>NW_027469090.1:1075177-1433570 GCF_051020765.1 Lasioglossum baleicum | reverse complement strand
TCCGACGAGGTCGACGCGCGTTACCGATGCACACGTAAAAAATTTTTCGCGAATCTTCATGAATTTTTCGCGCGGTAAACCTTCGTCTCCGCGTCCTCCGTCCGACGAGCCCACTCTCGCCCGCACCTGTCGACCCGTTCTCGAGCTATACGGCGACAAAGAAACATTGATTTTTCACTAATTTGACGTCACCGAAAAAGTTACGGCCAACTGGGAATTAAAGGTATATTGCCTTTCCGAATTTTCCGGGAGCCCATCGGGCCTTCGGCCCCGCTCGGCTCGGCTCGGCTCGAGGTCGAGGTCGTCGGTAGCGACGATGGTGGCGGGGAGGCTCGCGATTGGTCTGTCATCGCCATCCTCCCCCCAAACCCCCTGCCTTTAAAATTAATGGAAAATGTAAACCTAAACGTAGAGTCGGATTTGTAACCTCGAAGTTACAAGTCAACTCGCTCAACTATCGAGGGAGAGTAAACGCGGCGACTGTGACGGCACTCGCCACCGATGCGAAGTCAGCATCACGAAGTTGGCGTTAAATTCGAACGTTTGAATCAGTTATTTTCTTTCCGGCCCTTTTCAGCCCTGAACCGTGGAAGCGCCGAAATTGGGGTTTCATTTTTAACGCGGCAGCTTATACCTCCCGAGCGTTACCGACTACTGCCGGTGGTGGTCGGTAAGTTATCCTCCGCCGAGGTCGACGCGCGTTATGGATGCACTCGTAAAAACTTTTTCGCGAATCTTCGCGAATTTTTGCGCGCGGTAAACCTTTGTCTCCGCGTCCTCCGTCCGACGAGCCTACTCTCGCCCGCACCCGTCGACCCGTTCTCGAGCTATACGGCGACAAAGAAACTTTGATTTTTCACTAATTTGACGTCACCGAAAAAGTTACGGCCAACTGGGAATTAAAGGTATATCGCCTTCCCGAATTTTCCGGGATCCCATCGGGCCTTCGGCCCCGCTCGGCTCGGCTCGGCTCGAGGTCGAGGTCGTCGGTAGCGACGATGGTGGCGGGGAGGCTCGCGATTGGTCTGTCATCGCCATCCTCCCCCCAAACCCCCCTCCCTTTAAAATTAATGGAAAATGTATACCTAAACGTAGAGTCGGATTCGTAACCTCGAAGTTACAAGTCAACTCGCTCAACTATCGAGGGAGAGTAAACGCGGCGACTGTGGCGGCACTCGCCACCGATGCGAAGTCAGCATTACGAAGTTGGCGTTAAATTCGAACGTTTGAATCAGTTATTTTCTTTCCGGCCCTTTTCAGCCCTGAACCGTGGAAGCGCCGAAATTCGGGTTTCATTTTTAACGCGGCAGCTTATACCTCCCGAGCGTTACCGACTACTGCCGGTGGTGGTCGGTAAGTTATCCTCCGCCGAGGTCGACGCGCGTTACCGATGCACTCGTAAAAACTTTTTCGCGAATCTTCGCGAATTTTTGCGCGCGGTAAACCTTCGTCTCCGCGTCCTCCGTCCGACGAGCCTACTCTCGCCCGCACCCGTCGACCCGTTCTCGAGCTATACGGCGACAATGAAACTTTGATTTTTCACTAATTTGACGTCATCGAGAAAGTTACGGCCAACTGGGAATGAAAGGCATATCGCCTTTTTGAATTTTCCGGGAGCCCGTCGGGCCTTCGGCCCCGCTCGGCTCGGCTCGGCTCGAGGTCGAGGTCGTCGGTAGCGACGATGGTGGCGGGGAGGTGCGCAATTGGTGTGTCATCGCCATCCCCCCCAACCCCCCTCCCCCTTTAAAATTAATGGAAAATGTAAACCCAAACGTAGAGTCGGATTCGTAACCTCGAAGTTACAAGTCGATTCGCTCAACTACCAAGGGAGAGTAAACGCGGCGACTGTGGCGGCACTCGCCACCGATGCGAAGTCAGCATCACGAAGGTGGCGTTAAATTCGAACGTATGAATCAGTTATTTTCTTTCCGGTCCTTTTCAGCCCTGAACCGTGGAAGCGCCGAAATTCGGTTTTCATTTTTAACGCGGCAGCTTATACCCCACGAGCGTTACCGACCACTGCCGGTGGTGGTCGGTAAGTTATCCTCCGCCGAGGTCGACGAGCGTTACCGATGCACACGTAAAAAATTTTTCGCGAATTTTCGCGAATTTTTCGCGCGGTAAACCTTCGTCTCCGCGTGCTCCGTCCGCCAAGCCTACTCTCGCCCGCACCCGTCGACCCGTTCTCGAGCTATACGGCGACAAAGAAACTTTGATTTTTCACTAATTTGACGTCATCGAGAAAGTTACGGCCAACTGGGAATTAAAGGTATATCGCCTTTCCGACTTTTCCGGGAGCCCGTCGGGCCTTCGGCCCCGCTCGGCACGGCTCGGCTCGAGGTCGAGGTCGTCGGTAGCGACGATGGTGGCGGGGAGGCTCGCGATTGGTCTGGCATCGCCATCCTCCCCCCAAACCCCCCTCCCTTTAAAATTAATGGAAAATGTATACCTAAACGTAGAGTCGGATTCGTAACCTCGAAGTTACAAGTCAACTCGCTCAACTATCGAGGGAGAGTAAACGCGGCGACTGTGGCGGCACTCGCCACCGATGCGAAGTCAGCATCACGAAGTTGGCGTTAAATTCGAACGTTTGAATCAGTTATTTTCTTTCCGGCCCTTTTCAGCCCTGAACCGTGGAAGCGCCGAAATTCGGGTTTCATTTTTAACGCGGCAGCTTATACCTCCCGAGCGTTACCGACTACTGCCGGTGGTGGTCGGTAAGTTATCCTCCGCCGAGGTCGACGCGCGTTACCGATGCACTCGTAAAAACTTTTTCGCGAATCTTCGCGAATTTTTGCGCGCGGTAAACCTTCGTCTCCGCGTCCTCCGTCCGACGAGCCTACTCTCGCCCGCACCCGTCGACCCGTTCTCGAGCTATACGGCGACAAAGAAACTTTGATTTTTCACTAATTTGACGTCACCGAAAAAGTTACGGCCAACTGGGAATTAAAGGTATATCGCCTTCCCGAATTTTCCGGGATCCCATCGGGCCTTCGGCCCCGCTCGGCTCGGCTCGGCTCGAGGTCGAGGTCGTCGGTAGCGACGATGGTGGCGGGGAGGCTCGCGATTGGTCTGTCATCGCCATCCTCCCCCCAAACCCCCCTCCCTTTAAAATTAATGGAAAATGTATACCTAAACGTAGAGTCGGATTCGTAACCTCGAAGTTACAAGTCAACTCGCTCAACTATCGAGGGAGAGTAAACGCGGCGACTGTGGCGGCACTCGCCACCGATGCGAAGTCAGCATTACGAAGTTGGCGTTAAATTCGAACGTTTGAATCAGTTATTTTCTTTCCGGCCCTTTTCAGCCCTGAACCGTGGAAGCGCCGAAATTCGGGTTTCATTTTTAACGCGGCAGCTTATACCTCCCGAGCGTTACCGACTACTGCCGGTGGTGGTCGGTAAGTTATCCTCCGCCGAGGTCGACGCGCGTTACCGATGCACTCGTAAAAACTTTTTCGCGAATCTTCGCGAATTTTTGCGCGCGGTAAACCTTCGTCTCCGCGTCCTCCGTCCGACGAGCCTACTCTCGCCCGCACCCGTCGACCCGTTCTCGAGCTATACGGCGACAATGAAACTTTGATTTTTCACTAATTTGACGTCATCGAGAAAGTTACGGCCAACTGGGAATGAAAGGCATATCGCCTTTTTGAATTTTCCGGGAGCCCGTCGGGCCTTCGGCCCCGCTCGGCTCGGCTCGGCTCGAGGTCGAGGTCGTCGGTAGCGACGATGGTGGCGGGGAGGTGCGCAATTGGTGTGTCATCGCCATCCCCCCCAACCCCCCTCCCCCTTTAAAATTAATGGAAAATGTAAACCCACACGTAGAGTCGGATTCGTAACCTCGAAGTTACAAGTCGATTCGCTCAACTATCAAGGGAGAGTAAACGCGGCGACTGTGGCGGCACTCGCCACCGATGCGAAGTCAGCATCACGAAGTTGGCGTTAAATTCGAACGTATGAATCAGTTATTTTCTTTCCGGCCCTTTTCAGCCATGAACCGTGGAAGCGCCGAAATTCGGGATTCATTTTTAACGCGGCAGATTATACCCCCCGAGCGTTACCGACCACTGCCGGTGGTGGTCGGTAACTTATCCCCCGACGAGGTCGACGCGCGTTACCGATGCACACGTAAAAACTTTCTTCGCGAATCTTCATGAATTTTTCGCGCGGTAAACCTTCGTCTCCGCGTCATCCGTCCGACGAGCCTACTCTCGCCCGCACCCGTCGACCCGTTCTCGAGCTATACGGCGACAAAGAAATCGCAAAATTTCACTAATTTGACGTCACCGAAAAAGTTACGGCCAACTGGGAATTAAAGGTATATCGCCTTCCCGAATTTTCCGGGATCCCATCGGGCCTTCGGCCCCGCTCGGCTCGGCTCGGCTCGAGGTCGAGGTCGTCGGTAGCGACGATGGTGGCGGGGCGGCGCGCGATTGGTCTGTCATCGTCAACCTCCCCCCAAACCCCCCTCCCTGTAAAATTAATGGAAAATGTAAACCGAAACGTAGAGTCGGATTCGTAACCTCGAAGTTACAAGTCGATTCGCTCAACTACCAAGGGAGAGTAAACGCGGCGACTGTGGCGGCACTCGCCACCGATGCGAAGTCAGCATCACGAAGGTGGCGTTAAATTCGAACGTATGAATCAGTTATTTTCTTTCCGGTCCTTTTCAGCCCTGAACCGTGGAAGCGCCGAAATTCGGTTTTCATTTTTAACGCGGCAGCTTATACCCCACGAGCGTTACCGACCACTGCCGGTGGTGGTCGGTAAGTTATCCTCCGCCGAGGTCGACGAGCGTTACCGATGCACACGTAAAAAATTTTTCGCGAATTTTCGCGAATTTTTCGCGCGGTAAACCTTCGTCTCCGCGTGCTCCGTCCGCCGAGCCTACTCTCGCCCGCACCCGTCGACCCGTTCTCGAGCTATACGGCGACAAAGAAACTTTGATTTTTCACTAATTTGACGTCATCGAGAAAGTTACGGCCAACTGGGAATTAAAGGTATATCGCCTTTCCGACTTTTCCGGGAGCCCGTCGGGCCTTCGGCCCCGCTCGGCACGGCTCGGCTCGAGGTCGAGGTCGTCGGTAGCGACGATGGTGGCGGGGAGGCTCGCGATTGGTCTGGCATCGCCATCCTCCCCCCAAACCCCCCTCCCTTTAAAATTAATGGAAAATGTATACCTAAACGTAGAGTCGGATTCGTAACCTCGAAGTTACAAGTCAACTCGCTCAACTATCGAGGGAGAGTAAACGCGGCGACTGTGGCGGCACTCGCCACCGATGCGAAGTCAGCATCACGAAGTTGGCGTTAAATTCGAACGTTTGAATCAGTTATTTTCTTTCCGGCCCTTTTCAGCCCTGAACCGTGGAAGCGCCGAAATTCGGGTTTCATTTTTAACGCGGCAGCTTATACCTCCCGAGCGTTACCGACTACTGCCGGTGGTGGTCGGTAAGTTATCCTCCGCCGAGGTCGACGCGCGTTACGGATGCACTCGTAAAAACTTTTTCGCGAATCTTCGCGAATTTTTCGCGCGGTAAACCTTTGTCTCCGCGTCCTCCGTCCGACGAGCCTACTCTCGCCCGCACCCGTCGACCCGTTCTCGAGCTATACGGCGACAAAGAAACTTTGATTTTTCACTAATTTGACGTCACCGAAAAAGTTACGGCCAACTGGGAATGAAAGGCATATCGCCTTTTTGAATTTTCCGGGAGCCCGTCGGGCCTTCGGCCCCGCTCGGCTCGGCTCGGCTCGAGGTCGAGGTCGTCGGTAGCGACGATGGTGGCGGGGAGGTGCGCAATTGGTGTGTCATCGCCATCCCCCCCAACCCCCCTCCCCCTTTAAAATTAATGGAAAATGTAAACCCAAACGTAGAGTCGGATTCGTAACCTCGAAGTTACAAGTCGATTCGCTCAACTATCAAGGGAGAGTAAACGCGGCGACTGTGGCGGCACTCGCCACCGATGCGAAGTCAGCATCACGAAGTTGGCGTTAAATTCGAACGTATGAATCAGTTATTTTCTTTCCGGCCCCTTTTCAGCCATGAACCGTGGAAGCGCCGAAATTCGGGATTCATTTTTAACGCGGCAGATTATACCCCCCGAGCGTTACCGACCACTGCCGGTGGTGGTCGGTAACTTATCCCCCGACGAGGTCGACGCGCGTTACCGATGCACACGTAAAAACTTTCTTCGCGAATCTTCATGAATTTTTCGCGCGGTAAACCTTCGTCTCCGCGTCCTCCGTCCGACGAGCCTACTCTCGCCCGCACCCGTCGACCCGTTCTCGAGCTATACGGCGACAAAGAAATCGCAAAATTTCACTAATTTGACGTCACCGAAAAAGTTACGGCCAACTGGGAATTAAAGGTATATCGCCTTCCCGAATTTTCCGGGATCCCATCGGGCCTTCGGCCCCGCTCGGCTCGGCTCGGCTCGAGGTCGAGGTCGTCGGTAGCGACGATGGTGGCGGGGCGGCGCGCGATTGGTCTGTCATCGTCAACCTCCCCCCAAACCCCCCTCCCTGTAAAATTAATGGAAAATGTAAACCGAAACGTAGAGTCGGATTCGTAACCTCGAAGTTACAAGTCGATTCGCTCAACTACCAAGGGAGAGTAAACGCGGCGACTGTGGCGGCACTCGCCACCGATGCGAAGTCAGCATCACGAAGTTGGCGTTAAATTCGAACGTTTGAATCAGTTATTTTCTTTCCGGCCCTTTTCAGCCCTGAACCGTGGAAGCGCCGAAATTCGGGTTTCATTTTTAACGCGGCAGCTTATACCTCCCGAGCGTTACCGACTACTGCCGGTGGTGGTCGGTAAGTTATCCTCCGCCGAGGTCGACGCGCGTTACGGATGCACTCGTAAAAACTTTTTCGCGAATCTTCGCGAATTTTTCGCGCGGTAAACCTTTGTCTCCGCGTCCTCCGTCCGACGAGCCTACTCTCGCCCGCACCCGTCGACCCGTTCTCGAGCTATACGGCGACAAAGAAACTTTGATTTTTCACTAATTTGACGTCACCGAAAAAGTTACGGCCAACTGGGAATTAAAGGTATATTGCCTTTCCGAATTTTCCGGGAGCCCGTCGGGCCTTCGGCCCCGCTCGGCTCGGCTCGGCTCGAGGTCGAGGTCGTCGGTAGCGACGATGGTGGCGAGGAGGTGCGCAATTGGTGTGTCATCGCCATCCCCCCCAACCCCCCTCCCCCTTTAAAATTAATGGAAAATGTAAACCCAAACGTAGAGTCGGATTCGTAACCTCGAAGTTACAAGTCGATTCGCTCAACTATCAAGGGAGGGTAAACGCGGCGACTGTGGCGGCACTCGCCACCGATGCGAAGTCAGCATCACGAAGTTGGCGTTAAATTCGAACGTATGAATCAGTTATTTTCTTTCCGGCCCTTTTCAGCCATGAACCGTGGAAGCGCCGAAATTCGGGATTCATTTTTAACGCGGCAGATTATACCCCCCGAGCGTTACCGACCACTGCCGGTGGTGGTCGGTAACTTATCCCCCGACGAGGTCGACGCGCGTTACCGATGCACACGTAAAAACTTTTTCGCGAATCTTCATGAATTTTTCGCGCGGTAAACCTTTGTCTCCGCGTCCTCCGTCCGACGAGCCTACTCTCGCCCGCACCCGTCGACCCGTTCTCGAGCTATACGGCGACAAAGAAATCGCAAAATTTCACTAATTTGACGTCACCGAAAAAGTTACGGCCAACTGGGAATTAAAGGTATATCGCCTTCCCGAATTTTCCGGGATCCCATCGGGCCTTCGGCCCCGCTCGGCTCGGCTCGGCTCGAGGTCGAGGTCGGCGGTAGCGACGATGGTGGCGGGGCGGCGCGCGATTGGTCTGTCATCGTCAACCTCCCCCCAAACCCCCCTCCCTGTAAAATTAATGGAAAATGTAAACCGAAACGTAGAGTCGGATTCGTAACCTCGAAGTTACAAGTCGATTCGCTCAACTACCAAGGGAGAGTAAACGCGGCGACTGTGGCGGCACTCGCCACCGATGCGAAGTCAGCATCACGAAGGTGGCGTTAAATTCGAACGTATGAATCAGTTATTTTCTTTCCGGTCCTATTCAGCCCTGAACCGTGGAAGCGCCGAAATTCGGTTTTCATTTTTAACGCGGCAGCTTATACCCCACGAGCGTTACCGACCACTGCCGGTGGTGGTCGGTAAGTTATCCTCCGCCGAGGTCGACGCGCGTTACCGATGCACACGTAAAAAATTTTTCGCGAATTTTGGCGAATTTTTCGCGCGGTAAACCTTCGTCTCCGCGTGCTCCGTCCGCCGAGCCTACTCTCGCCCGCACCCGTCGACCCGTTCTCGAGCTATACGGCGACAAAGAAACTTTGATTTTTCACTAATTTGACGTCATCGAGAAAGTTACGGCCAACTGGGAATTAAAGGTATATCGCCTTTCCAAATTTTCCGGGAGCCCGTCGGGCCTTCGGCCCCGCTCGGCGCGGCTCGGCTCGGCTCGAGGTCGAGGTCGTCGGTAGCGACGATGGTGGCGGGGAGGTGCGCAATTGGTGTGTCATCGCCATCCCCCCAACCCCCCCCTTTAAAATTAATGGAAAATGTAAACCGAAACGTAGAGTCAGATTCGTAACCTCGAAGTTACAAGTCGATTCGCTCAACTATCAAGGGAGAGTAAACGCGGCGACTGTGGCGGCACTCGCCATCGATGCGAAGTCAGCATCACGAAGTTGGCGTTAAATTCGAACGTTTGAATCAGTTATTATCTTTCGGGCCCTTTTCAGCCGTGAACCGTGGAAGCGCCAAAATTCGGGTTTCATTTTTAACGCGGCAGCTTATACCCCCCGAGCGTTACCGACCACTGCCGGTGGTGGTCGGTAAGTTACCCTCCGCCGAGGTCGACGCGCGTTACCGATGCACACGTAAAAAATTTTTTGCGAATTTTCGCGAATTTTTCGCGCTGTAAACTTTCGTCTCCGCGTCCTCCGTCCGACGAGACTACTCTCGCCCGCACCCGTCGACCCCTTCTCGAGCTATACGGCGACAAAGAAACTTTGATTTTTCACTAATTTGACGTCACCGAAAAAGTTACGGCCAACTGGGAATTAAAGGTATATTGCCTTTCCGAATTTTCTGGGAGCCCGTCGGGCCTTCGGCCCCGCTCGGCGCGGCTCGGCTCGGCTCGAGGTCGAGGTCGTCGGTAGCGACGATGGTGGCGGGGAGTTGCGCAATTGGTGTGTCATCGCCATCCCCCCAACCCCCCTCCCCTTTAAAATTAATGGAAAATGTAAACCGAAACGTAGAGTCGGATTCGTAACCTCGAAGTTACAAGTCGAATCGCTCAACTATCAAGGGAGAGTAAACGCGGCGACTGTGGCGGCACTCGCCATCGATGCGAAGTCAGCGTCGCGAAGTTGGCGTTAAATTTGAATGTTTGAATCAGTTATTTTCTTTCGGGCCCTTTTCAGCCGTGAACCGTGGAAGCGCCGAAATTCGGGATACATTTTTAACGCGGCAGCTTATACCCCCCGAGCGTTACCGACCACTGCCGGTGGTGGTCGGTAAGTTATCCTCCGCCGAGGTCGACGCGCGTTACCGATGCACACGTAAAAAATTTTTTGCGAATTTTCGCGAATTTTTCGCGCTGTAAACTTTCGTCTCCGCGTCCTCCGTCCGACGAGCCTACTCTCGCCCGCACCCGTCGACCCCTTCTCGAGCTATACGGCGACAAAGAAACTTTGATTTTTCACTAATTTGACGTCACCGAAAAAGTTACGGCCAACTGGGAATTAAAGGTATTTTCCGAATTTTCCGGGAGCCCGTCGGGCCTTCGGCCCCGCTCGGCTCGGCTCGGCTCGAGGTCGAGGTCGTCGGTAGCGACGATGGTGGCGAGGAGGTGCGCAATTGGTGTGTCATCGCCATCCCCCCCAACCCCCCTCCCCCTTTAAAATTAATGGAAAATGTAAACCCAAACGTAGAGTCGGATTCGTAACCTCGAAGTTACAAGTCGATTCGCTCAACTATCAAGGGAGGGTAAACGCGGCGACTGTGGCGGCACTCGCCACCGATGCGAAGTCAGCATCACGAAGTTGGCGTTAAATTCGAACGTATGAATCAGTTATTTTCTTTCCGGCCCTTTTCAGCCATGAACCGTGGAAGCGCCGAAATTCGGGATTCATTTTTAACGCGGCAGATTATACCCCCCGAGCGTTACCGACCACTGCCGGTGGTGGTCGGTAACTTATCCCCCGACGAGGTCGACGCGCGTTACCGATGCACACGTAAAAACTTTTTCGCGAATCTTCATGAATTTTTCGCGCGGTAAACCTTTGTCTCCGCGTCCTCCGTCCGACGAGCCTACTCTCGCCCGCACCCGTCGACCCGTTCTCGAGCTATACGGCGACAAAGAAATCGCAAAATTTCACTAATTTGACGTCACCGAAAAAGTTACGGCCAACTGGGAATTAAAGGTATATCGCCTTCCCGAATTTTCCGGGATCCCACCGGGCCTTCGGCCCCGCTCGGCTCGGCTCGGCTCGAGGTCGAGGTCGGCGGTAGCGACGATGGTGGCGGGGCGGCGCGCGATTGGTCTGTCATCGTCAACCTCCCCCCAAACCCCCCTCCCTGTAAAATTAATGGAAAATGTAAACCGAAACGTAGAGTCGGATTCGTAACCTCGAAGTTACAAGTCGATTCGCTCAACTACCAAGGGAGAGTAAACGCGGCGACTGTGGCGGCACTCGCCACCGATGCGAAGTCAGCATCACGAAGGTGGCGTTAAATTCGAACGTATGAATCAGTTATTTTCTTTCCGGTCCTATTCAGCCCTGAACCGTGGAAGCGCCGAAATTCGGTTTTCATTTTTAACGCGGCAGCTTATACCCCACGAGCGTTACCGACCACTGCCGGTGGTGGTCGGTAAGTTATCCTCCGCCGAGGTCGACGCGCGTTACCGATGCACACGTAAAAAATTTTTCGCGAATTTTGGCGAATTTTTCGCGCGGTAAACCTTCGTCTCCGCGTGCTCCGTCCGCCGAGCCTACTCTCGCCCGCACCCGTCGACCCGTTCTCGAGCTATACGGCGACGAAGAAACTTTGATTTTTCACTAATTTGACGTCATCGAGAAAGTTACGGCCAACTGGGAATTAAAGGTATATCGCCTTTCCGAATTTTCCGGGAGCCCGTCGGGCCTTCGGCCCCGCTCGGCGCGGCTCGGCTCGGCTCGAGGTCGAGGTCGTCGGTAGCGACGATGGTGGCGGGGAGGTGCGCAATTGGTGTGTCATCGCCATCCCCCCAACCCCCCCCTTTAAAATTAATGGAAAATGTAAACCGAAACGTAGAGTCAGATTCGTAACCTCGAAGTTACAAGTCGATTCGCTCAACTATCAAGGGAGAGTAAACGCGGCGACTGTGGCGGCACTCGCCATCGATGCGAAGTCAGCATCACGAAGTTGGCGTTAAATTCGAACGTTTGAATCAGTTATTATCTTTCGGGCCCTTTTCAGCCGTGAACCGTGGAAGCGCCAAAATTCGGGTTACATTTTTAACGCGGCAGCTTAAACCCCCCGAGCGTTACCGACCACTGCCGGTGGTGGTCGGTAAGTTACCCTCCGCCGAGGTCGACGCGCGTTACCGATGCACACGTAAAAAATTTTTTGCGAATTTTCGCGAATTTTTCGCGCTGTAAACTTTCGTCTCCGCGTCCTCCGTCCGACGAGACTACTCTCGCCCGCACCCGTCGACCCCTTCTCGAGCTATACGGCGACAAAGAAACTTTGATTTTTCACTAATTTGACGTCACCGAAAAAGTTACGGCCAACTGGGAATTAAAGGTATATTGCCTTTCCGAATTTTCTGGGAGCCCGTCGGGCCTTCGGCCCCGCTCGGCGCGGCTCGGCTCGGCTCGAGGTCGAGGTCGTCGGTAGCGACGATGGTGGCGGGAGGTGCGCAATTGGTGTGTCATCGCCATCCCCCCAACCCCCCTCCCTGTAAAATTAATGGAAAATGTAAACCGAAACGTAGAGTCGGATTCGTAACCTCGAAGTTACAAGTCGATTCGCTCAACTACCAAGGGAGAGTAAACGCGGCGACTGTGGCGGCACTCGCCACCGATGCGAAGTCAGCATCACGAAGGTGGCGTTAAATTCGAACGTATGAATCAGTTATTTTCTTTCCGGTCCTATTCAGCCCTGAACCGTGGAAGCGCCGAAATTCGGTTTTCATTTTTAACGCGGCAGCTTATACCCCACGAGCGTTACCGACCACTGCCGGTGGTGGTCGGTAAGTTATCCTCCGCCGAGGTCGACGCGCGTTACCGATGCACACGTAAAAAATTTTTCGCGAATTTTGGCGAATTTTTCGCGCGGTAAACCTTCGTCTCCGCGTGCTCCGTCCGCCGAGCCTACTCTCGCCCGCACCCGTCGACCCCTTCTCGAGCTATACGGCGACAAAGAAACTTTGATTTTTCACTAATTTGACGTCACCGAAAAAGTTACGGCCAACTGGGAATTAAAGGTATATTGCCTTTCCGAATTTTCTGGGAGCCCGTCGGGCCTTCGGCCCCGCTCGGCGCGGCTCGGCTCGGCTCGAGGTCGAGGTCGTCGGTAGCGACGATGGTGGCGGGGAGGTGCGCAATTGGTGTGTCATCGCCATCCCCCCAACCCCCCTCCCCTTTAAAATTAATGGAAAATGTAAACCGAAACGTAGAGTCGGATTCGTAACCTCGAAGTTACAAGTCGAATCGCTCAACTATCAAGGGAGAGTAAACGCGGCGACTGTGGCGGCACTCGCCATCGATGCGAAGTCAGCGTCGCGAAGTTGGCGTTAAATTTGAATGTTTGAATCAGTTATTTTCTTTCGGGCCCTTTTCAGCCGTGAACCGTGGAAGCGCCGAAATTCGGGATACATTTTTAACGCGGCAGCTTATACCCCCCGAGCGTTACCGACCACTGCCGGTGGTGGTCGGTAAGTTATCCTCCGCCGAGGTCGACGCGCGTTACCGATGCACACGTAAAAAATTTTTTGCGAATTTTCGCGAATTTTTCGCGCTGTAAACTTTCGTCTCCGCGTCCTCCGTCCGACGAGCCTACTCTCGCCCGCACCCGTCGACCCCTTCTCGAGCTATACGGCGACAAAGAAACTTTGATTTTTCACTAATTTGACGTCACCGAAAAAGTTACGGCCAACTGGGAATTAAAGGTATATTGCCTTTCCGAATTTTCCGGGAGCCCGTCGGGCCTTCGGCCCCGCTCGGCTCGGCTCGGCTCGAGGTCGAGGTCGTCGGTAGCGACGATGGTGGCGAGGAGGTGCGCAATTGGTGTGTCATCGCCATCCCCCCCAACCCCCCTCCCCCTTTAAAATTAATGGAAAATGTAAACCCAAACGTAGAGTCGGATTCGTAACCTCGAAGTTACAAGTCGATTCGCTCAACTATCAAGGGAGGGTAAACGCGGCGACTGTGGCGGCACTCGCCACCGATGCGAAGTCAGCATCACGAAGTTGGCGTTAAATTCGAACGTATGAATCAGTTATTTTCTTTCCGGCCCTTTTCAGCCATGAACCGTGGAAGCGCCGAAATTCGGGATTCATTTTTAACGCGGCAGATTATACCCCCCGAGCGTTACCGACCACTGCCGGTGGTGGTCGGTAACTTATCCCCCGACGAGGTCGACGCGCGTTACCGATGCACACGTAAAAACTTTTCCGCGAATCTTCATGAATTTTTCGCGCGGTAAACCTTTGTCTCCGCGTCCTCCGTCCGACGAGCCTACTCTCGCCCGCACCCGTCGACCCGTTCTCGAGCTATACGGCGACAAAGAAATCGCAAAATTTCACTAATTTGACTTCACCGAAAAAGTTACGGCCAACTGGGAATTAAAGGTATATCGCCTTCCCGAATTTTCCGGGATCCCATCGGGCCTTCGGCCCCGCTCGGCTCGGCTCGGCTCGAGGTCGAGGTCGGCGGTAGCGACGATGGTGGCGGGGCGGCGCGCGATTGGTCTGTCATCGTCAACCTCCCCCCAAACACCCCTCCCTGTAAAATTAATGGAAAATGTAAACCGAAACGTAGAGTCGGATTCGTAACCTCGAAGTTACAAGTCGATTCGCTCAACTACCAAGGGAGAGTAAACGCGGCGACTGTGGCGGCACTGGCCACCGATGCGAAGTCAGCATCACGAAGGTGGCGTTAAATTCGAACGTATGAATCAGTTATTTTCTTTCCGGTCCTATTCAGCCCTGAACCGTGGAAGCGCCGAAATTCGGTTTTCATTTTTAACGCGGCAGCTTATACCCCACGAGCGTTACCGACCACTGCCGGTGGTGGTCGGTAAGTTATCCTCCGCCGAGGTCGACGCGCGTTACCGATGCACACGTAAAAAATTTTTCGCGAATTTTGGCGAATTTTTCGCGCGGTAAACCTTCGTCTCCGCGTGCTCCGTCCGCCGAGCCTACTCTCGCCCGCACCCGTCGACCCGTTCTCGAGCTATACGGCGACAAAGAAACTTTGATTTTTCACTAATTTGACGTCACCGAAAAAGTTACGGCCAACTGGGAATTAAAGGTATATCGCCTTTCCGAATTTTCCGGGAGCCCGTCGGGCCTTCGGCCCCGCTCGGCGCGGCTCGGCTCGGCTCGAGGTCGAGGTCGTCGGTAGCGACGATGGTGGCGGGGAGGTGCGCAATTGGTGTGTCATCGCCATCCCCCCAACCCCCCTCCCCTTTAAAATTAATGGAAAATGTAAACCGAAACGTAGAGTCGGATTCGTAACCTCGAAGTTACAAGTCGAATCGCTCAACTATCAAGGGAGAGTAAACGCGGCGACTGTGGCGGCACTCGCCATCGATGCGAAGTCAGCGTCGCGAAGTTGGCGTTAAATTTGAATGTTTGAATCAGTTATTTTCTTTCGGGCCCTTTTCAGCCGTGAACCGTGGAAGCGCCGAAATTCGGGATACATTTTTAACGCGGCAGCTTATACCCCCCGAGCGTTACCGACCACTGCCGGTGGTGGTCGGTAAGTTATCCTCCGCCGAGGTCGACGCGCGTTACCGATGCACACGTAAAAAATTTTTTGCGAATTTTCGCGAATTTTTCGCGCTGTAAACTTTCGTCTCCGCGTCCTCCGTCCGACGAGCCTACTCTCGCCCGCACCCGTCGACCCCTTCTCGAGCTATACGGCGACAATGAAACTTTGATTTTTCACTAATTTGACGTCACCGAAAAAGTTACGGCCAACTGGGAATTAAAGGTATATTGCCTTTCCGAATTGTCTGGGAGCCCGTCGGGCCTTCGGCCCCGCTCGGCGCGGCTCGGCTCGGCTCGAGGTCGAGGTCGTCGGTAGCGACGATGGTGGCGGGGAGGTGCGCAATTGGTGTGTCATCGCCATCCCCCCAACCCCCCTCCCCCTTTAAAATTAATGGAAAATGTAAACCGAAACGTAGAGTCGGATTCGTAACTTCGAAGTTACAAGTCGATTCGCTCAACTATCAAGGGAGAGTAAACGCGGCGACTGTGGCGGCACTCGCCACCGATGCGAAGTCAGCATCACGAAGTTGGCGTTAAATTCGAACGTTTGAATCAGTTATTTTCTTTCCGGTCCTTTTCAGCCCTGAACCGTGGAAGCGCCGAAATTCGGTTTTCATTTTTAACGCGGCAGCTTATACCCCCCGAGCGTTACCGACCACTGCCGGTGGTGGTCGGTAAGTTATTCTCCGCCGAGGTCGACGCGCGTTACCGATGCACACGTAAAAAATTTTTCGCGAATTTTCGCGAATTTTTCGCGCGGTAAATCTTCGTCTCCGCGTGCTCCGTCCGACGAGCCTACTCTCGCCCGCACCCGTCGACCCGTTCTCGAGCTATACGGCGACAAAGAAACTTTGATTTTTCACTAATTTGACGTCATCGAGAAAGTTACGGCCAACTGGGAATTAAAGGTATATCGCCGTTCCGAATTTTCCGGGAGCCCGTCGGGCCTTCGGCCCCGCTCGGCTCGGCTCGGCTCGGCTCGAGGTCGAGGTCGTCGGTAGCGACGATGGTGGCTGGGAGGTGCGCAATTGGTCTGTCATCGCCATCCCCCCCAACCCCCCCACCCCCTTTAAAATTAATGGAAAATGTAAACCCAAACGTAGAGTCGGATTCGTAACCCCGAAGTTACAAGTCGATTCGCTCAACTATCAAGGGAGAGTAAACGGGGCGACTCTGGCGGCACTCGCCACCGATGCGAAGTCAGCATCACGAAGTTGGCGTTAAATTCGAACGTTTGAATCAGTTATTTTCTTTCCGGCCCTTTTCGGCCCTGAACCGTGGAAGCGCCGAAATTCGGGTTTCATTTTTAACGCGGCAGCATATACCTCCCGAGCGTTACCGACTACTGCCGGTGGTGGTCGTTATGTTATCCTCCGCCGAGGTCGACGCGCGTTACCGATGCACTCGTAAAAACTTTTTCGCGAATCTTCGCGAATTTTTCGCGCGGTAAACCTTCGTCTCCGCGTCCTCCGTCCGACGAGCCTACTCTCGCCCGCACCCGTCGACCCGTCCTCGAGCTATACGGCGACAAAGAAACTTTGACTTTTCACTAATTTGACGTCATCGAGAAAGTTACGGCCAACTGGGAATTAAAGGTATATCGCCTTTCCGAATTTTCCGGGAGCCCGTCGGGCCTTCGGCCCCGCTCGGCTCGGCTCGGCACGGCTCGAGGTCGAGGTCGTCGGTAGCGACGATGGTGGCTGGGAGGTGCGCAATTGGTCTGTCATCGCCATCCCCCCCAACCCCCCCACCCCCTTTAAAATTAATGGAAAATGTAAACCCAAACGTAGAGTCGGATTCGTAACCCCGAAGTTACAAGTCGATTCGCTCAACTATCAAGGGAGAGTAAACGCGGCGACTGTGGCGGCACTCGCCATCGATGCGAAGTCAGCATCACGAAGTTGGCGTTAAATTCGAACGTTTGAATCAGTTATTATCTTTCGGGCCCTTTTCAGCCGTGAACCGTGGAAGCGCCAAAATTCGGGTTACATTTTTAACGCGGCAGCTTATACCCCCCGAGCGTTACCGACCACTGCCGGTGGTGGTCGGTAAGTTACCCTCCGCCGAGGTCGACGCGCGTTACCGATGCACACGTAAAAAATTTTTTGCGAATTTTCGCGAATTTTTCGCGCTGTAAACTTTCGTCTCCGCGTCCTCCGTCCGACGAGACTACTCTCGCCCGCACCCGTCGACCCCTTCTCGAGCTATACGGCGACAAAGAAACTTTGATTTTTCACTAATTTGACGTCACCGAAAAAGTTACGGCCAACTGGGAATTAAAGGTATATTGCCTTTCCGAATTTTCTGGGAGCCCATCGGGCCTTCGGCCCCGCTCGGCTCGGCTCGGCTCGAGGTCGAGGTCGGCGGTAGCGACGATGGTGGCGGGGCGGCGCGCGATTGGTCTGTCATCGTCAACCTCCCCCCAAACCCCCCTCCCTGTAAAATTAATGGAAAATGTAAACCGAAACGTAGAGTCGGATTCGTAACCTCGAAGTTACAAGTCGATTCGCTCAACTACCAAGGGAGAGTAAACGCGGCGACTGTGGCGGCACTGGCCACCGATGCGAAGTCAGCATCACGAAGGTGGCGTTAAATTCGAACGTATGAATCAGTTATTTTCTTTCCGGTCCTATTCAGCCCTGAACCGTGGAAGCGCCGAAATTCGGTTTTCATTTTTAACGCGGCAGCTTATACCCCACGAGCGTTACCGACCACTGCCGGTGGTGGTCGGTAAGTTATCCTCCGCCGAGGTCGACGCGCGTTACCGATGCACACGTAAAAAATTTTTCGCGAATTTTGGCGAATTTTTCGCGCGGTAAACCTTCGTCTCCGCGTGCTCCGTCCGCCGAGCCTACTCTCGCCCGCACCCGTCGACCCGTTCTCGAGCTATACGGCGACAAAGAAACTTTGATTTTTCACTAATTTGACGTCATCGAGAAAGTTACGGCCAACTGGGAATTAAAGGTATATCGCCTTTCCGAATTTTCCGGGAGCCCGTCGGGCCTTCGGCCCCGCTCGGCGCGGCTCGGCTCGGCTCGAGGTCGAGGTCGTCGGTAGCGACGATGGTGGCGGGGAGGTGCGCAATTGGTGTGTCATCGCCATCCCCCCAACCCCCCCTTTAAAATTAATGGAAAATGTAAACCGAAACGTAGAGTCAGATTCGTAACCTCGAAGTTACAAGTCGATTCGCTCAACTATCAAGGGAGAGTAAACGCGGCGACTGTGGCGGCACTCGCCATCGATGCGAAGTCAGCATCACGAAGTTGGCGTTAAATTCGAACGTTTGAATCAGTTATTATCTTTCGGGCCCTTTTCAGCCGTGAACCGTGGAAGCGCCAAAATTCGGGTTACATTTTTAACGCGGCAGCTTATACCCCCCGAGCGTTACCGACCACTGCCGGTGGTGGTCGGTAAGTTACCCTCCGCCGAGGTCGACGCGCGTTACCGATGCACACGTAAAAAATTTTTTGCGAATTTTCGCGAATTTTTCGCGCTGTAAACTTTCGTCTCCGCGTCCTCCGTCCGACGAGACTACTCTCGCCCGCACCCGTCGACCCCTTCTCGAGCTATACGGCGACAAAGAAACTTTGATTTTTCATAATTTGACGTCACCGAAAAAGTTACGGCCAACTGGGAATTAAAGGTATATTGCCTTTCCGAATTTTCTGGGAGCCCGTCGGGCCTTCGGCCCCGCTCGGCGCGGCTCGGCTCGGCTCGAGGTCGAGGTCGTCGGTAGCGACGATGGTGGCGGGGAGGTGCGCAATTGGTGTGTCATCGCCATCCCCCCAACCCCCCTCCCCTTTAAAATTAATGGAAAATGTAAACCGAAACGTAGAGTCGGATTCGTAACCTCGAAGTTACAAGTCGAATCGCTCAACTATCAAGGGAGAGTAAACGCGGCGACTGTGGCGGCACTCGCCATCGATGTGAAGTCAGCGTCGCGAAGTTGGCGTTAAATTTGAATGTTTGAATCAGTTATTTTCTTTCGGGCCCTTTTCAGCCGTGAACCGTGGAAGCGCCGAAATTCGGGATACATTTTTAACGCGGCAGCTTATACCCCCCGAGCGTTACCGACCACTGCCGGTGGTGGTCGGTAAGTTATCCTCCGCCGAGGTCGACGCGCGTTACCGATGCACACGTAAAAAATTTTTTGCGAATTTTCGCGAATTTTTCGCGCTGTAAACTTTCGTCTCCGCGTCCTCCGTCCGACGAGCCTACTCTCGCCCGCACCCGTCGACACCTTCTCGAGCTATACGGCGACAATGAAACTTTGATTTTTCACTAATTTGACGTCACCGAAAAAGTTACGGCCAACTGGGAATTAAAGGTATATTGCCTTTCCGAATTGTCTGGGAGCCCGTCGGGCCTTCGGCCCCGCTCGGCGCGGCTCGGCTCGGCTCGAGGTCGAGGTCGTCGGTAGCGACGATGGTGGCGGGGAGGTGCGCAATTGGTGTGTCATCGCCATCCCCCCAACCCCCCTCCCCCTTTAAAATTAATGGAAAATGTAAACCCAAACGTAGAGTCGGATTCGTAACCCCGAAGTTACAAGTCGATTCGCTCAACTATCAAGGGAGAGTAAACGGGGCGACTGTGGCGGCACTCGCCACCGATGCGAAGTCAGCATCACGAAGTTGGCGTTAAATTCGAACGTTTGAATCAGTTATTTTCTTTCCGGCCCTTTTCGGCCCTGAACCGTGGAAGCGCCGAAATTCGGGTTTCATTTTTAACGCGGCAGCATATACCTCCCGAGCGTTACCGACTACTGCCGGTGGTGGTCGTTATGTTATCCTCCGCCGAGGTCGACGCGCGTTACCGATGCACTCGTAAAAACTTTTTCGCGAATCTTCGCGAATTTTTCGCGCGGTAAACCTTCGTCTCCGCGTGCTCCGTCCGACGAGCCTACTCTCGCCCGCACCCGTCGACCCGTCCTCGAGCTATACGGCGACAAAGAAACTTTGACTTTTCACTAATTTGACGTCATCGAGAAAGTTACGGCCAACTGGGAATTAAAGGTATATCGCCTTTCCGAATTTTCCGGGAGCCCGTCGGGCCTTCGGCCCCGCTCGGCTCGGCTCGGCACGGCTCGAGGTCGAGGTCGTCGGTAGCGACGATGGTGGCTGGGAGGTGCGCAATTGGTCTGTCATCGCCATCCCCCCCAACCCCCCCACCCCCTTTAAAATTAATGGAAAATGTAAACCCAAACGTAGAGTCGGATTCGTAACCCCGAAGTTACAAGTCGATTCGCTCAACTATCAAGGGAGAGTAAACGGGGCGACTGTGGCGGCACTCGCCACCGATGCGAAGTCAGCGTCACGAAGTTGGCGTTAAATTCGAACGTTTGAATCAGTTATTTTCTTTCCGGCCCTTTTCGTCCCTGAACCGTGGAAGCGCCGAAATTCGGGTTTCATTTTTAACGCGGCAGCATATACCTCCCGAGCGTTACCGACCACTGCCGGTGGTGGTCGGTAAGTTATCCTCCGCCGAGGTCGACGCGCGTTACCGATGCACACATAAAAAATTTTTCGCGAATTTTCGCGAATTTTTCGCGCGGTAAACCTTCGTCTCCGCGTCCTCCGTCCGACGAGCCTACTCTCGCCCGCACCCGTCGACCCGTTCTCGAGCTATACGGCGACAAAGAAATCGCAAAATTTCACTAATTGGACGTCAGCGAAAAAGTTACGGCCAATTGGGAATTAAAGGTATATCGCCTTCCCGAATTTTCCGGGAGCCCATCGGGCCTTCGGCCTCGCTCGGCACGGCTCGGCTCGGCTCGAGGTCGAGGTCGTCGGTAGCGACGATGGTGGCGGGGAGGTGCGCAATTGGTGTGTCATCGCCATCCCCCCAACCCCCCTCCCCCTTTAAAATTAATGGAAAATGTAAACCCAAACGTAGAGTCGGATTCGTAACCCCGAAGTTACAAGTCGATTCGCTCAACTATCAAGGGAGAGTAAACGGGGCGACTGTGGCGGCACTCGCCACCGATGCGAAGTCAGCATCACGAAGTTGGCGTTAAATTCGAACGTTTGAATCAGTTATTTTCTTTCCGGCCCTTTTCGGCCCTGAACCGTGGAAGCGCCGAAATTCGGGTTTCATTTTTAACGCGGCAGCATATACCTCCCGAGCGTTACCGACTACTGCCGGTGGTGGTCGTTATGTTATCCTCCGCCGAGGTCGACGCGCGTTACCGATGCACTCGTAAAAACTTTTTCGCGAATCTTCGCGAATTTTTCGCGCGGTAAACCTTCGTCTCCGCGTGCTCCGTCCGACGAGCCTACTCTCGCCCGCACCCGTCGACCCGTCCTCGAGCTATACGGCGACAAAGAAACTTTGACTTTTCACTAATTTGACGTCATCGAGAAAGTTACGGCCAACTGGGAATTAAAGGTATATCGCCTTTCCGAATTTTCCGGGAGCCCGTCGGGCCTTCGGCCCCGCTCGGCTCGGCTCGGCACGGCTCGAGGTCGAGGTCGTCGGTAGCGACGATGGTGGCTGGGAGGTGCGCAATTGGTCTGTCATCGCCATCCCCCCCAACCCCCCCACCCCCTTTAAAATTAATGGAAAATGTAAACCCAAACGTAGAGTCGGATTCGTAACCCCGAAGTTACAAGTCGATTCGCTCAACTATCAAGGGAGAGTAAACGGGGCGACTGTGGCGGCACTCGCCACCGATGCGAAGTCAGCGTCACGAAGTTGGCGTTAAATTCGAACGTTTGAATCAGTTATTTTCTTTCCGGCCCTTTTCGTCCCTGAACCGTGGAAGCGCCGAAATTCGGGTTTCATTTTTAACGCGGCAGCATATACCTCCCGAGCGTTACCGACCACTGCCGGTGGTGGTCGGTAAGTTATCCTCCGCCGAGGTCGACGCGCGTTACCGATGCACACATAAAAAATTTTTCGCGAATTTTCGCGAATTTTTCGCGCGGTAAACCTTCGTCTCCGCGTCCTCCGTCCGACGAGCCTACTCTCGCCCGCACCCGTCGACCCGTTCTCGAGCTATACGGCGACAAAGAAATCGCAAAATTTCACTAATTGGACGTCAGCGAAAAAGTTACGGCCAATTGGGAATTAAAGGTATATCGCCTTCCCGAATTTTCCGGGAGCCCATCGGGCCTTCGGCCTCGCTCGGCACGGCTCGGCTCGGCTCGAGGTCGCAGTCGTCGGTAGCGACGATGGTGGCGGGGTGGTGCGCAATTGGTGTGTCATCGCCATCCCCCCCAACCCCCCCTCCCCCTTTAAAATTAATGGAAAATGTAAACCCAAACGTAGAGTCGGATTCGTAACCTCGAAGTTACGAGTCGATTCGCTCAACTATCAAGGGAGAGTAAACGGGGCGACTGTGGCGGCACTCGCCACCGATGCGAAGTCAGCATCACGAAGTTGGCGTTAAATTCGAACGTTTGAATCAGTTATTTTCTTTCCGGCCCTTTTCAGCCATGAACCGTGGAAGCGCCGAAATTCGGGTTTCATTTTTAACGCGGCAGCTTATACCCCCCGAGTGTTAAAGACCACTGCCGGTGGTGGTCGGTAAGTTATCCTCCGCCGAGGTCGACGCGCGTTACCGATGCACACATAAAAAATTTTTCGCGAATTTTCGCGAATTTTTCGTGCGGTAAACCTTCGTCTCCGCGTCCTCCGTCCGACGAGCCTACTCTCGCCCGCACCCGTCGACCCGTTCTCGAGCTATACGGCGACAAAGAAACTTTGATTTTTCACTAATTTGACGTCATCGAGAAAGTTACGGCCAACTGGGAATTAAAGGTATATCGCCTTTCCGAATTTTCCGGGAGCCCGTCGGGCCTTCGGCCCCGCTCGGCTCGGCTCGGCACGGCTCGAGGTCGAGGTCGTCGGTAGCGACGATGGTGGCTGGGAGGTGCGCAATTGGTCTGTCATCGCCATCCCCCCCAACCCCCCCACCCCCTTTAAAATTAATGGAAAATGTAAACCCAAACGTAGAGTCGGATTCGTAACCCCGAAGTTACAAGTCGATTCGCTCAACTATCAAGGGAGAGTAAACGGGGCGACTGTGGCGGCACTCGCCACCGATGCGAAGTCAGCGTCACGAAGTTGGCGTTAAATTCGAACGTTTGAATCAGTTATTTTCTTTCCGGCCCTTTTCAGCCATGAACCGTGGAAGCGCCGAAATTCGGGTTTCATTTTTAACGCGGCAGCTTATACCCCCCGAGCGTTACCGACCACTGCCGGTGGTGGTCGGTAAGTTATCCTCCGCCGAGGTCGACGCGCGTTACCGATGCACACATAAAAAATTTTTCGCGAATTTTCGCGAATTTTTCGCGCGGTAAACCTTCGTCTCCGCGTCCTCCGTCCGACGAGCCTACTCTCGCCCGCACCCGTCGACCCGTTCTCGAGCTATACGGCGACAAAGAAATCGCAAAATTTCACTAATTGGACGTCAGCGAAAAAGTTACGGCCAATTGGGAATTAAAGGTATATCGCCTTCCCGAATTTTCCGGGAGCCCATCGGGCCTTCGGCCTCGCTCGGCACGGCTCGGCTCGGCTCGAGGTCGCAGTCGTCGGTAGCGACGATGGTGGCGGGGTGGTGCGCAATTGGTGTGTCATCGCCATCCCCCCCAACCCCCCCTCCCCCTTTAAAATTAATGGAAAATGTAAACCCAAACGTAGAGTCGGATTCGTAACCTCGAAGTTACGAGTCGATTCGCTCAACTATCAAGGGAGAGTAAACGGGGCGACTGTGGCGGCACTCGCCACCGATGCGAAGTCAGCATCACGAAGTTGGCGTTAAATTCGAACGTTTGAATCAGTTATTTTCTTTCCGGCCCTTTTCAGCCATGAACCGTGGAAGCGCCGAAATTCGGGTTTCATTTTTAACGCGGCAGCTTATACCCCCCGAGTGTTAAAGACCACTGCCGGTGGTGGTCGGTAAGTTATCCTCCGCCGAGGTCGACGCGCGTTACCGATGCACTCGTAAAAACTTTTTCGCGAATCTTCGCGAATTTTTCGCGCGGTAAACCTTCATCTCCGCGTCCTCCGTCCGACGAGCCTACTCTCGCCCGCACCCGTCGACCCGTCCTCGAGCTATACGGCGACAAAGAAACTTTGATTTTTCACTAATTTGACGTCATCGAGAAAGTTACGGCCAACTGGGAATTAAAGGTATATCGCCTTTCCGAATTTTCCGGGAGCCCGTCGGGCCTTCGGCCCCGCTCGGCTCGGCGTGGCTCGAGGTCGAGGTCGTCGATAGCGACGATGGTGGCGGGGAGGTGCTCAATTGGTCTGTCATCGCCATCCCCCCCAACCCCCCCTCCCCCTTTAAAATTAATGGAAAATGTAAACCCAAACGTAGAGTCGGATTCGTAACCTCGAAGTTACAAGTCGATTCGCTCAACTATCAAGGGAGAGTAAACGGGGCGACTGTGGCGGCACTCGCCACCGATGCGAAGTCAGCATCACGAAGTTGGCGTTAAATTCGAACGTTTGAATCAGTCATTATCTTTCCGGCCCATTTCAGCCATGAACCGTGGAAGCGCCGAAATTCGGGTTTCATTTTTAACGCGGCAGCTTATACCCCCCGAGTGTTACCGACCACTGCCGGTGGTGGTCGGTAAGTTATCCTCCGCCGAGGTCGACGCGCGTTACCGATGCACACGTAAAAAATTTTTCGCGAATTTTCGCGAATTTTTCGCGCGGTAAACCTTCGTCTCCGCGTCCTCCGTCCGACGAGCCTACTCTCGCCCGCACCCGTCGACCCGTCCTCGAGCTATACGGCGACAAAGAAACTTTGATTTTTCACTAATTTGACGTCATCGAGAAAGTTACGGCCAACTGGGAATTAAAGGTATATCGCCTTTCCGAATTTTCAGGGAGCCCATCGGGCCTTCGGCCTCGCTCGGCACGGCTCGGCTCGGCTCGAGGTCGTAGTCGTCGGTAGCGACGATGGTGGCGGGGAGGTGCGCAATTGGTGTGTCATCGCCATCCCCCCCAACCCCCCCTACCCCTTTAAAATTAATGGAAAATGTAAACCCAAACGTAGAGTCGGATTCGTAACCTCGAAGTTACGAGTCGATTCGCTCAACTATCAAGGGAGAGTAAACGGGGCGACTGTGGCGGCACTCGCCACCGATGCGAAGTCAGCATCACGAAGTTGGCGTTAAATTCGAACGTTTGAATCAGTTATTTTCTTTCCGGCCCTTTTCGGCCCTGAACCGTGGAAGCGCCGAAATTCGGGTTTCATTTTTAACGCGGCAGCTTATACCTCCCGAGCGTTACCGACTACTGCCGGTGGTGGTCGTTAAGTTATCCTCCGCCGAGGTCGACGCGCGTTACCGATGCACTCGTAAAAACTTTTTCACGAATCTTCGCGAATTTTTCGCGCGGTAAACCTTGATCTCCGCGTCCTCCGTCCGACGAGCCTACTCTCGCCCGCACCCGTCGACCCGTTCTCGAGCTATACGGCGACAAAGAAATCGCAAAATGTCACTAATTGGACGTCAGCGAAAAAGTTACGGCCAACTGGGAATTAAAGGTATATCGCCTTCCCGAATTTTCCGGGAGCCCATCGGGCCTTCGGCCTCGCTCGGCACGGCTCGGCTCGGCTCGAGGTCGTAGTCGTCGGTAGCGACGATGGTGGCGGGGAGGTGCGCAATTGGTGTGTCATCGCCATCCCCCCAACCCCCCCTCCCCCTTTAAAATTAATGGAAAATGTAAACCCAAACGTAGAGTCGGATTCGTAACCTCGAAGTTACGAGTCGATTCGCTCAACTATCAAGGGAGAGTAAACGGGGCGACTGTGGCGGCACTCGCCACCGATGCGAAGTCAGCATCACGAAGTTGGCGTTAAATTCGAACGTTTGAATCTGTTATTATCTTTCCGGCCCTTTTCAGCCATGAACCGTGGAAGCGCCGAAATTCGGGTTTCATTTTTAACGCGGCAGCTTATACCCCCCGAGTGTTACCGACCACTGCCGGTGGTGGTCGGTAAGTTATCCTCCGCCGAGGTCGACGCGCGTTACCGATGCACACGTAAAAGATTTTTCGCGAATTTTCGCGAATTTTTCGCGCGGTAAACCTTCGTCTCCTCGTCCTCCGTCCGACGAGCCTACTCTCGCCCGCACCCGTCGACCCGTCCACGAGCTATACGGCGACAAAGAAACTTTGATTTTTCACTAATTTGACGTCATCGAGAAAGTTACGGCCAACTGGGAATTAAAGGTATATCGCCTTTCCGAATTTTCCGGGAGCCCGTCGGGCCTTCGGCCCCGCTCGGCTCGGCTCGGCTCGGCTCGAGGTCGAGGTCGTCGGTAGCGACGATGGTGGCGGGGAGGTGCGCAATTGGTCTGTCATCGCCATCCTCCCCCCAAACCCCCCTCCCCCTTTAAAATTAATGGAAAATGTAAACCCAAACATAGAGTTGGATTCGTAACCTCGAAGTTACAAGTCGTTTCGCTCAACTATCAAGGGATAGTAAACGGGGCGACTGTGGCGGCACTCGCCACCGATGCGAAGTCAGCATCACGAAGTTGGCGTTAAATTCGAACGTTTGAATCAGTTATTATCTTTCCGGCCCTTTTCAGCCATGAACCGTGGAAGCGCCGAAATTCGGGTTTCATTTTTAACGCGGCAGCTTATACCCCCCGAGTGTTACCGACCACTGCCGGTGGTGGTCGGTAAGTTATCCTCCGCCGAGGTCGACGCGTGTTACCGATGCACACGTAAAAAATTTTTCGCGAATTTTCGCGAATTTTTCGCGCGGTAAACCTTCGTCTCCGCGTCCTCCGTCCGACGAGCCTACTCTCGACCGCACCCGTCGACCCGTCCTCGAGCTATACGGCGACAAAGAAACTTTGATTTTTCACTAATTTGACGTCATCGAGAAAGTTACGGCCAACTGGGAATTAAAGGTATATCGCCTTTCCGAATTTTCCAGGAGCCCGTCGGGCCTTCGGCCCCGCTCGGCTCGGCACGGCTCTGCTCGAGGTCGAGGTCGTCGGTAGCGACGATGGTGGCGGGGAGGTGCGCAATTGGTGTGTCATCGCCATCCCCCCCAACCCCCCCTCCCCCTTTAAAATTAATGGAAAATGTAAACCCAAACGTAGAGTCGGATTCGTAACCTCGAAGTTACAAGTCGATTCGCTCAACTATCAAGGGAGAGTAAACGGGGCGACTGTGGCGGCACTCGCCACCGATGCGAAGTCAGCATCACGAAGTTGGCGTTAAATTCGAACGTTTGAATCAGTTATTATCTTTCCGGCCCTTTTCAGCCATGAACCGTGGAAGCGCCGAAATTCGGGTTTCATATTTAACGCGGCAGCTTATACCCCCCGAGTGTTACCGACCACTGCCGGTGGTGGTCGGTAAGTTATCCTCCGCCGAGGTCGACGCGCGTTACCGATGCACACGTAAAAAATTTTTCGCGAATTTTCGCGAATTTTTCGCGCGGTAAACCTTCGTCTCCGCGTCCTCCGTCCGACGAGCCTACTCTCGCCCGCACCCGTCGACCCGTCCTCGAGCTATACGGCGACAAAGAAACTTTGACTTTTCACTAATTTGACGTCATCGAGAAAGTTACGGCCAACTGGGAATTAAAGGTATATCGCCTTTCCGAATTTTCCGGGAGCCCGTCGGGCCTTCGGCCCCGCTCGGCTCGGCACGGCTCTGCTCGAGGTCGAGGTCGTCGGTAGCGACGATGGTGGCGGGGAGGTGCGCAATTGGTGTGTCATCGCCATCCCCCCCAACCCCCCCTCCCCCTTTAAAATTAATGGAAAATGTAAACCCAAACGTAGAGTCGGATTCGTAACCTCGAAGTTACAAGTCGATTCGCTCAACTATCAAGGGAGAGTAAACGCGGCGACTGTGGCGGCACTCGCCACCGATGCGAAGTCAGCATCACGAAGTTGGCGTTAAATTCGAACGTTTGAATCAGTTATTATCTTTCCGGCCATTTTCAGCCATGAACCGTGGAAGCGCCGAAATTCGGGTTTCATTTTTAACGCGGCAGCTTATACCCCCCGAGTGTTAAAGACCACTGCCGGTGGTGGTCGGTAAGTTATCCTCCGCCGAGGTCGACGCGCGTTACCGATGCACACGTAAATAATTTTTCGCGAATTTTCGCGAATTTTTCGCGCGGTAAACCTTCATCTCCGCGTCCTCCGTCCGACGAGCCTACTCTCGCCCGCACCCGTCGACCCGTCCTCGAGCTATACGGCGACAAAGAAACTTTGATTTTTCACTAATTTGACGTCATCGAGAAAGTTACGGCCAACTGGGAATTAAAGGTATATCGCCTTTCCGAATTTTCCGGGAGCCCGTCGGGCCTTCGGCCCCGCTCGGCTCGGCGTGGCTCGAGGTCGAGGTCGTCGATAGCGACGATGGTGGCGGGGAGGTGCTCAATTGGTCTGTCATCGCCATCCCCCCCAACCCCCCCTCCCCCTTTAAAATTAATGGAAAATGTAAACCCAAATGTAGAGTCGGATTCGTAACCTCGAAGTTACAAGTCGATTCGCTCAACTATCAAGGGAGAGTAAACGGGGCGACTGTGGCGGCACTCGCCACCGATGCGAAGTCAGCATCACGAAGTTGGCGTTAAATTCGAACGTTTGAATCAGTTATTATCTTTCCGGCCCTTTTCAGCCATGAACCGTGGAAGCGCCGAAATTCGGGTTTCATTTTTAACGCGGCAGCTTATACCTCCCGAGCGTTACCGACTACTGCCGGTGGTGGTCGGTAAGTTATCCTCCGCCGAGGTCGACGCGCGTTACCAATGCACTCGTAAAAACTTTTTCGCGAATCTTCGCGAATTTTTGCGCGCGGTAAACCTTGATCTCCGCGTCCTCCGTCCGACGAGCCTACTCTCGCCCGCACCCGTCGACCCGTTCTCGAGCTATACGGCGACAAAGAAATCGCAAAATTTCACTAATTGGACGTCAGCGAAAAAGTGACGGCCAACTGGGAATTAAAGGTATATCGCCTTCCCGAATTTTCCGGGAGCCCATCGGGCCTTCGGCCTCGCTCGGCACGGCTCGGCTCGGCTCGAGGTCGTAGTCGTCGGTAGCGACGATGGTGGCGGGGAGGTGCGCAATTGGTGTGTCATCGCCATCCCCCCAACCCCCCCTCCCCCTTTAAAATTAATGGAAAATGTAAACCCAAACGTAGAGTCTGATTCGTAACCTCGAAGTTACGAGTCGATTCGCTCAACTATCAAGGGAGAGTAAACGGGGCGACTGTGGCGGCACTCGCCACCGATGCGAAGTCAGCATCACGAAGTTGGCGTTAAATTCGAACGTTTGAATCAGTTATTATCTTTCCGGCCCTTTTCAGCCATGAACCGTGGAAGCGCCGAAATTCGGGTTTCATTTTTAACGCGGCAGCTTATACCCCCCGAGTGTTACCGACCACTGCCGGTGGTGGTCGGTAAGTTATCCTCCTCCGAGGTCGACGCGCGTTACCGATGCACACGTAAAACATTTTTCGCGAATTTTCGCGAATTTTTCGCGCGGTAAACCTTCGTCTCCGCGTCCTCCGTCCGACGAGCCTACTCTCGCCCGCACCCGTCGACCCGTCCTCGAGCTATACGGCGACAAAGAAACTTTGATTTTTCACTAATTTGACGTCATCGAGAAAGTTACGGCCAACTGGGAATTAAAGGTATATCGCCTTTCCGAATTTTCCGGGAGCCCGTCGGGCCTTCGGCGCCGCTCGGCTCGGCTCGGCTCTGCTCGAGGTCGAGGTCGTCGGTAGCGACTATGGTGGCGGGGAGGTGCGCAATTGGTGTGTCATCGCCATCCCCCCAAACCCCCCCTCCCCCTTTAAAATTAATGGAAAATGTAAACCCAAACGTAGAGTCGGATTCGGAACCTCGAAGTTACGAGTCGATTCGCTCAACTATCAAGGGAGAGTAAACGGGGCGACTGTGGCGGCACTCGCCACCGATGCGAAGTCAGCATCACGAAGTTGGCGTTAAATTCGAACGTTTGAATCAGTTATTATCTTTCCGGCCCTTTTCAGCCATGAACCGTGGAAGCGCCGAAATTCGGGTTTCATTTTTAACGCGGCAGCTTATACCCCCCGAGTGTTACCGACCACTGCCGGTGGTGGTCGGTAAGTTATCCTCCGCCGAGGTCGACGCGCGTTACCGATGCACACGTAAAAAATTTTTCGCGAATTTTCGCGAATTTTTCGCGCGGTAAACCTTCGTCTCCGCGTCCTCCGTCCGACGAGCCTACTCTCGCCCGCACCCGTCGACCCGTCCTCGAGCTATACGGCGACAAAGAAACTTTGATTTTTCACTAATTTGACGTCATCGAGAAAGTTACGGCCAACTGGGAATTAAAGGTATATCGCCTTTCCGAATTTTCCGGGAGCCCGTCGGGCCTTCGGCCCCGCTCGGCTCGGCACGGCTCTGCTCGAGGTCGAGGTCGTCGGTAGCGACGATCGTGGCGGGGAGGTGCGCAATTGGTGTGTCATCGCCATCCCCCCCAACCCCCCCTCCCCCTTTAAAATTAATGGAAAATGTAAACCCAAACGTAGAGTCGGATTCGTAACCTCGAAGTTACAAGTCGATTCGCTCAACTATCAAGGGAGAGTAAACGGGGCGACTGTGGCGGCACTCGCCACCGATGCGAAGTCAGCATCACGAAGTTGGCGTTAAATTCGAACGTTTGAATCAGTTATTATCTTTCCGGCCCTTTTCAGCCATGAACCGTGGAAGCGCCGAAATTCGGGTTTCATTTTTAACGCGGCAGCTTATACCCCCCGAGTGTTACCGACCACTGCCGGTGGTGGTCGGTAAGTTATCCTCCGCCGAGGTCGACGCGCGTTACCGATGCACACGTAAAAAATTTTTCGCGAATTTTCGCGAATTTTTCGCGCGGTAAACCTTCGTCTCCGCGTCCTCCGTCCGACGAGCCTACTCTCGCCCGCACCCGTCGACCCGTCCTCGAGCTATACGGCGACAAAGAAACTTTGATTTTTCACTAATTTGACGTCATCGAGAAAGTTACGGCCAACTGGGAATTAAAGGTATATCGCCTTTCCGAATTTTCCGGGAGCCCGTCGGGCCTTCGGCCCCGCTCGGCTCGGCTCGGCTCTGCTCGAGGTCGAGGTCGTCGGTAGCGACTATGGTGGCGGGGAGGTGCGCAATTGGTGTGTCATCGCCATCCCCCCCAACCCCCCCTCCCCCTTTAAAATTAATGGAAAATGTAAACCCAAACGTAGAGTCGGATTCGGAACCTCGAAGTTACGAGTCGATTCGCTCAACTATCAAGGGAGAGTAAACGGGGCGACTGTGGCGGCACTCGCCACCGATGCAAAGTCAGCATCACGAAGTTGGCGTTAAATTCGAACGTTTGAATCAGTTATTATCTTTCCGGCCCTTTTCAGCCATGAACCGTGGAAGCGCCGAAATTCGGGTTTCATTTTTAACGCGGCAGCTTATACCTCCCGAGCGTTACCGACTACTGCCGGTGGTGGTCGGTAAGTTATCCTCCGCCGAGGTCGACGCGCGTTACCGATGCACTCGTAAAAACTTTTTCGCGAATCTTCGCGAATTTTTCGCGCGGTAAACCTTGATCTCCGCGTCCTCCGTCCGACGAGCCTACTCTCGCCCGCACCCGTCGACCCGTTCTCGAGCTATACGGCGACAAAGAAATCGCAAAATTTCACTAATTGGACGTCAGCGAAAAAGTTACGGCCAACTGGGAATTAAAGGTATATCGCCTTCCCGAATTTTCCGGGAGCCCATCGGGCCTTCGGCCTCGCTCGGCACGGCTCGGCTCGGCTCGAGGTCGTAGTCGTCGGTAGCGACGATGGTGGCGGGGAGGTGCGCAATTGGTGTGTCATCGCCATCCCCCCCAACCCCCCCTCCCCCTTTAAAATTAATGGAAAATGTAAACCCAAACGTAGAGTCGGATTCGTAACCTCGAAGTTACGAGTCGATTCGCTCAACTATCAAGGGAGAGTAAACGGGGCGACTGTGGCGGCACTTGCCACCGATGCGAAGTCAGCATCACGAAGTTGGCGTTAAATTCGAACGTTTGAATCTGTTATTATCTTTCCGGCCCTTTTCAGCCATGAACCGTGGAAGCGCCGAAATTCGGGTTTCATTTTTAACGCGGCAGCTTATACCCCCCGAGTGTTACCGACCACTGCCGGTGGTGGTCGGTAAGTTACCCTCCGCCGAGGTCGACGCGCGTTACCGATGCACACGTAAAAAATTTTTCGCGAATTTTCGCGAATTTATCGCGCGGTAAACCTTCGTCTCCGCGTCCTCCGTCCGACGAGCCTACTCTCGCCCGCACCCGTCGACCCGTCCTCGAGCTATACGGCGACAAAGAAACTTCGATTTTTCACTAATTTGACGTCATCGAGAAAGTTACGGCCAACTGGGAATTAAAGGTATATCGCCTTTCCGAATTTTCCGGGAGCCCGTCGGGCCTTCGGCCCCGCTCGGCTCGGCTCGGCTCGGCTCGAGGTCGAGGTCGTCGGTAGCGACGATGGTGGCGGGGAGGTGCGCAATTGGTCTGTCATCGCCATCCTCCCCCCAAACCCCCCTCCCCCTTTAAAATTAATGGAAAATGTAAACCCAAACGTAGAGTTGGATTCGTAACCTCGAAGTTACAAGTCGTTTCGCTCAACTATCAAGGGATAGTAAACGGGGCGACTGTGGCGGCACTGGCCACCGATGCGAAGTCAGCATCACGAAGTTGGCGTTAAATTCGAACGTTTGAATCAGTTATTATCTTTCCGGCCCTTTTCAGCCATGAACCGTGGAAGCACCGAAATTCGGGTTTCATTTTTAACGCGGCAGCTTATACCCCCCGAGTGTTACCGACCACTGCCGGTGGTGGTCGGTAAGTTATCCTCCGCCGAGGTCGACGCGTGTTACCGATGCACACGTAAAAAATTTTTCGCGAATTTTCGCGAAATTTTCGCGCGGTAAACCTTCGTCTCCGCGTCCTCCGTCCGACGAGCCTACTCTCGCCCGCACCCGTCGACCCGTCCTCGAGCTATACGGCGACAAAGAAACTTTGATTTTTCACTAATTTGACGTCATCGAGAAAGTTACGGCCAACTGGGAATTAAAGGTATATCGCCTTTCCGAATTTTCCAGGAGCCCGTCGGGCCTTCGGCCCCGCTCGGCTCGGCACGGCTCTGCTCGAGGTCGAGGTCGTCGGTAGCGACGATGGTGGCGGGGAGGTGCGCAATTGGTGTGTCATCGCCATCCCCCCCAACCCCCCCTCCCCCTTTAAAATTAATGGAAAATGTAAACCCAAACGTAGAGTCGGATTCGTAACCTCGAAGTTACAAGTCGATTCGCTCAACTATCAAGGGAGAGTAAACGGGGCGACTGTGGCGGCACTCGCCACCGATGCGAAGTCAGCATCACGAAGTTGGCGTGAAATTCGAACGTTTGAATCAGATATTATCTTTCCGGCCCTTTTCAGCCATGAACCGTGGAAGCGCCGAAATTCGGGTTTCATATTTAACGCGGCAGCTTATACCCCCCGAGTGTTACCGACCACTGCCGGTGGTGGTCGGTAAGTTATCCTCCGCCGAGGTCGACGCGCGTTACCGATGCACACGTAAAAAATTTTTCGCGAATTTTCGCGAATTTTTCGCGCGGTAAACCTTCGTCTCCGCGTCCTCCGCCCGACGAGCCTACTCTCGCCCGCACCCGTCGACCCGTCCTCGAGCTATACGGCGACAAAGAAACTTTGATTTTTCACTAATTTGACGTCATCGAGAAAGTTACGGCCAACTGGGAATTAAAGGTATATCGCCTTTCCGAATTTTCCGGGAGCCCGTCGGGCCTTCGGCCCCGCTCGGCTCGGCTCGGCTCGGCTCGGCTCGAGGTCGAGGTCGTCGGTAGCGACGATGGTGGCGGGGAGGTGCGCAATTGGTCTGTCATCGCCATCCTCCCCCAAACCCACCTCCCCCTTTAAAATTAATGGAAAATGTAAACCCAAACGTAGAGTTGGATTCGTAACCTCGAAGTTACAAGTCGTTTCGCTCAACTATCAAGGGATAGTAAACGGGGCGACTGTGGCGGCACTCGCCACCGATGCGAAGTCAGCATCACGAAGTTTGGCGTTAAATTCGAACGTTTGAATCAGTTATTATCTTTCCGGCCCTTTTCAGCCATGAACCGTGGAAGCGCCGAAATTCGGGTTTCATTTTTAACGCGGCAGCTTATACCCCCCGAGTGTTACCGACCACTGCCGGTGGTGGTCGGTAAGTTATCCTCCGCCGAGGTCGACGCGCGTTACCGATGCACACGTAAAAAATTTTTCGCGAATTTTCGCGAATTTTTCGCGCGGTAAACCTTCGTCTCCGCGTCCTCCGTTCGACGAGCCTACTCTCGCCCGCACCCGTCGACCCGTCCTCGAGCTATACGGCGACAAAGAAACTTTGATTTTTCACTAATTTGACGTCATCGAGAAAGTTACGGCCAACTGGGAATTAAAGGTATATCGCCTTTCCGAATTTTCCGGGAGCCCGTCGGGCCTTCGGCCCCGCTCGGCTCGGCACGGCTCTGCTCGAGGTCGAGGTCGTCGGTAGCGACGATGGTGGCGGGGAGGTGCGCAATTGGTGTGTCATCGCCATCCCCCCCAACCCCCCTCCCCCTTTAAAATTAATGGAAAATGTAAACCCAAACGTAGAGTCGGATTCGTAACCTCGAAGTTACAAGTCGTTTCGCTCAACTATCAAGGGATAGTAAACGGGGCGACTGTGGCGGCACTCGCCACCGATGCGAAGTCAGCATCACGAAGTTGGCGTTAAATTCGAACGTTTGAATCAGTTATTATCTTTCCGGCCCTTTTCAGCCATGAACCGTGGAAGCGCCGAAATTCGGGTTTCATTTTTAACGCGGCAGCTTATACCCCCCGAGTGTTACCGACCACTGCCGGTGGTGGTCGGTAAGTTATCCTCCGCCGAGGTCGACGCGTGTTACCGATGCACACGTAAAAAATTTTTCGCGAATTTTCGCGAATTTTTCGCGCGGTAAACCTTCGTCTCCGCGTCCTCCGTCCGACGAGCCTACTCTCGCCCGCACCCGTCGACCCGTCCTCGAGCTATACGGCGACAAAGAAACTTTGATTTTTCACTAATTTGACGTCATCGAGAAAGTTACGGCCAACTGGGAATTAAAGGTATATCGCCTTTCCGAATTTTTCGGGAGCCCGTCGGGCCTTCGGCCCCGCTCGGCTCGGCACGGCTCTGCTCGAGGTCGAGGTCGTCGGTAGCGACGATGGTGGCGGGGAGGTGCGCAATTGGTGTGTCATCGCCATCCCCCCCAACCCCCCCTCCCCCTTTAAAATTAATGGAAAATGTAAACCCAAACGTAGAGTCGGATTCGTAACCTCGAAGTTACGAGTCGATTCGCTCAACTATCAAGGGAGAGTAAACGGGGCGACTGTGGCGGCACTCGCCACCGATGCGAAATCAGCATCACGAAGTTGGCGTTAAATTCGAACGTTTGAATCAGTTATTATCTTTCCGGCCCTTTTCAGCCATGAACCGTGGAAACGCCGAAATTCGGGTTTCATTTTTAACGCGGCAGCTTATACCCCCCGAGTGTTACCGACCACTGCCGGTGGTGGTCGGTAAGTTATCCTCCGCCGAGGTCGACGCGCGTTACCGATGCACACGTAAAAAATTTTTCGCGAATTTTCGCGAATTTTTCGCGCGGTAAACCTTCGTCTCCGCGTCCTCCGCCCGACGAGCCTACTCTCGCCCGCACCCGTCGACCCGTCCTCGAGCTATACGGCGACAAAGAAACTTTGATTTTTCACTAATTTGACGTCATCGAGAAAGTTACGGCCAACTGGGAATTAAAGGTATATCGCCTTTCCGAATTTTCCGGGAGCCCGTCGGGCCTTCGGCCCCGCTCGGCTCGGCTCGGCTCGGCTCGGCTCGAGGTCGAGGTCGTCGGTAGCGACGATGGTGGCGGGGAGGTGCGCAATTGGTCTGTCATCGCCATCCTCCCCCCAAACCCACCTCCCCCTTTAAAATTAATGGAAAATGTAAACCCAAACGTAGAGTTGGATTCGTAACCTCGAAGTTACAAGTCGTTTCGCTCAACTATCAAGGGATAGTAAACGGGGCGACTGTGGCGGCACTCGCCACCGATGCGAAGTCAGCATCACGAAGTTGGCGTTAAATTCGAACGTTTGAATCAGTTATTATCTTTCCGGCCCTTTTCAGCCATGAACCGTGGAAGCGCCGAAATTCGGGTTTCATTTTTAACGCGGCAGCTTATACCCCCCGAGTGTTACCGACCACTGCCGGTGGTGGTCGGTAAGTTATCCTCCGCCGAGGTCGACGCGCGTTACCGATGCACACGTAAAAAATTTTTCGCGAATTTTCGCGAATTTTTCGCGCGGTAAACCTTCGTCTCCGCGTCCTCCGTTCGACGAGCCTACTCTCGCCCGCACCCGTCGACCCGTCCTCGAGCTATACGGCGACAAAGAAACTTTGATTTTTCACTAATTTGACGTCATCGAGAAAGTTACGGCCAACTGGGAATTAAAGGTATATCGCCTTTCCGAATTTTCCGGGAGCCCGTCGGGCCTTCGGCCCCGCTCGGCTCGGCACGGCTCTGCTCGAGGTCGAGGTCGTCGGTAGCGACGATGGTGGCGGGGAGGTGCGCAATTGGTGTGTCATCGCCATCCCCCCCAACCCCCCTCCCCCTTTAAAATTAATGGAAAATGTAAACCCAAACGTAGAGTCGGATTCGTAACCTCGAAGTTACAAGTCGTTTCGCTCAACTATCAAGGGATAGTAAACGGGGCGACTGTGGCGGCACTCGCCACCGATGCGAAGTCAGCATCACGAAGTTGGCGTTAAATTCGAACGTTTGAATCAGTTATTATCTTTCCGGCCCTTTTCAGCCATGAACCGTGGAAGCGCCGAAATTCGGGTTTCATTTTTAACGCGGCAGCTTATACCCCCCGAGTGTTACCGACCACTGCCGGTGGTGGTCGGTAAGTTATCCTCCGCCGAGGTCGACGCGTGTTACCGATGCACACGTAAAAAATTTTTCGCGAATTTTCGCGAATTTTTCGCGCGGTAAACCTTCGTCTCCGCGTCCTCCGTCCGACGAGCCTACTCTCGCCCGCACCCGTCGACCCGTCCTCGAGCTATACGGCGACAAAGAAACTTTGATTTTTCACTAATTTGACGTCATCGAGAAAGTTACGGCCAACTGGGAATTAAAGGTATATCGCCTTTCCGAATTTTTCGGGAGCCCGTCGGGCCTTCGGCCCCGCTCGGCTCGGCACGGCTCTGCTCGAGGTCGAGGTCGTCGGTAGCGACGATGGTGGCGGGGAGGTGCGCAATTGGTGTGTCATCGCCATCCCCCCCAACCCCCCCTCCCCCTTTAAAATTAATGGAAAATGTAAACCCAAACGTAGAGTCGGATTCGTAACCTCGAAGTTACGAGTCGATTCGCTCAACTATCAAGGGAGAGTAAACGGGGCGACTGTGGCGGCACTCGCCACCGATGCGAAATCAGCATCACGAAGTTGGCGTTAAATTCGAACGTTTGAATCAGTTATTATCTTTCCGGCCCTTTTCAGCCATGAACCGTGGAAGCGCCGAAATTCGGGTTTCATTTTTAACGCGGCAGCTTATACCCCCCGAGTGTTACCGACCACTGCCGGTGGTGGTCGGTAAGTTATCCTCCGCCGAGGTCGACGCGCGTTACCGATGCATACGTAAAAAATTTTTCGCGAATTTTCGCGAATTTTTCGCGCGGTAAACCTTCGTCTCCGCGTCCTCCGTCCGACGAGCCTACTCTCGCCCGCACCCGTCGACCCGTTCTCGAGCTATACGGCGACAAAGAAACTTTGATTTTTCACTAATTTGACGTCACCGAAAAAGTTACGGCCAACTGGGAATTAAAGGCATATCGCCTTTTTGAATTTTCCGGGAGCCCGTCGGGCCTTCGGCCCCGCTCGGCTCGGCACGGCTCTGCTCGAGGTCGAGGTCGTCGGTAGCGACGATGGTGGCGGGGAGGTGCGCAATTGGTGTGTCATCGCCATCCCCCCCAACCCCCCTCCCCCTTTAAAATTAATGGAAAATGTAAACCCAAACGTAAAGTCGGATTCGTAACCACGAAGTTACAAGTCGATTCGGTCAACTATCAAGGGAGAGTAAACGCGGCGACTGTGGCGGTACTCGCCACCGATGCGAAGTCAGCATCACGAAGTTGGCGTTAAATTCGAACGTTTGAATCAGTTATTTTCTTTCCGGCCCTTTTCAGCCCTGAACCGTGGAAGCGCCGAAATTCGGGTTTCATTTTTAACGCGGCAGCTTATACCTCCCGAGCGTTACCGACTACTGCCGGTGGTGGTCGGTAAGTTATCCTCCGCCGAGGTCGACGCGCGTTACCGATGCACTCGTAAAAACTTTTTCGCGAATCTTCGCGAATTTTTCGCGCGGTAAACCTTGATCTCCGCGTCCTCCGTCCGACGAGCCTACTCTCGCCCGCACCCGTCGACCCGTTCTCGAGCTATACGGCGACAAAGAAATCGCAAAATTTCACTAATTGGACGTCAGCGAAAAAGTTACGGCCAATTGGGAATTAAAGGTATATCGCCTTCCCGAATTTTCCGGGAGCCCATCGGGCCTTCGGCCTCGCTCGGCACGGCTCGGCGCGGCTCGAGGTCGCAGTCGTCGGTAGCGACGATGGTGGCGGGGTGGTGCGCAATTGGTGTGTCATCGCCATCCCACCAACCCCCCTCCCCCTTTAAAATTAATGGAAAATGTAAACCCAAACGTAGAGTCGGATTCGTAACCTCGAAGTACGAGTCGATTCGCTCAACTATCAAGGGAGTGTAAACGGGGCGACTGTGGCGGCACTCGCCACCGATGCGAAGTCAGCATCACGAAGTTGGCGTTAAATTCGAACGTTTGAATCAGTTATTATCTTTCCGGCCCTTTTCAGCCATGAATCGTGGAAGCGCCGAAATTCGGGTTTCATTTTTAACGCGGTAGCTTATACCCCCCGAGTGTTACCGACCACTGCCGGTGGTGGTCGGTAAGTTATCCTCCGCCGAGGTCGACGCGCGTTACCGATGCACACGTAAAAAATTTTTCGCGAATTTTCGCGAATTTTTCGCGCGGTAAACCTTCGTCTCCGCGTCCTCCGTCCGACGAGCCTACTCTCGCCCGCACCCGTCGACCCGTCCTCGAGCTATACGGCGACAAAGAAACTTTGATTTTTCACTAATTTGACGTCATCGAGAAAGTTACGGCCAACTGGGAATTAAAGGTATATCGCCTTTCCGAATTTTTCGGGAGCCCGTCGGGCCTTCGGCCCCGCTCGGCTCGGCACGGCTCTGCTCGAGGTCGAGGTCGTCGGTAGCGACGATGGTGGCGGGGAGGTGCGCAATTGGTGTGTCATCGCCATCCCCCCCAACCCCCCCTCCCCCTTTAAAATTAATGGAAAATGTAAACCCAAACGTAGAGTCGGATTCGTAACCTCGAAGTTACGAGTCGATTCGCTCAACTATCAAGGGAGAGTAAACGGGGCGACTGTGGCGGCACTCGCCACCGATGCGAAGTCAGCATCACGAAGTTGGCGTTAAATTCGAACGTTTGAATCAGTTATTATCTTTCCGGCCCTTTTCAGCCATGAACCGTGGAAGCGCCGAAATTCGGGTTTCATTTTTAACGCGGCAGCTTATACCCCCCGAGTGTTACCGACCACTGCCGGTGGTGGTCGGTAAGTTATCCTCCGCCGAGGTCGACGCGCGTTACCGATGCATACGTAAAAAATTTTTCGCGAATTTTCGCGAATTTTTCGCGCGGTAAACCTTCGTCTCCGCGTCCTCCGTCCGACGAGCCTACTCTCGCCCGCACCCGTCGACCCGTTCTCGAGCTATACGGCGACAAAGAAACTTTGATTTTTCACTAATTTGACGTCACCGAAAAAGTTACGGCCAACTGGGAATTAAAGGCATATCGCCTTTTTGAATTTTCCGGGAGCCCGTCGGGCCTTCGGCCCCGCTCGGCTCGGCACGGCTCTGCTCGAGGTCGAGGTCGTCGGTAGCGACGATGGTGGCGGGGAGGTGCGCAATTGGTGTGTCATCGCCATCCCCCCCAACCCCCCTCCCCCTTTAAAATTAATGGAAAATGTAAACCCAAACGTAAAGTCGGATTCGTAACCACGAAGTTACAAGTCGATTCGGTCAACTATCAAGGGAGAGTAAACGCGGCGACTGTGGCGGTACTCGCCACCGATGCGAAGTCAGCATCACGAAGTTGGCGTTAAATTCGAACGTTTGAATCAGTTATTTTCTTTCCGGCCCTTTTCAGCCCTGAACCGTGGAAGCGCCGAAATTCGGGTTTCATTTTTAACGCGGCAGCTTATACCTCCCGAGCGTTACCGACTACTGCCGGTGGTGGTCGGTAAGTTATCCTCCGCCGAGGTCGACGCGCGTTACCGATGCACTCGTAAAAACTTTTTCGCGAATCTTCGCGAATTTTTCGCGCGGTAAACCTTGATCTCCGCGTCCTCCGTCCGACGAGCCTACTCTCGCCCGCACCCGTCGACCCGTTCTCGAGCTATACGGCGACAAAGAAATCGCAAAATTTCACTAATTGGACGTCAGCGAAAAAGTTACGGCCAATTGGGAATTAAAGGTATATCGCCTTCCCGAATTTTCCGGGAGCCCATCGGGCCTTCGGCCTCGCTCGGCACGGCTCGGCTCGGCTCGAGGTCGCAGTCGTCGGTAGCGACGATGGTGGCGGGGTGGTGCGCAATTGGTGTGTCATCGCCATCCCACCAACCCCCCTCCCCCTTTAAAATTAATGGAAAATGTAAACCCAAACGTAGAGTCGGATTCGTAACCTCGAAGTACGAGTCGATTCGCTCAACTATCAAGGGAGTGTAAACGGGGCGACTGTGGCGGCACTCGCCACCGATGCGAAGTCAGCATCACGAAGTTGGCGTTAAATTCGAACGTTTGAATCAGTTATTATCTTTCCGGCCCTTTTCAGCCATGAATCGTGGAAGCGCCGAAATTCGGGTTTCATTTTTAACGCGGTAGCTTATACCCCCCGAGTGTTACCGACCACTGCCGGTGGTGGTCGGTAAGTTATCCTCCGCCGAGGTCGACGCGCGTTACCGATGCACACGTAAAAAATTTTTCGCGAATTTTCGCGAATTTTTCGCGCGGTAAACCTTCGTCTCCGCGTCCTCCGTCCGACGAGCCTACTCTCGCCCGCACCCGTCGACCCGTCCTCGAGCTATACGGCGACAATGAAACTTTGATTTTTCACTAATTTGACGTCATCGAGAAAGTTACGGCCAACTGGGAATTAAAGGTATATCGCCTTTCCGAATTTTCCGGGAGCCCATCGGGCCTTCGGCCTCGCTCGGCACGGCTCGGCTCGGCTCGAGGTCGAGGTCGTCGGTAGCGACGATGGTGGCGGGGAGGTGCGCAATTGGTGTGTCATCGCCATCCCCCCCAACCCCCCCTCCCCCTTTAAAATTAATGGAAAATGTAAACCCAAACGTAGAGTCTTATTCGTAACCTCGAAGTTACGAGTCGATTCGCTCAACTATCAAGGGAGAGTAAACGGGGCGACTGTGGCGGCACTCGCCACCGATGCGAAGTCAGCATCACGAAGTTGGCGTTAAATTCGAACGTTTGAATCAGTTATTATCTTTCCGGCCCTTTTCAGCCATGAACCGTGGAAGCGCCGAAATTCGGGTTTCATTTTTAACGCGGCAGCTTATACCTCCCGAGCGTTACCGACTACTGCCGGTGGTGGTCGGTAAGTTATCCTCCGCCGAGGTCGACGCGCGTTACCGATGCACTCGTAAAAACTTTTTCGCGAATCTTCGCGAATTTTTCGCGCGGTAAACCTTGATCTCCGCGTCCTCCGTCCGACGAGCCTACTCTCGCCCGCACCCGTCGACCCGTTCTCGAGCTATACGGCGACAAAGAAATCGCAAAATTTCACTAATTGGACGTCAGCGAAAAAGTTACGGCCAATTGGGAATTAAAGGTATATCGCCTTCCCGAATTTTCCGGGAGCCCATCGGGCCTTCGGCCTCGCTCGGCACGGCTCGGCTCGGCTCGAGGTCGCAGTCGTCGGTAGCGACGATGGTGGCGGGGTGGTGCGCAATTGGTGTGTCATCGCCATCCCACCAACCCCCCTCCCCCTTTAAAATTAATGGAAAATGTAAACCCAAACGTAGAGTCGGATTCGTAACCTCGAAGTACGAGTCGATTCGCTCAACTATCAAGGGAGTGTAAACGGGGCGACTGTGGCGGCACTCGCCACCGATGCGAAGTCAGCATCACGAAGTTGGCGTTAAATTCGAACGTTTGAATCAGTTATTATCTTTCCGGCCCTTTTCAGCCATGAATCGTGGAAGCGCCGAAATTCGGGTTTCATTTTTAACGCGGTAGCTTATACCCCCCGAGTGTTACCGACCACTGCCGGTGGTGGTCGGTAAGTTATCCTCCGCCGAGGTCGACGCGCGTTACCGATGCACACGTAAAAAATTTTTCGCGAATTTTCGCGAATTTTTCGCGCGGTAAACCTTCGTCTCCGCGTCCTCCGTCCGACGAGCCTACTCTCGCCCGCACCCGTCGACCCGTCCTCGAGCTATACGGCGACAATGAAACTTTGATTTTTCACTAATTTGACGTCATCGAGAAAGTTACGGCCAACTGGGAATTAAAGGTATATCGCCTTTCCGAATTTTCCGGGAGCCCATCGGGCCTTCGGCCTCGCTCGGCACGGCTCGGCTCGGCTCGAGGTCGAGGTCGTCGGTAGCGACGATGGTGGCGGGGAGGTGCGCAATTGGTGTGTCATCGCCATCCCCCCCAACCCCCCCTCCCCCTTTAAAATTAATGGAAAATGTAAACCCAAACGTAGAGTCTTATTCGTAACCTCGAAGTTACGAGTCGATTCGCTCAACTATCAAGGGAGAGTAAACGGGGCGACTGTGGCGGCACTCGCCACCGATGCGAAGTCAGCATCACGAAGTTGGCGTTAAATTCGAACGTTTGAATCAGTTATTATCTTTCCGGCCCTTTTCAGCCATGAACCGTGGAAGCGCCGAAATTCGGGTTTCATATTTAACGCGGCAGCTTATACCCCCCGAGTGTTACCGACCACTGCCGGTGGTGGTCGGTAAGTTATCCTCCAGTGAGGTCGACGCGCGTTACCGATGCACACGTAAAAAATTTTTCGCGAATTTTCGCGAATTTTTCGCGCGGTAAACCTTCGTCTCCGCGTCCTCCGTCCGACGAGCCTACTCTCGCCCGCACCCGTCGACCCGTCCTCGAGCTATACGGCGACAAAGAAACTTTGATTTTTCACTAATTTGACGTCATCGAGAAAGTTACGGCCAACTGGGAATTAAAGGTATATCGCCTTTCCGAATTTTCCGGGAGCCCGTCGGGCCTTCGGCCCCTCTCGGCTCGGCACGGCTCTGCTCGAGGTCGAGGTCGTCGGTAGCGACGATGGTGGCGGGGAGGTGCGCAATTGGTGTGTCATCGCCATCCCCCCCAACCCCCCTCCCCCTTTAAAATTAATGGAAAATGTAAACCCAAACGTAGAGTTGGATTCGTAACCTCGAAGTTACAAGTCGTTTCGCTCAACTATCAAGGGATAGTAAACGGAGCGACTGTGGCGGCACTCGCCACCGATGCGAAGTCAGCATCACGAAGTTGGCGTTAAATTCGAACGTTTGAATCAGTTATTATCTTTCCGGCCCTTTTCAGCCATGAACCGTGGAAGCGCCGAAATTCGGGTTTCATATTTAACGCGGCAGCTTATACCCCCCGAGTGTTACCGACCACTGCCGGTGGTGGTCGGTAAGTTATCCTCCGCCGAGGTCGACGCGTGTTACCGATGCACACGTAAAAAATTTTTCGCGAATTTTCGCGAATTTTTCGCGCGGTAAACCTTCGTCTCCGCGTCCTCCGTCCGACGAGCCTACTCTCGCCCGCACCCGTCGACCCGTTCTCGAGCTATACGGCGACAATGAAACTTTGATTTTTCACTAATTTGACGTCATCGAGAAAGTTACGGCCAACTGGGAATTAAAGGTATATCGCCTTTCCGAATTTTCCGGGAGCCCATCGGGCCTTCGGCCTCGCTCGGCACGGCTCGGCTCGGCTCGAGGTCGAGGTCGTCGGTAGCGACGATGGTGGCGGGGAGGTGCGCAATTGGTGTGTCATCGCCATCCCCCCCAACCCCCCCTCCCCCTTTAAAATTAATGGATAATGTAAACCCAAACGTAGAGGCGGATTCGTAACCTCGAAGTTACGAGTCGATTCGCTCAACTATCAAGGGAGAGTAAACGGGGCGACTGTGGCGGCACTCGCCACCGATGCGAAGTCAGCATCACGAAGTTGGCGTTAAATTCGAACGTTTGAATCAGTTATTATCTTTCCGGCCCTTTTCAGCCATGAACCGTGGAAGCGCCGAAATTCGGGTTTCATATTTAACGCGGCAGCTTATACCCCCCGAGTGTTACCGACCACTGCCGGTGGTGGTCGGTAAGTTATCCTCCAGTGAGGTCGACGCGCGTTACCGATGCACACGTAAAAAATTTTTCGCGAATTTTCGCGAATTTTTCGCGCGGTAAACCTTCGTCTCCGCGTCCTCCGTCCGACGAGCCTACTCTCGCCCGCACCCGTCGACCCGTCCTCGAGCTATACGGCGACAAAGAAACTTTGATTTTTCACTAATTTGACGTCATCGAGAAAGTTACGGCCAACTGGGAATTAAAGGTATATCGCCTTTCCGAATTTTCCGGGAGCCCGTCGGGCCTTCGGCCCCGCTCGGCTCGGCACGGCTCTGCTCGAGGTCGAGGTCGTCGGTAGCGACGATGGTGGCGGGGAGGTGCGCAATTGGTGTGTCATCGCCATCCCCCCCAACCCCCCTCCCCCTTTAAAATTAATGGAAAATGTAAACCCAAACGTAGAGTTGGATTCGTAACCTCGAAGTTACAAGTCGTTTCGCTCAACTATCAAGGGATAGTAAACGGGGCGACTGTGGCGGCACTCGCCACCGATGCGAAGTCAGCATCACGAAGTTGGCGTTAAATTCGAACGTTTGAATCAGTTATTATCTTTCCGGCCCTTTTCAGCCATGAACCGTGGAAGCGCCGAAATTCGGGTTTCATATTTAACGCGGCAGCTTATACCCCCCGAGTGTTACCGACCACTGCCGGTGGTGGTCGGTAAGTTATCCTCCGCCGAGGTCGACGCGTGTTACCGATGCACACGTAAAAAATTTTTCGCGAATTTTCGCGAATTTTTCGCGCGGTAAACCTTCGTCTCCGCGTCCTCCGTCCGACGAGCCTACTCTCGCCCGCACCCGTCGACCCGTCCTCGAGCTATACGGCGACAAAGAAACTTTGATTTTTCACTAATTTGACGTCATCGAGAAAGTTACGGCCAACTGGGAATTAAAGGTATATCGCCTTTCCGAATTTTCCGGGAGCCCATCGGGCCTTCGGCCTCGCTCGGCACGGCTCGGCTCGGCTCGAGGTCGAGGTCGTCGGTAGCGACGATGGTGGCGGGGAGGTGCGCAATTGGTGTGTCATCGCCATCCCCCCCAACCCCCCCTCCCCCTTTAAAATTAATGGTAAATGTAAACCCAAACGTAGAGTCGAATTCGTAACCTCGAAGTTACGAGTCGATTCGCTCAACTATCAAGGGAGAGTAAACGGGGCGACTGTGGCGGCACTCGCCACCGATGCGAAGTCAGCATCACGAAGTTGGCGTTAAATTCGAACGTTTGAATCAGTTATTTTCTTTCCGGCCCTTTTCGGCCCTGAACCGTGGAAGCGCCGAAATTCGGGTTTCATTTTTAACGCGGCAGCTTATACCTCCCGAGCGTTACCGACTACTGCCGGTGGTGGTCGTTAAGTTATCCTCCGCCGAGGTCGACGCGCGTTACCGATGCACTCGTAAAAACTTTTTCGCGAATCTTCGCGAATTTTTCGCGCGGTAAACCTTGATCTCCGCGTCCTCCGTCCGACGAGCCTACTCTCGACCGCACCCGTCGACCCGTTCTCGAGCTATACGGCGACAAAGAAACTTTGATTTTTCACTAATTTGACGTCATCGAGAAAGTTACGGCCAACTGGGAATGAAAGGCATATCGCCTTTTTGAATTTTCCGAGAGCCCGTCGGGGCTTCGGCCCCGCTCTGCTCGGCTCGGCTCGGCTCGAGGTCGAGGTCGTCGGTAGCGACGATGGTGGCGGGGAGGTGCGCAATTGGTCTGTCATCGCCATCCTCCCCCCAAACCCCCCTCCCCCTTTAAAATTAATGGAAAATGTAAACCCAAACGTAAAGTCGGATTCGTAACCACGAAGTTACAAGTCGATTCGCTCAACTATCAAGGGAGAGTAAACGCGGCGACTGTGGCGGCACTCGCTACCGATGCGAAGTCAGCATCACGAAGTTGGCGTTAAATTCGAACGTTTGAATCAGTTATTTTCTTTCCGGCCCTTTTCAGCCCTGAACCGTGGAAGCGCCGAAATTCGGTTTTCATTTTTAACGCGGCAGCTTATACCTCCCGTGCGTTACCGACTACTGCCGGTGGTGGTCGGTAAGTTATCCTCCGCCGAGGTCGACGCGCGTTACCGATGCACTCGTAAAAACTTTTTCACGAATCTTCGCGAATTTTTCGCGCGGTAAACCTTGATCTCCGCGTCCTCCGTCCGACGAGCCTACTCTCGCCCGCACCCGTCGACCCGTTCTCGAGCTATACGGCGACAAAGAAATCGCAAAATTTCACTAATTGGACGTCAGCGAAAAAGTTACGGCCAACTGGGAATTAAAGGTATATCGCCTTCCCGAATTTTCCGGGAGCCCATCGGGCCTTCGGCCTCGCTCGGCACGGCTCGGCTCGGCTCGAGGTCGTAGTCGTCGGTAGCGACGATGGTGGCGGGGAGGTGCGCAATTGGTGTGTCATCGCCATCCCCCCCAACCCCCCCTCCCCCTTTAAAATTAATGGAAAATGTAAACCCAAACGTAGAGTCGGATTCGTAACCTCGAAGTTACGAGTCGATTCGCTCAACTATCAAGGGAGAGTAAACGGGGCGACTGTGGCGGCACTCGCCACCGATGCGAAGTCAGCATCACGAAGTTGGCGTTAAATTCGAACGTTTGAATCAGTTATTATCTTTCCGGCCCTTTTCAGCCATGAACCGTGGAAGCGCCGAAATTCGGGTTTCATTTTTAACGCGGCAGCTTATACCCCCCGAGTGTTACCGACCACTGCCGGTGGTGGTCGGTAAGTTATCCTCCGCCGAGGTCGACGCGCGTTACCGATGCACACGTAAAAAATTTTTCGCGAATTTTCGCGAATTTTTCTCGCGGTAAACCTTCGTCTCCGCGTCCTCCGTCCGACGAGCCTACTCTCGCCCGCACCCGTCGACCCGTCCTCGAGCTATACGGCGACAAAGAAACTTTGATTTTTCACTAATTTGACGTCATCGAGAAAGTTACGGCCAACTGGGAATTAAAGGTATATCGCCTTTCCGAATTTTCCGGGAGCCCATCGGGCCTTCGGCCTCGCTCGGCACGGCTCGGCTCGGCTCGAGGTCGAGGTCGTCGGTAGCGACGATGGTGGCGGGGAGGTGCGCAATTGGTGTGTCATCGCCATCCCCCCCAACCCCCCCTCCCCCTTTAAAATTAATGGATAATGTAAACCCAAACGTAGAGGCGGATTCGTAACCTCGAAGTTACGAGTCGATTCGCTCAACTATCAAGGGAGAGTAAACGGGGCGACTGTGGCGGCACTCGCCACCGATGCGAAGTCAGCATCACGAAGTTGGCGTTAAATTCGAACGTTTGAATCAGTTATTATCTTTCCGGCCCTTTTCAGCCATGAACCGTGGAAGCGCCGAAATTCGGGTTTCATATTTAACGCGGCAGCTTATACCCCCCGAGTGTTACCGACCACTGCCGGTGGTGGTCGGTAAGTTATCCTCCAGTGAGGTCGACGCGCGTTACCGATGCACACGTAAAAAATTTTTCGCGAATTTTCGCGAATTTTTCGCGCGGTAAACCTTCGTCTCCGCGTCCTCCGTCCGACGAGCCTACTCTCGCCCGCACCCGTCGACCCGTCCTCGAGCTATACGGCGACAAAGAAACTTTGATTTTTCACTAATTTGACGTCATCGAGAAAGTTACGGCCAACTGGGAATTAAAGGTATATCGCCTTTCCGAATTTTCCGGGAGCCCATCGGGCCTTCGGCCTCGCTCGGCACGGCTCGGCTCGGCTCGAGGTCGAGGTCGTCGGTAGCGACGATGGTGGCGGGGAGGTGCGCAATTGGTGTGTCATCGCCATCCCCCCCAACCCCCCCTCCCCCTTTAAAATTAATGGTAAATGTAAACCCAAACGTAGAGTCGAATTCGTAACCTCGAAGTTACGAGTCGATTCGCTCAACTATCAAGGGAGAGTAAACGGGGCGACTGTGGCGGCACTCGCCACCGATGCGAAGTCAGCATCACGAAGTTGGCGTTAAATTCGAACGTTTGAATCAGTTATTTTCTTTCCGGCCCTTTTCGGCCCTGAACCGTGGAAGCGCCGAAATTCGGGTTTCATTTTTAACGCGGCAGCTTATACCTCCCGAGCGTTACCGACTACTGCCGGTGGTGGTCGTTAAGTTATCCTCCGCCGAGGTCGACGCGCGTTACCGATGCACTCGTAAAAACTTTTTCGCGAATCTTCGCGAATTTTTCGCGCGGTAAACCTTGATCTCCGCGTCCTCCGTCCGACGAGCCTACTCTCGACCGCACCCGTCGACCCGTTCTCGAGCTATACGGCGACAAAGAAACTTTGATTTTTCACTAATTTGACGTCATCGAGAAAGTTACGGCCAACTGGGAATGAAAGGCATATCGCCTTTTTGAATTTTCCGAGAGCCCGTCGGGGCTTCGGCCCCGCTCTGCTCGGCTCGGCTCGGCTCGAGGTCGAGGTCGTCGGTAGCGACGATGGTGGCGGGGAGGTGCGCAATTGGTCTGTCATCGCCATCCTCCCCCCAAACCCCCCTCCCCCTTTAAAATTAATGGAAAATGTAAACCCAAACGTAAAGTCGGATTCGTAACCACGAAGTTACAAGTCGATTCGCTCAACTATCAAGGGAGAGTAAACGCGGCGACTGTGGCGGCACTCGCTACCGATGCGAAGTCAGCATCACGAAGTTGGCGTTAAATTCGAACGTTTGAATCAGTTATTTTCTTTCCGGCCCTTTTCAGCCCTGAACCGTGGAAGCGCCGAAATTCGGTTTTCATTTTTAACGCGGCAGCTTATACCTCCCGTGCGTTACCGACTACTGCCGGTGGTGGTCGGTAAGTTATCCTCCGCCGAGGTCGACGCGCGTTACCGATGCACTCGTAAAAACTTTTTCACGAATCTTCGCGAATTTTTCGCGCGGTAAACCTTGATCTCCGCGTCCTCCGTCCGACGAGCCTACTCTCGCCCGCACCCGTCGACCCGTTCTCGAGCTATACGGCGACAAAGAAATCGCAAAATTTCACTAATTGGACGTCAGCGAAAAAGTTACGGCCAACTGGGAATTAAAGGTATATCGCCTTCCCGAATTTTCCGGGAGCCCATCGGGCCTTCGGCCTCGCTCGGCACGGCTCGGCTCGGCTCGAGGTCGTAGTCGTCGGTAGCGACGATGGTGGCGGGGAGGTGCGCAATTGGTGTGTCATCGCCATCCCCCCCAACCCCCCCTCCCCCTTTAAAATTAATGGAAAATGTAAACCCAAACGTAGAGTCGGATTCGTAACCTCGAAGTTACGAGTCGATTCGCTCAACTATCAAGGGAGAGTAAACGGGGCGACTGTGGCGGCACTCGCCACCGATGCGAAGTCAGCATCACGAAGTTGGCGTTAAATTCGAACGTTTGAATCAGTTATTATCTTTCCGGCCCTTTTCAGCCATGAACCGTGGAAGCGCCGAAATTCGGGTTTCATTTTTAACGCGGCAGCTTATACCCCCCGAGTGTTACCGACCACTGCCGGTGGTGGTCGGTAAGTTATCCTCCGCCGAGGTCGACGCGCGTTACCGATGCACACGTAAAAAATTTTTCGCGAATTTTCGCGAATTTTTCTCGCGGTAAACCTTCGTCTCCGCGTCCTCCGTCCGACGAGCCTACTCTCGCCCGCACCCGTCGACCCGTCCTCGAGCTATACGGCGACAAAGAAACTTTGATTTTTCACTAATTTGACGTCATCGAGAAAGTTACGGCCAACTGGGAATTAAAGGTATATCGCCTTTCCGAATTTTCCGGGAGCCCATCGGGCCTTCGGCCTCGCTCGGCACGGCTCGGCTCGGCTCGAGGTCGAGGTCGTCGGTAGCGACGATGGTGGCGGGGAGGTGCGCAATTGGTGTGTCATCGCCATCCCCCCCAACCCCCCCTCCCCCTTTAAAATTAATGGATAATGTAAACCCAAACGTAGAGGCGGATTCGTAACCTCGAAGTTACGAGTCGATTCGCTCAACTATCAAGGGAGAGTAAACGGGGCGACTGTGGCGGCACTCGCCACCGATGCGAAGTCAGCATCACGAAGTTGGCGTTAAATTCGAACGTTTGAATCAGTTATTATCTTTCCGGCCCTTTTCAGCCATGAACCGTGGAAGCGCCGAAATTCGGGTTTCATATTTAACGCGGCAGCTTATACCCCCCGAGTGTTAACGACCACTGCCGGTGGTGGTCGGTAAGTTATCCTCCAGTGAGGTCGACGCGCGTTACCGATGCACACGTAAAAAATTTTTCGCGAATTTTCGCGAATTTTTCGCGCGGTAAACCTTCGTCTCCGCGTCCTCCGTCCGACGAGCCTACTCTCGCCCGCACCCGTCGACCCGTCCTCGAGCTATACGGCGACAAAGAAACTTTGATTTTTCACTAATTTGACGTCATCGAGAAAGTTACGGCCAACTGGGAATTAAAGGTATATCGCCTTTCCGAATTTTCCGGGAGCCCATCGGGCCTTCGGCCTCGCTCGGCACGGCTCGGCTCGGCTCGAGGTCGAGGTCGTCGGTAGCGACGATGGTGGCGGGGAGGTGCGCAATTGGTGTGTCATCGCCATCCCCCCCAACCCCCCCTCCCCCTTTAAAATTAATGGTAAATGTAAACCCAAACGTAGAGTCGGATTCGTAACCTCGAAGTTACGAGTCGATTCGCTCAACTATCAAGGGAGAGTAAACGGGGCGACTGTGGCGGCACTCGCCACCGATGCGAAGTCAGCATCACGAAGTTGGCGTTAAATTCGAACGTTTGAATCAGTTATTTTCTTTCCGGCCCTTTTCGGCCCTGAACCGTGGAAGCGCCGAAATTCGGGTTTCATTTTTAACGCGGCAGCTTATACCTCCCGAGCGTTACCGACTACTGCCGGTGGTGGTCGTTAAGTTATCCTCCGCCGAGGTCGACGCGCGTTACCGATGCACTCGTAAAAACTTTTTCGCGAATCTTCGCGAATTTTTCGCGCGGTAAACCTTGATCTCCGCGTCCTCCGTCCGACGAGCCTACTCTCGACCGCACCCGTCGACCCGTTCTCGAGCTATACGGCGACAAAGAAACTTTGATTTTTCACTAATTTGACGTCATCGAGAAAGTTACGGCCAACTGGGAATGAAAGGCATATCGCCTTTTTGAATTTTCCGAGAGCCCGTCGGGGCTTCGGCCCCGCTCTGCTCGGCTCGGCTCGGCTCGAGGTCGAGGTCGTCGGTAGCGACGATGGTGGCGGGGAGGTGCGCAATTGGTCTGTCATCGCCATCCTCCCCCCAAACCCCCCTCCCCCTTTAAAATTAATGGAAAATGTAAACCCAAACGTAAAGTCGGATTCGTAACCACGAAGTTACAAGTCGATTCGCTCAACTATCAAGGGAGAGTAAACGCGGCGACTGTGGCGGCACTCGCTACCGATGCGAAGTCAGCATCACGAAGTTGGCGTTAAATTCGAACGTTTGAATCAGTTATTTTCTTTCCGGCCCTTTTCAGCCCTGAACCGTGGAAGCGCCGAAATTCGGTTTTCATTTTTAACGCGGCAGCTTATACCTCCCGTGCGTTACCGACTACTGCCGGTGGTGGTCGGTAAGTTATCCTCCGCCGAGGTCGACGCGCGTTACCGATGCACTCGTAAAAACTTTTTCACGAATCTTCGCGAATTTTTCGCGCGGTAAACCTTGATCTCCGCGTCCTCCGTCCGACGAGCCTACTCTCGCCCGCACCCGTCGACCCGTTCTCGAGCTATACGGCGACAAAGAAATCGCAAAATTTCACTAATTGGACGTCAGCGAAAAAGTTACGGCCAACTGGGAATTAAAGGTATATCGCCTTCCCGAATTTTCCGGGAGCCCATCGGGCCTTCGGCCTCGCTCGGCACGGCTCGGCTCGGCTCGAGGTCGTAGTCGTCGGTAGCGACGATGGTGGCGGGGAGGTGCGCAATTGGTGTGTCATCGCCATCCCCCCCAACCCCCCCTCCCCCTTTAAAATTAATGGAAAATGTAAACCCAAACGTAGAGTCGGATTCGTAACCTCGAAGTTACGAGTCGATTCGCTCAACTATCAAGGGAGAGTAAACGGGGCGACTGTGGCGGCACTCGCCACCGATGCGAAGTCAGCATCACGAAGTTGGCGTTAAATTCGAACGTTTGAATCAGTTATTATCTTTCCGGCCCTTTTCAGCCATGAACCGTGGAAGCGCCGAAATTCGGGTTTCATTTTTAACGCGGCAGCTTATACCCCCCGAGTGTTACCGACCACTGCCGGTGGTGGTCGGTAAGTTATCCTCCGCCGAGGTCGACGCGCGTTACCGATGCACACGTAAAAAATTTTTCGCGAATTTTCGCGAATTTTTCTCGCGGTAAACCTTCGTCTCCGCGTCCTCCGTCCGACGAGCCTACTCTCGCCCGCACCCGTCGACCCGTCCTCGAGCTATACGGCGACAAAGAAACTTTGATTTTTCACTAATTTGACGTCATCGAGAAAGTTACGGCCAACTGGGAATTAAAGGTATATCGCCTTTCCGAATTTTCCGGGAGCCCATCGGGCCTTCGGCCTCGCTCGGCACGGCTCGGCTCGGCTCGAGGTCGAGGTCGTCGGTAGCGACGATGGTGGCGGGGAGGTGCGCAATTGGTGTGTCATCGCCATCCCCCCCAACCCCCCCTCCCCCTTTAAAATTAATGGATAATGTAAACCCAAACGTAGAGGCGGATTCGTAACCTCGAAGTTACGAGTCGATTCGCTCAACTATCAAGGGAGAGTAAACGGGGCGACTGTGGCGGCACTCGCCACCGATGCGAAGTCAGCATCACGAAGTTGGCGTTAAATTCGAACGTTTGAATCAGTTATTATCTTTCCGGCCCTTTTCAGCCATGAACCGTGGAAGCGCCGAAATTCGGGTTTCATATTTAACGCGGCAGCTTATACCCCCCGAGTGTTACCGACCACTGCCGGTGGTGGTCGGTAAGTTATCCTCCAGTGAGGTCGACGCGCGTTACCGATGCACACGTAAAAAATTTTTCGCGAATTTTCGCGAATTTTTCGCGCGGTAAACCTTCGTCTCCGCGTCCTCCGTCCGACGAGCCTACTCTCGCCCGCACCCGTCGACCCGTCCTCGAGCTATACGGCGACAAAGAAACTTTGATTTTTCACTAATTTGACGTAATCGAGAAAGTTACGGCCAACTGGGAATTAAAGGTATATCGCCTTTCCGAATTTTCCGGGAGCCCATCGGGCCTTCGGCCTCGCTCGGCACGGCTCGGCTCGGCTCGAGGTCGAGGTCGTCGGTAGCGACGATGGTGGCGGGGAGGTGCGCAATTGGTGTGTCATCGCCATCCCCCCCAACCCCCCCTCCCCCTTTAAAATTAATGGTAAATGTAAACCCAAACGTAGAGTCGGATTCGTAACCTCGAAGTTACGAGTCGATTCGCTCAACTATCAAGGGAGAGTAAACGGGGCGACTGTGGCGGCACTCGCCACCGATGCGAAGTCAGCATCACGAAGTTGGCGTTAAATTCGAACGTTTGAATCAGTTATTTTCTTTCCGGCCCTTTTCGGCCCTGAACCGTGGAAGCGCCGAAATTCGGGTTTCATTTTTAACGCGGCAGCTTATACCTCCCGAGCGTTACCGACTACTGCCGGTGGTGGTCGTTAAGTTATCCTCCGCCGAGGTCGACGCGCGTTACCGATGCACTCGTAAAAACTTTTTCGCGAATCTTCGCGAATTTTTCGCGCGGTAAACCTTGATCTCCGCGTCCTCCGTCCGACGAGCCTACTCTCGACCGCACCCGTCGACCCGTTCTCGAGCTATACGGCGACAAAGAAACTTTGATTTTTCACTAATTTGACGTCATCGAGAAAGTTACGGCCAACTGGGAATGAAAGGCATATCGCCTTTTTGAATTTTCCGAGAGCCCGTCGGGGCTTCGGCCCCGCTCTGCTCGGCTCGGCTCGGCTCGAGGTCGAGGTCGTCGGTAGCGACGATGGTGGCGGGGAGGTGCGCAATTGGTCTGTCATCGCCATCCTCCCCCCAAACCCCCCTCCCCCTTTAAAATTAATGGAAAATGTAAACCCAAACGTAAAGTCGGATTCGTAACCACGAAGTTACAAGTCGATTCGCTCAACTATCAAGGGAGAGTAAACGCGGCGACTGTGGCGGCACTCGCTACCGATGCGAAGTCAGCATCACGAAGTTGGCGTTAAATTCGAACGTTTGAATCAGTTATTTTCTTTCCGGCCCTTTTCAGCCCTGAACCGTGGAAGCGCCGAAATTCGGTTTTCATTTTTAACGCGGCAGCTTATACCTCCCGTGCGTTACCGACTACTGCCGGTGGTGGTCGGTAAGTTATCCTCCGCCGAGGTCGACGCGCGTTACCGATGCACTCGTAAAAACTTTTTCACGAATCTTCGCGAATTTTTCGCGCGGTAAACCTTGATCTCCGCGTCCTCCGTCCGACGAGCCTACTCTCGCCCGCACCCGTCGACCCGTTCTCGAGCTATACGGCGACAAAGAAATCGCAAAATTTCACTAATTGGACGTCAGCGAAAAAGTTACGGCCAACTGGGAATTAAAGGTATATCGCCTTCCCGAATTTTCCGGGAGCCCATCGGGCCTTCGGCCTCGCTCGGCACGGCTCGGCTCGGCTCGAGGTCGTAGTCGTCGGTAGCGACGATGGTGGCGGGGAGGTGCGCAATTGGTGTGTCATCGCCATCCCCCCCAACCCCCCCTCCCCCTTTAAAATTAATGGAAAATGTAAACCCAAACGTAGAGTCGGATTCGTAACCTCGAAGTTACGAGTCGATTCGCTCAACTATCAAGGGAGAGTAAACGGGGCGACTGTGGCGGCACTCGCCACCGATGCGAAGTCAGCATCACGAAGTTGGCGTTAAATTCGAACGTTTGAATCAGTTATTATCTTTCCGGCCCTTTTCAGCCATGAACCGTGGAAGCGCCGAAATTCGGGTTTCATTTTTAACGCGGCAGCTTATACCCCCCGAGTGTTACCGACCACTGCCGGTGGTGGTCGGTAAGTTATCCTCCGCCGAGGTCGACGCGCGTTACCGATGCACACGTAAAAAATTTTTCGCGAATTTTCGCGAATTTTTCTCGCGGTAAACCTTCGTCTCCGCGTCCTCCGTCCGACGAGCCTACTCTCGCCCGCACCCGTCGACCCGTCCTCGAGCTATACGGCGACAAAGAAACTTTGATTTTTCACTAATTTGACGTCATCGAGAAAGTTACGGCCAACTGGGAATTAAAGGTATATCGCCTTTCCGAATTTTCCGGGAGCCCGTCGGGCCTTCGGCCCCGCTCGGCTCGGCTCGGCTCTGCTCGAGGTCGAGGTCGTCGGTAGCGACGATGGTGGCGGGGAGGTGCGCAATTGGTGTGTCATCGCCATCCCCCCCAACCCCCCCTCCCCCTTTAAAATTAATGGAAAATGTAAACCCAAACGTAGAGTTGGATTCGTAACCTCGAAGTTACAAGTCGTTTCGCTCAACTATCAAGGGATAGTAAACGGGGCGACTGTGGCGGCACTCGCCACCGATGCGAAGTCAGCATCACGAAGTTGGCGTTAAATTCGAACGTTTGTATCAGTTATTATCTTTCCGGCCCTTTTCAGCCATGAACCGTGGAAGCGCCGAAATTCGGGTTTCATTTTTAACGCGGCAGCTTATACCCCCCGAGTGTTACCGACCACTGCCGGTGGTGGTCGGTAAGTTATCCTCCGCCGAGGTCGACGCGCGTTACCGATGCACACGTAAAAAATTTTTCGCGAATTTTCGCGAATTTTTCGCGCGGTAAACCTTCGTCTCCGCGTCCTCCGTTCGACGAGCCTACTCTCGCCCGCACCCGTCGACCCGTCCTCGAGCTATACGGCGACAAAGAAACTTTGATTTTTCACTAATTTGACGTCATCGAGAAAGTTACGGCCAACTGGGAATTAAAGGTATATCGCCTTTCCGAATTTTCCGGGAGCCCGTCGGGCCTTCGGCTCCGCTCGGCTCGGCACGGCTCTGCTCGAGGTCGAGGTCGTCGGTAGCGACGATGGTGGCGGGGAGGTGCGCAATTGGTGTGTCATCGCCATCCCCCCCAACCCCCCTCCCCCTTTAAAATTAATGGAAAATGTAAACCCAAACGTAGAGTCGGATTCGTAACCTCGAAGTTACAAGTCGTTTCGCTCAACTATCAAGGGATAGTAAACGGGGCGACTGTGGCGGCACTCGCCACCGATGCGAAGTCAGCATCACGAAGTTGGCGTTAAATTCGAACGTTTGAATCAGTTATTATCTTTCCGGCCCTTTTCAGCCATGAACAGTGGAAGCGCCGAAATTCGGGTTTCATTTTTAACGCGGCAGCTTATACCCCCCGAGTGTTACCGACCACTGCCGGTGGTGGTCGGTAAGTTATCCTCCGCCGAGGTCGACGCGTGTTACCGATGCACACGTAAAAAATTTTTCGCGAATTTTCGCGAATTTTTCGCGCGGTAAACCTTCGTCTCCGCGTCCTCCGTCCGACGAGCCTACTCTCGCCCGCACCCGTCGACCCGTCCTCGAGCTATACGGCGACAAAGAAACTTTGATTTTTCACTAATTTGACGTCATCGAGAAAGTTACGGCCAACTGGGAATTAAAGGTATATCGCCTTTCCGAATTTTCCGGGAGCCCGTCGGGCCTTCGGCCCCGCTCGGCTCGGCACGGCTCTGCTCGAGGTCGAGGTCGTCGGTAGCGACGATGGTGGCTGGGAGGTGCGCAATTGGTGTGTCATCGCCATCCCCCCCAACCCCCCCTCCCCCTTTAAAATTAATGGAAAATGTAAACCCAAACGTTGAGTCGGATTCGTAACCTCGAAGTTACAAGTCGATTCGCTCAACTATCAAGGGAGAGTAAACGGGGCGACTGTGGTGGCACTCGCCACCGATGCGAAGTCAGCATCACGAAGTTGGCGTTAAATTCGAACGTTTGAATCAGTCATTATCTTTCCGGCCCATTTCAGCCATGAACCGTGGAAGCGCCGAAATTCGGGTTTCATTTTTAACGCGGCAGCTTATACCCCCCGAGTGTTACCGACCACTGCCGGTGGTGGTCGGTAAGTTATCCTCCGCCGAGGTCGACGCGCGTTACCGATGCACACGTAAAAAATTTTTCGCGAATCTTCGCGAATTTTTCGCGCGGTAAACCTTGATCTCCGCGTCCTCCGTCCGACGAGCCTACTCTCGCCCGCACCCGTCGACCCGTTCTCGAGCTATACGGCGACAAAGAAACTTTGATTTTTCACTAATTTGACGTCATCGAGAAAGTTACGGCCAACTGGGAATGAAAGGCATATCGCCTTTTTGAATTTTCCGAGAGCCCGTCGGGGCTTCGGCCCCGCTCTGCTCGGCTCGGCTCGGCTCGAGGTCGAGGTCGTCGGTAGCGACGATGGTGGCGGGGAGGTGCGCAATTGGTCTGTCATCGCCATCCTCCCCCCAAACCCCCCTCCCCCTTTAAAATTAATGGAAAATGTAAACCCAAACGTAAAGTCGGATTCGTAACCACGAAGTTACAAGTCGATTCGCTCAACTATCAAGGGAGAGTAAACGCGGCGACTGTGGCGGCACTCGCTACCGATGCGAAGTCAGCATCACGAAGTTGGCGTTAAATTCGAACGTTTGAATCAGTTATTTTCTTTCCGGCCCTTTTCAGCCCTGAACCGTGGAAGCGCCGAAATTCGGTTTTCATTTTTAACGCGGCAGCTTATACCTCCCGTGCGTTACCGACTACTGCCGGTGGTGGTCGGTAAGTTATCCTCCGCCGAGGTCGACGCGCGTTACCGATGCACTCGTAAAAACTTTTTCGCGAATCTTCGCGAATTTTTCGCGCGGTAAACCTTGATCTCCGCGTCCTCCGTCCGACGAGCCTACTCTCGCCCGCACCCGTCGATCCGTTCTCGAGCTATACGGCGACAAAGAAATCGCAAAATTTCACTAATTGGACGTCAGCGAAAAAGTTACGGCCAATTGGGAATTAAAGGTATATCGCCTTCCCGAATTTTCCGGGAGCCCATCGGGCCTTCGGCCTCGCTCGGCACGGCTCGGCTCGGCTCGAGGTCGCAGTCGTCGGTAGCGACGATGGTGGCGGGGTGGTGCGCAATTGGTGTGTCATCGCCACCCCCCCCAACCCCCCCTCCCCCTTTAAAATTAATGGAAAATGTAAACCCAAACGTAGAGTCGGATTCGTAACCTCGAAGTACGAGACGATTCGCTCAACTATCAAGGGAGTGTAAACGGGGCGACTGTGGCGGCACTCGCCACCGATGCGAAGTCAGCATCACGAAGTTGGCGTTAAATTCGAACGTTTGAATCAGTTATTATCTTTCCGGCCCTTTTCAGCCATGAATCGTGGAAGCGCCGAAATTCGGGTTTCATTTTTAACGCGGTAGCTTATACCCCCCGAGTGTTACCGACCACTGCCGGTGGTGGTCGGTAAGTTATCCTCCGCCGAGGTCGACGCGCGTTACCGATGCACACGTAAAAAATTTTTCGCGAATTTTCGCGAATTTTTCGCGCGGTAAACCTTCGTCTCCGCGTCCTCCGTCCGACGAGCCTACTCTCGCCCGCACCCGTCGACCCGTCCTCGAGCTATACGGCGACAAAGAAACTTTGATTTTTCACTAATTTGACGTCATCGAGAAAGTTACGGCCAACTGGGAATTAAAGGTATATCGCCTTTCCGAATTTTCCGGGAGCCCATCGGGCCTTCGGCCTCGCTCGGCACGGCTCGGCTCGGCTCGAGGTCGAGGTCGTCGGTAGCGACGATGGTGGCGGGGAGGTGCGCAATTGGTGTGTCATCGCCATCCCCCCCAACCCCCCCTCCCCCTTTAAAATTAATGGAAAATGTAAACCCAAACGTAGAGTCGGATTCGTAACCTCGAAGTTACGAGTCGATTCGCTCAACTATCAAGGGAGAGTAAACGGGGCGACTGTGGCGGCACTCGCCACCGATGCGAAGTCAGCATCACGAAGTTGGCGTTAAATTCGAACGTTTGAATCAGTTATTATCTTTCCGGCCCTTTTCAGCCATGAACCGTGGAAGCGCCGAAATTCGGGTTTCATATTTAACGCGGCAGCTTATACCCCCCGAGTGTTACCGACCACTGCCGGTGGTGGTCGGTAAGTTATCCTCCAGTGAGGTCGACGCGCGTTACCGATGCACACGTAAAAAATTTTTCGCGAATTTTCGCGAATTTTTCGCGCGGTAAACCTTCGTCTCCGCGTCCTCCGTCCGACGAGCCTACTCTCGCCCGCACCCGTCGACCCGTCCTCGAGCTATACACCGACAAAGAAACTTTGATTTTTCACTAATTTGACGTCATCGAGAAAGTTACGGCCAACTGGGAATTAAAGGTATATCGCCTTTCCGAATTTTCCGGGAGCCCGTCGGGCCTTCGGCCCCGCTCGGCTCGGCACGGCTCTGCTCGAGGTCGAGGTCGTCGGTAGCGACGATGGTGGCGGGGAGGTGCGCAATTGGTGTGTCATCGCCATCCCCCCCAACCCCCCTCCCCCTTTAAAATTAATGGAAAATGTAAACCCAAACGTAGAGTTGGATTCGTAACCTCGAAGTTACAAGTCGTTTCGCTCAACTATCAAGGGATAGTAAACGGGGCGACTGTGGCGGCACTCGCCACCGATGCGAAGTCAGCATCACGAAGTTGGCGTTAAATTCGAACGTTTGAATCAGTTATTATCTTTCCGGCCCTTTTCAGCCATGAACCGTGGAAGCGCCGAAATTCGGGTTTCATTTTTAACGCGGCAGCTTATACCCCCCGAGTGTTACCGACCACTGCCGGTGGTGGTCGGTAAGTTATCCTCCGCCGAGGTCGACGCGTGTTACCGATGCACACGTAAAAAATTTTTCGCGAATTTTCGCGAATTTTTCGCGCGGTAAACCTTCGTCTCCGCGTCCTCCGTCCGACGAGCCTACTCTCGCCCGCACCCGTCGACCCGTCCTCGAGCTATACGGCGACAAAGAAACTTTGATTTTTCACTAATTTGACGTCATCGAGAAAGTTACGGCCAACTGGGAATTAAAGGTATATCGCCTTTCCGAATTTTCCGGGAGCCCATCGGGCCTTCGGCCTCGCTCGGCACGGCTCGGCTCGGCTCGAGGTCGAGGTCGTCGGTAGCGACGATGGTGGCGGGGAGGTGCGCAATTGGTGTGTCATCGCCATCCCCCCCAACCCCCCCTCCCCCTTTAAAATTAATGGTAAATGTAAACCCAAACGTAGAGTCGGATTCGTAACCTCGAAGTTACGAGTCGATTCGCTCAACTATCAAGGGAGAGTAAACGGGGCGACTGTGGCGGCACTCGCCACCGATGCGAAGTCAGCATCACGAAGTTGGCGTTAAATTCGAACGTTTGAATCAGTTATTTTCTTTCCGGCCCTTTTCGGCCCTGAACCGTGGAAGCGCCGAAATTCGGGTTTCATTTTTAACGCGGCAGCTTATACCTCCCGAGCGTTACCGACTACTGCCGGTGGTGGTCGTTAAGTTATCCTCCGCCGAGGTCGACGCGCGTTACCGATGCACTCGTAAAAACTTTTTCGCGAATCTTCGCGAATTTTTCGCGCGGTAAACCTTGATCTCCGCGTCCTCCGTCCGACGAGCCTACTCTCGACCGCACCCGTCGACCCGTTCTCGAGCTATACGGCGACAAAGAAACTTTGATTTTTCACTAATTTGACGTCATCGAGAAAGTTACGGCCAACTGGGAATGAAAGGCATATCGCCTTTTTGAATTTTCCGAGAGCCCGTCGGGGCTTCGGCCCCGCTCTGCTCGGCTCGGCTCGGCTCGAGGTCGAGGTCGTCGGTAGCGACGATGGTGGCGGGGAGGTGCGCAATTGGTCTGTCATCGCCATCCTCCCCCCAAACCCCCCTCCCCCTTTAAAATTAATGGAAAATGTAAACCCAAACGTAAAGTCGGATTCGTAACCACGAAGTTACAAGTCGATTCGCTCAACTATCAAGGGAGAGTAAACGCGGCGACTGTGGCGGCACTCGCTACCGATGCGAAGTCAGCATCACGAAGTTGGCGTTAAATTCGAACGTTTGAATCAGTTATTTTCTTTCCGGCCCTTTTCAGCCCTGAACCGTGGAAGCGCCGAAATTCGGTTTTCATTTTTAACGCGGCAGCTTATACCTCCCGTGCGTTACCGACTACTGCCGGTGGTGGTCGGTAAGTTATCCTCCGCCGAGGTCGACGCGCGTTACCGATGCACTCGTAAAAACTTTTTCACGAATCTTCGCGAATTTTTCGCGCGGTAAACCTTGATCTCCGCGTCCTCCGTCCGACGAGCCTACTCTCGCCCGCACCCGTCGACCCGTTCTCGAGCTATACGGCGACAAAGAATTCGCAAAATTTCACTAATTGGACGTCAGCGAAAAAGTTACGGCCAACTGGGAATTAAAGGTATATCGCCTTCCCGAATTTTCCGGGAGCCCATCGGGCCTTCGGCCTCGCTCGGCACGGCTCGGCTCGGCTCGAGGTCGAGGTCGTCGGTAGCGACGATGGTGGCGGGGAGGTGCGCAATTGGTGTGTCATCGCCATCCCCCCCAACCCCCCCTCCCCCTTTAAAATTAATGGTAAATGTAAACCCAAACGTAGAGTCGGATTCGTAACCTCGAAGTTACGAGTCGATTCGCTCAACTATCAAGGGAGAGTAAACGGGGCGACTGTGGCGGCACTCGCCACCGATGCGAAGTCAGCATCACGAAGTTGGCGTTAAATTCGAACGTTTGAATCAGTTATTTTCTTTCCGGCCCTTTTCGGCCCTGAACCGTGGAAGCGCCGAAATTCGGGTTTCATTTTTAACGCGGCAGCTTATACCTCCCGAGCGTTACCGACTACTGCCGGTGGTGGTCGTTAAGTTATCCTCCGCCGAGGTCGACGCGCGTTACCGATGCACTCGTAAAAACTTTTTCGCGAATCTTCGCGAATTTTTCGCGCGGTAAACCTTGATCTCCGCGTCCTCCGTCCGACGAGCCTACTCTCGACCGCACCCGTCGACCCGTTCTCGAGCTATACGGCGACAAAGAAACTTTGATTTTTCACTAATTTGACGTCATCGAGAAAGTTACGGCCAACTGGGAATGAAAGGCATATCGCCTTTTTGAATTTTCCGAGAGCCCGTCGGGGCTTCGGCCCCGCTCTGCTCGGCTCGGCTCGGCTCGAGGTCGAGGTCGTCGGTAGCGACGATGGTGGCGGGGAGGTGCGCAATTGGTCTGTCATCGCCATCCTCCCCCCAAACCCCCCTCCCCCTTTAAAATTAATGGAAAATGTAAACCCAAACGTAAAGTCGGATTCGTAACCACGAAGTTACAAGTCGATTCGCTCAACTATCAAGGGAGAGTAAACGCGGCGACTGTGGCGGCACTCGCTACCGATGCGAAGTCAGCATCACGAAGTTGGCGTTAAATTCGAACGTTTGAATCAGTTATTTTCTTTCCGGCCCTTTTCAGCCCTGAACCGTGGAAGCGCCGAAATTCGGTTTTCATTTTTAACGCGGCAGCTTATACCTCCCGTGCGTTACCGACTACTGCCGGTGGTGGTCGGTAAGTTATCCTCCGCCGAGGTCGACGCGCGTTACCGATGCACTCGTAAAAACTTTTTCACGAATCTTCGCGAATTTTTCGCGCGGTAAACCTTGATCTCCGCGTCCTCCGTCCGACGAGCCTACTCTCGCCCGCACCCGTCGACCCGTCCTCGAGCTATACGGCGACAAAGAAACTTTGATTTTTCACTAATTTGACGTCATCGAGAAAGTTACGGCCAACTGGGAATTAAAGGTATATCGCCTTTCCGAATTTTCCGGGAGCCCGTCGGGCCTTCGGCCCCGCTCGGCTCGGCTCGGCTCTGCTCGAGGTCGAGGTCGTCGGTAGCGACGATGGTGGCGGGGAGGTGCGCAATTGGTGTGTCATCGCCATCCCCCCCAACCCCCCCTCCCCCTTTAAAATTAATGGAAAATGTAAACCCAAACGTAGAGTCGGATTCGTAACCTCGAAGTTACGAGTCGATTCGCTCAACTATCAAGGGAGAGTAAACGGGGCGACTGTGGCGGCACTCGCCACCGATGCGAAGACAGCATCACGAAGTTGGCGTTAAATTCGAACGTTTGAATCAGTTATTATCTTTCCGGCCCTTTTCAGCCATGAACCGTGGAAGCGCCGAAATTCGGGTTTCATTTTTAACGCGGCAGCTTATACCCCCCGAGTGTTACCGACCACTGCCGGTGGTGGTCGGTAAGTTATCCTCCGCCGAGGTCGACGCGCGTTACCGATGCACACGTAAAAAATTTTTCGCGAATTTTCGCGAATTTTTCGCGCGGTAAACCTTCGTCTCCGCGTCCTCCGTCCGACGAGCCTACTCTCGCCCGCACCCGTCGACCCGTCCTCGAGCTATACGGCGACAAAGAAACTTTGATTTTTCACTAATTTGACGTCATCGAGAAAGTTACGGCCAACTGGGAATTAAAGGTATATCGCCTTTCCGAATTTTCCGGGAGCCCGTCGGGCCTTCGGCCCCGCTCGGCTCGGCACGGCTCTGCTCGAGGTCGAGGTCGTCGGTAGCGACGATGGTGGCGGGGAGGTGCGCAATTGGTGTGTCATCGCCATCCCCCCCAACCCCCCCTCCCCCTTTAAAATTAATGGAAAATGTAAACCCAAACGTAGAGTTGGATTCGTAACCTCGAAGTTACAAGTCGTTTCGCTCAACTATCAAGGGATAGTAAACGGGGCGACTGTGGCGGCACTCGCCACCCATGCGAAGTCAGCATCACGAAGTTGGCGTTAAATTCGAACGTTTGAATTGTTACGTCCCGCGATCTAAATTTGTTGCTTAAAACAACAAAGGAGCTCGCGGATCAAGACGCTAATAATTAACTCAGCTTTTGAGTCCACACGGCGAGTCTAACCGTGTCTAACTCGGGTCACGACGCTACGGGTTCCCTACAGTTTACAGATAGCACTCACCGGATCTTGACCTAGACAATAACTATACTAGCCGCCGCTCTCGTAAGATGATCCTTCCGGGCTCCGTTCGCCCTGGGTGAGTCGGGCGTGCCACGCGCTCGGCCGGCAGATAAGAAGATCGGTCTCGAGCGAGGTCGAGGGCCGGACCCTGACCTAGTCAACAGCGATACTGGTCGCCGTTCTCGTAATATGAATCCCCCAGCCTTCGTTAGTCTTGGGGAGCCGGGTAGGCAGCGTGCTCAGCTGACTGATAAGAGGATCGATCTCTGACGAGATCGATAGGCTGCAGCGAAAGTCGAACAGGTGCCCTCCCTTCTGGATCGGAACGATGCGAACTTTCCCTGTGAATGTCGTATCGCGAATGATTATCGGAACTCCGCGCACACCGATGACTCTAGTGAATTCGTCTTTGACGGCCTCTTCGCGGAAGTAGTCGCGGAGGAGCTTCTTCAATTGGTATTTACGCCCGGCGCGACGAGGCATGTGGTATCGTGCGGGTAACAAGCGTGAATTTACGTTAGTAGAAACAATAGCTGGCTTCACACAGAATCCGTAGATTGTACCGAGCTACCTGATGGGCTCTGTCACACAATATATAAAGAATCTGTGTGAAGAATGCAACGAAGGATTCGATACCACATACGACGAGTGTTAGGGAGTCGGAATAATTAGAGGTCGATTTAAATGCAAAATGTGAACTTTAATAAAAAGGAACTGAAGGAATATGCCGTTGAAGGCTACACAGAATACTTAATGTTAATAACGCAAGAACTAGAACGCGAGATTTAGAAGAGAGGGGATGACTCCAGGTGGAGTCCGGAATGGAACTGCTAAAAAGAATTGGATGCTCCATTGAGCTCCTTAGATTTGGGAGGTGTCAATGGAGTGGGTAATTAGGAGTGGGAATGGTTGGCAGGTCAGGGAGCGCTAACGCGAGGAGTAGGGATCGCTGGCGCGATGACGTACTACCGAGCGTCGCGTGGCAACAGGGACAGTTGACGGGATTGGGTTTGGAATAAGATTTATGAGTGGAATGGGAAAGGAAAATGAAAGATAGAGCGGAGAATAGGCGGTGCGTGGATCGCTTACGCACGACGGTAACATGCACTTATAACTATTATGTTCGTGTTACAATGGGTGTGTACTTATTGCTAGCAATATATATATATATATATGATAATACATGATTATATAGTCTTATAACTACGCACTACGTCATCGGACGTAACACCTCCCTCCCACGGAAGAAAAATAATTTGTCGTAAGAGAAATTATTTTTCCTCGTCATTCACTCTAGGCATTCTTTTATAATTAACAAATTGTTTTTTCCTATCAACTACTATTTCACTCAGGTCTTCCGCGGCCTCGCTAGTCACTTCGGTGTCCATAGCGGAAACGGGAACGCACTCACGAGGGGACACTGGGGTTTCACTCGCGGCACTTCTGTTTTTTAAGAACAAAAAGAAATGAGTCAACGCACTCCACGATGCTGCCAGTAGCTGGATACCGCATCCGTAGGCGCTGTGCAGCGCGAAGCCGTTGAGGATGGTGTTGATGCACATCTTGGTGACCTTGACCGCCATGTAGATACCGATGATGCCGGCCATGGCCGTGCCGAACTCGACAAAACCTTCCCACAGCTTTGCTCCCGTGGTTTCGGCTATCTTAGTCAAGGTATCTTCGTCCAACAGATTGTACATCTGCACTGATTCGCCGGCGTACGTTCGTCCTGATGCCCCCTGGGCCATTGAGTCGATGACGGCTGTCTTTTCTACTGGAAACATTATGTGTTCTGCAAGGCGGCGGATCTCGTCCTGCGAATAAATTCCGCCATTTGCGAGATTGGCAGGGTTAGTATACTGCCACGCGGACTCAGTCAGTGGTTGAAGAGGTACTGGCGGCACTGTTTCCACCGGGCGTGGTATCATCCGGTACCACGTCCCATGGATCCGGTACATCGGTGCGAGGAGCTCATTGCATTCCCTCCTCGTTCCGATTCGTGTCAGGATTCGGTGGCGAGGCGTAATGAAATACGACTCGTTCCTGTGGAGGACTGGGAGTTCGTCGTAGCAGTCTGCTGTCTTCCTCACGGTCACCTGGATAGGAATACATTTAATTATGTGAATTACCTCTCCTGATTGAACGGCCATGTATCCAGGTTCTTTTACTAGCGTTGTGGCGACTTCAGCGGGTGAGGTGTTGATTAATGCGAGCGCGTTCTTGAGGACTTGTCTCTCCAGCTCACATTTCTGTCGCATGATGTCCCGGTACATGCTTACTAGCTGGCCCTTAATGTGCTTTTCGGTGTAAACGAACTTGGTGTTGATATAGGAGAATATATCAATGTTGGCGATGCGAGTCTTCTTTTCCGTTTTGAATTTTCCCTCCTTGTCTGTTTCGACTATTAGCAATTTCGGATGCTCCGTTTTGCTTAACGTATAGCCGCAGACCATGGTGTGTCCTGTGCTCGTAAGAGCAAAGGCCGTGTCACCGGAGGTGACTGTATAAATGGGTGTTGAGCCGTTCTTGGTCGTCGTCTTGACGCCCTTGCCCTCGTACAAGACGTCGAATTCGTTGAATTTGCACTGGCTGCTGGGGATAGAAGTCCAGTAGGAATATCCATCCTCGGTATCCAGGCAGTGCTCTCTGCCCAATACACAATGTTGTCCTGAAGGCAGGATGATCTCGTTGTTTGCTAGCTTCACTGATGCCTGGCGCTCCTTTAGCGTAATTCGGATGACAGCTTGAACTACCACATTGTCCCAGGTTCCGAATGGGTCACTGTAGGTCGTACCCCCGCACGTACCATCCAGCTGGATGGAACCGGCCAGTGTTACGCTTCTTGAAGTCGTTGTATTGCTGAGGAGGCCCGAGATTTGTGCCGACGGTGACAAAAATAAAACACCGTATTCATGCATTGTCTTGCACACTTCCCGGGTCGTGGCCAGGATGTACTGTTGCCGTCCGTTGCTGACCACTGACGTATGCGAGTGCATCCCACAGTAGTAGATGGTGCAGTCGACTTCGATTTTACACTGTATGACATTCGCGTCATTGTAGTCCACCATTTGTAATAGCTGAATCTGCAGATCTTGATTTACCGGAGACTCACTTGTGTAGTCGCATTTCGGCTGGTCAATCGTAGAGAATGTAGTAATGTTGAGGGTGCTGCCCCCGCAGTCGTACCCGACGAGGGTGAGTGCTGATTGGACGAGCGCGAAGATGAAGAGGGCGAGGGTGAAGAGAGTTGAGGTCTTCATGTTGTCGGTGTCGCGTAGTGACTGTGACTGCCGTGATTTGAGCAGTGTCTTATATTCATCCTTATCGCCACCGTGCCTGGTTTTATCAGCTATCTTTTGCGAGGGGGTGGGGGAGGGGTGACACTCTATTCCTCTAAGAATGTCGCGTCCTCCCCGAAGGGGGGCTCCCGTTGAGCCCTCCATGCTGCCAGCTCGTTTCCGGCTTCGAGGAAGCACCGCCAGCACTCCATCGCGGGTTGCGTTCTGCATAACTGCACCCAGCAATCCTCGCAGAAATTGTCCACGACTGTCTCGTACATACAGCCGTGGATTACCTGGGTCTCCCGAGTCGGATACCTGGAGCTGCATGCGTCGCAGAGTAGCTTCTTGTCCCCTGCCGCGTAGGCTACTCCCTTGTAGCAGATCACATCGTCCAGATATTCGATGGTGTCCATGCGTTTCTGGGTGACGGTCCTCTGGCGAGGTGTTGTCCAAAGTTTGCGGCACATCTTGACAGTAGGAATGGTGGATCGGCGATGCTGTTTTAGCGGTCTCTCGATCAAACTGATTCTTGAGTGGACCACGCTTGGTCCTTTTTGTAGGTTTAGAAATAGAAGTAGAGGGGGAATGACGTGTTACAGCCCTTATCGAAAACTCTTTTCGGGCGTTGTTTATTACTCGGGTCATAGGTTCATCCGATCCTGTCGGTGCCAAATTCGTGGGAAGCATATCGGGCTTCGTGATTATCGCACCTAGTCTAAACGATTCCGGTTTCTCAATCGTCGCGGTTGTTATAACCGAACTTGATTCCCTTGCGTGTTTAATCTTATCAGTATGAACCACCCGAGATCCTCTCCTAAAGTTTATACGCACGTTGTTATCGCTTAAACATTCGGATATTTTGAACGGGCCTATATATTCGTTATCAAATTTCCCTCTGCGAGGTTCCTTTAAGAGGAACACGTCATCTCCGACGGCAAAAGTTCGTACGTTGACTTTTCGATCATAATATTTTTTTGATCTTCGTTTCGCGGATTCGAGATTCTCCTTGGCTTTCGCTAACGTTCCATCTATTTTGGTTTGGAGATTTTCTAGGTAGCTGTTATAAGATTCGTTAGCTACGTCGTTCATGTTAACGTTCGCTGAAGGCGTTCGTGCTAGAGTGCCAAAAATGAGCTCGTGCGGCGTGAACAGGGTACCTTCGTGCACGCTCGTGTTGTAGGAAAACATGGCCATCGGTAACCATTCATCCCAATCGTCTTGATTCACGTATTGTTTAAGATATTCGGTCAACACGTGGTGAGATCGCTCTATCGACCCGTTACTTTGAGGTCTAAACGCGGTGGTTCTGAACTGAGAAATTCTAAATTTCTTGGCTATGTTTTTCATTAGTGAACTTAAGAAATTCGCACCTTGATCGGTGAGTATGGCCTTAGGAGCGCCAAATCTACAGATAAAATTTTGGACGAATGCATTTGCGACTTCGACTGCGGTCGTTGATTCTAAAGGAATTGCTAAGGAATATTTTGTTAGGAGGTCCTGAATCGTCAATATGTTTTTGAAACCGTTAGATGATACTGGGAGTGGACCTACGATGTCCATGGAAACTTTGTCGAACGATTTCCCAGGCGTATCTGTAATTATCATGGGTTGCCTAGTTTTTACCCTGACTAATTTCTTCGTTTGGCAAGAGGCGCATGAATTGACGAAATTTTGTACATCTTTCTTCAGGGTAGGCCAAAAATATTTTTCTCGAATACGACGATAGGTTTTCGTGATGCCCTTATGACCCGCGAATGCTGAGCAGTGATTTTCGGTCAGAATGTCTACGCGTCGTTCCTCCGAGGGAACTATGATTTCGTTCGAGCAGGCGAATATTTTGACTGGCGACGATTCGAATAGGTCGAGTAAAATCCCTTGGATTTCGTGCCAAGAAGTATCGTCGATGTAGGTTTTGGAGATGCTGAAGGATTCGAGTTGGAGTTCGATGGTGACGTCGAGCAGAGATCTTAAACATTCGGTCACGTCTTCGTAAGTAGCGGTATGGAGAGAAGAGGGCTTGACTGGGAGTATTATGAGCTTGCGATTTGCCAGCTCTAGGACTTTGGCTCTGCACAACGTGAGATCGGTCACCGCAGGAACCTTATTAAGCGAGATTAAATCTATTGCTCCTGTGTCGAGCGGCTGGAGATTCGCAGTTACAAATATTACTAAGTTGTCGTTCCTCATACTGAGGCGGTCTCGTGTGTGAACCATAGTCTGTCCATTTTGCGGCGTCGGTCCGTTATACGAATCGTACGGCGCGTCAGAGTCCGAGGTGGTAGGAGATTCGTCGTCGTTTCGTATGGGAGTTCCTTCCCGAGACGATGATGGCGTCGTAGACGTAGGAGATTTGGGAGAGGTGTGCCTCGTTACCGTTAGGCGTGGAGAGGGGTTCGGAATAGTTACAGGTGTAGAAGGAGGGCGGACTCTAAGCGAGGCTCTTCGCGTTAGAATCGGTTGAGTGGGAGTGGCCGTCGATTTAGAAAATGGCGTTTTGGTCTCTGTGCCATCGTCAGCCATGTCGGATGAATCCGAATCCCCTGTAGAAGAAATGGGAAGTGTCGATACAGGATTGCGGGACAGGGCGTCGGCGTTCAAATTCGTTTTACCTGTCTTATACGTGATTCTATAATCGAATTCGGCCAGTTTTAATCGCCATCTCAGCAATCGCGAAGTCGGGTCTTTTACCGAGTTCATCCAGACGAGAGGCTGGTGATCTGTGATCAAATTGAATTTGTGACCGTATATGTATGGTCGAAAATACTGCGTGCAGTAGATAATCGCGAGGCATTCTTTCTCTATCGTTGAATAATTTAATTCAGCGCCGCTAAGCAAACGAGAAGCATAGGCGATAGGGCGATCTTTCCCTGGTTCGTCCTGGCTCAGGACGCCGCCAATCGCGTAGCCCGAGGCGTCTGTAGTTACGTTGAACTCTTTCGTAAAATCGGGATACTGTAAGAGTGGTTCGGTGGTTAAGATTTCTCGTAACGTGCAGAAGGCATTTTCCTGTTCGAGCTCCCACTCGAATTTCTTATCCTTCTTTAGTAGCAACGTGAGAGGTTTCGAAATTTGTGAGAATTTCGGGATGAATCTCCTATAATAACCAGCTAGACCTAGAAACTCTCGCACCGATTTTGCCGATTTTGGCCTTGGAAAATCTCGTACCGCGGACACCTTTTTGGGGCATGGTTTTACGCCATCTTCGCCTATAATGTGCCCTAGATACGCTACTTCGCGATGTAGGAATCCGCATTTTGACGGCTGCAGTTTCAGATTCGCTTCGCGCAACCTTCGTGCCAGTTTATTGAATTTTGACCCGTGCTCTGCAAGGCTTCGTGAGTAAATTACTATATCGTCTAAGTAAACAAACAATTCTATGCCTTGCAGGCCTGTTAGGATATTATCCATGAGTCGTTGGAAGGTTGCTGGCGCGTTGCGTAATCCGAACGGCATACGTTTGTATTCATAATGCCCGTAGGGTGTAGAGAACGCGGTTTTCGGTGCGTCGTTTGGTTCCATACCGATTTGATGGAACCCGTTTGCCAAATCGAAGACGCTAAAGTATTTGGCGCTGCCGAGTTGATCCAGTATTTCTAAAATACTTGGGAGCGGATACGCGTCTGGGATGGACTTTTCATTAAGAGCGCGGAAGTCAATTACCATACGCCATTTCTTATTACCGTGTTCGTCGGCTTTCTTAGGCACGATCCACAGGGGACTATTATATGGAGAGGTTGAAGGAGCGACAATGTTTTGCTCCAGCAGTTCTTTCATCTGCTTATTAATTTCCTCCCTGTGTATCGGCGGATAACGATACTGTTTCACGTGTATCGGTACTTCGTCCGTTGTGATAATTTTGTGCGTGACTTTATTAGTCATCCCGAGACGGTCTCCGGGGAGGTGAAATAGATCGTGGTGTTCGTGCACCAGATTTTGAACATGATTCGCCTCTTCCTCGCTTAAATGATCGGTACTTATTATGTCCCATATCTCATTACAGCGAGACGCGAGCGGGCGTGAATTAAAGCTTGAGCTTGAAGATTTCGTATTAAGATTTAAGATCTTGGATTTGGAGGTTGAATTTGAATTCGAAATGGAATATAGAAATTTGAACTCCGGATCGGCGACATCCACGATGCTTTCCACCTCCTCCAATTCCACGTTTGGCATGGGAAGTTCAATAGGCTCGCTCGTGGTGTTGACGCACCGTACGTACGCTCTACCGCCGGAGATGCGTGTTAGACAATTCGGAAGTAATACACCGGGTGCGATTTCGCACCTTCGTAAGTAACCTATCTCGGGTCCGGTGGCGTTTACCGCGATGCAAACCGAAGCTCGTGACTCGATGCGGCAATTCTCTCGAGAAGTAAATGGGAACTCATTCCCCTGCCAAGTCATGCTTCGATTGCTATAAGAAATGTCGGCGCCTTTAACAAGGAAGGCCGAACCTAAGATTCCGTCGCAAGGAATCGCAAGTGAGTCCGGCACGACTTGGAACTCTATAGGCGCATTGGATATAGTCAAGTCGGTGGACCCCAAAGTAGAAATTACCTCTTCCGTTATGCCGGAAATAAAAATTTGGTTGCTCGTGTTGATTGCCACATCGGGTTTTAGTAACGATGCTTTAATCAAATTTGGTTCCGAGCCTGTATCTATCATGATTTTAATATCCTTCGTTAGCTCAGGGATCGTAACAATTATGTGCGGAACTGCGGTATTGTCGCTGAGAGTTATTTTTGTTACTCTCTGACCTCTTCTTCCGTAATCGGCTCGGTCGCGATCGTCTGAACGGTTTGCTTGGGCGACGCCTCCCGTCGTTGGTTCGCGGCGGACGGGAGGGTTGATCCGTTTCCCGATTGCTCCCTCATGCGATTAGCATATTCGCGCTTGCGACACTCATGAATGTCGTGCCCGGGTATCTTACAGTAGTTGCAAATTTTTGCAGGTGCACGAGGAACCACGTAATTATTTTCGCGGCGTTGAGGGGGAGTGTAAGTGTCGCGGCGTACGTAACGCGAGTCGTTATCTCCGTTCGATGATCGTGTGACATCACGCGGCGACTCGGAGTGGCGATTCTCACGAGATTTGTTTGTGTAGGTGTCGGTGCGCGCTTGATAGGGCGAGTTATCGCGTTGGCGATTAGGGGCCGGATCTACTCGATATGTTGTGTCGATGAGTTATTACGATAAGGGGATGGTGATCTCGAGAATCGTGAGTCACTTCGTGGATTGTTAGGGGAACCGTGTCCCGTAAATCGAACCTGTTTTTCTTCACGTCCGTGTCGCTCATATCTTTGTTTATCAAGCTCGATATCTTTATAATGAATTACGGCTTCATCGAACACGGCGCGTAATGAACGATGCTTGACTTGACGTACCTCTGGGCGTAATTTTGGAATTAATCCGCGAATGAAGCTATTTTTCGTCAACACGTCGATTTCTACCATATCCGGTTCGTCGCGGTGACAGTCTATGATCGCGGTACGCAGATCTTTCACGCGACTAATGTACTGCAAAATGTGTTCATTCGCGCGCATGTATATGTTGGCCATTTCTCCGCGGTAATGATCAATCGTATGATGTGGCCCGAAAATATCCTTCAACCGGTTCGAAATATCCGCGACTTTGTCTACTCTCTCATCTTCGATCGCGGTGTATGCGCTTCCGCGAAGTTTGCTAACGATCAATTTCGACAGCGTTTTCTCCGCGTGTCGGGGAACGAGATCGCGGGCGCGTTGGCACGCTCGCGTGAATTGCAATACGCAAATGTTCGTGCCGTCAAACGAAGGAATTGATTCTATTGCAGCTTTTATAACTAGTCGCGAGTCTTCTCGCTCAGGCGAGTGATTTCTATGGGGCGGCCTAGTGTTGCTTTGGCGAGGCGTTGCCGACGGGTGCAACGGAGGGTTAACCGAGTTTTCTGATCGTTGAGAGCGCCTCGGCGGGTCCAATACGCTAAAGTCGGCTAAGACGTCCTGTGCGTCTGGCAAAATTTTTGTTTCGTCGCGTGCTACTTCTAATTCTCTCCTTTGCGCTGCTAACTCTTCGCGCTCGCGGTTCAATTCCAATCGGCATTGATCTAATTCGGCGCGTTCGTCGTCGATGTCGGCCTGGGCTCTAGCTACCTGTTCTTCGAATGTAGCGCGATTCTTCGCTACCGCTGCGCTTTCTTCGCGCATTCTACGTTCTTTCATTAACAATTGATTTCGGAGTGCTGCTAGTTCGTCCGCGGTCATTTTGGATTCATCAGTCTCCGTAGGCTTATCCTTACCGCGCGTGTTACCTGCGGGGCCGCTTGCCATCGTGTTAGCTGTCTATCCCACCGCTGCCACCAAATTGTTACGTCCCGCGATCTAAATTTGTTGCTTAAAACAACAAAGGAGCTCGCGGATCAAGACGCTAATAATTAACTCAGCTTTTGAGTCCACACGGCGAGTCTAACCGTGTCTAACTCGGGTCACGACGCTACGGGTTCCCTACAGTTTACAGATAGCACTCACCGGATCTTGACCTAGACAATAACTATACTAGCCGCCGCTCTCGTAAGATGATCCTTCCGGGCTCCGTTCGCCCTGGGTGAGTCGGGCGTGCCACGCGCTCGGCCGGCAGATAAGAAGATCGGTCTCGAGCGAGGTCGAGGGCCGGACCCTGACCTAGTCAACAGCGATACTGGTCGCCGTTCTCGTAATATGAATCCCCCAGCCTTCGTTAGTCTTGGGGAGCCGGGTAGGCAGCGTGCTCAGCTGACTGATAAGAGGATCGATCTCTGACGAGATCGATAGGCTGCAGCGAAAGTCGAACAGGTGCCCTCCAAGGAATCTGCTCCTTCTGGATCGGAACGATGCGAACTTTCCCTGTGAATGTCGTATCGCGAATGATTATCGGAACTCCGCGCACACCGATGACTCTAGTGAATTCGTCTTTGACGGCCTCTTCGCGGAAGTAGTCGCGGAGGAGCTTCTTCAATTGGTATTTACGCCCGGCGCGACGAGGCATGTGGTATCGTGCGGGTAACAAGCGTGAATTTACGTTAGTAGAAACAATAGCTGGCTTCACACAGAATCCGTAGATTGTACCGAGCTACCTGATGGGCTCTGTCACACAATATATAAAGAATCTGTGTGAAGAATGCAACGAAGGATTCGATACCACATACGACGAGTGTTAGGGAGTCGGAATAATTAGAGGTCGATTTAAATGCAAAATGTGAACTTTAATAAAAAGGAACTGAAGGAATATGCCGTTGAAGGCTACACAGAATACTTAATGTTAATAACGCAAGAACTAGAACGCGAGATTTAGAAGAGAGGGGATGACTCCAGGTGGAGTCCGGAATGGAACTGCTAAAAAGAATGGGATGCTCCATTGAGCTCCTTAGATTTGGGAGGTGTCAATGGAGTGGGTAATTAGGAGTGGGAATGGTTGGCAGGTCAGGGAGCGCTAACGCGAGGAGTAGGGATCGCTGGCGCGATGACGTACTACCGAGCGTCGCGTGGCAACAGGGACAGTTGACGGGATTGGGTTTGGAATAAGATTTATGAGTGGAATGGGAAAGGAAAATGAAAGATAGAGCGGAGAATAGGCGGTGCGTGGATCGCTTACGCACGACGGTAACATGCACTTATAACTATTATGTTCGTGTTACAATGGGTGTGTACTTATTGCTAGCAATATATATATATATATATATGATAATACATGATTATATAGTCTTATAACTACGCACTACGTCATCGGACGTAACAGAATCAGTTATTATCTTTCCGGCCCTTTTCAGCCATGAACCGTGGAAGCGCCGAAATTCGGGTTTCATTTTTAACGCGGCAGCTTATACCCCCCGAGTGTTACCGACCACTGCCGGTGGTGGTCGGTAAGTTATCCTCCGCCGAGGTCGACGCGTGTTACCGATGCACACGTAAAAAATTTTTCGCGAATTTTCGCGAATTTTTCGCGCGGTAAACCTTCGTCTCCGCGTCCTCCGTCCGACGAGCCTACTCTCGCCCGCACCCGTCGACCCGTCCTCGAGCTATACGGCGACAAAGAAACTTTGATTTTTCACTAATTTGACGTCATCGAGAAAGTTACGGCCAACTGGGAATTAAAGGTATATCGCCTTTCCGAATTTTCCGGGAGCCCGTCGGGCCTTCGGCCCCGCTCGGCTCGGCACGGCTCTGCTCGAGGTCGAGGTCGTCGGTAGCGACGATGGTGGCGGGGAGGTGCGCAATTGGTGTGTCATCGCCATCCCCCCCAACCCCCCCTCCCCCTTTAAAATTAATGGAAAATGTAAACCCAAACGTAGAGTCGGATTCGTAACCTCGAAGTTACAAGTCGATTCGCTCAACTATCAAGGGAGAGTAAACGGGGCGACTGTGGCGGCACTCGCCACCGATGCGAAGTCAGCATCACGAAGTTGGCGTTAAATTCGAACGTTTGAATCAGTTATTATCTTTCCGGCCCATTTCAGCCATGAACCGTGGAAGCGCCGAAATTCGGGTTTCATTTTTAACGCGGCAGCTTATACCCCCCGAGTGTTACCGACCACTGCCGGTGGTGGTCGGTAAGTCATCCTCCGCCGAGGTCGACGCGTGTTACCGATGCACACGTAAAAAATTTTTCGCGAATTTTCGCGAATTTTTCGCGCGGTAAACCTTCGTCTCCGCGTCCTCCGCCCGACGAGCCTACTCTCGCCCGCACCCGTCGACCCGTCCTCGAGCTATACGGCGACAAAGAAACTTTGATTTTTCACTAATTTGACGTCATCGAGAAAGTTACGGCCAACTGAGAATTAAAGGTATATCGCCTTTCCGAATTTTCCGGGAGCCCATCGGGCCTTCGGCCTCGCTCGGCACGGCTCGGCTCGGCTCGAGGTCGAGGTCGTCGGTAGCGACGATGGTGGCGGGGAGGTGCGCAATTGGTGTGTCATCGCCATCCCCCCAACCCCCCCTCCCCCTTTAAAATTAATGGTAAATGTAAACCCAAACGTAGAGTCGGATTCGTAACCTCGAAGTTACGAGTCGATTCGCTCAACTATCAAGGGAGAGTAAACGGGGCGACTGTGGCGGCACTCGCCACCGATGCGAAGTCAGCATCACGAAGTTGGCGTTAAATTCGAACGTTTGAATCAGTTATTTTCTTTCCGGCCCTTTTCGGCCCTGAACCGTGGAAGCGCCGAAATTCGGGTTTCATTTTTAACGCGGCAGCTTATACCTCCCGAGCGTTACCGACTACTGCCGGTGGTGGTCGTTAAGTTATCCTCCGCCGAGGTCGACGCGCGTTACCGATGCACTCGTAAAAACTTTTTCGCGAATCTTCGCGAATTTTTCGCGCGGTAAACCTTGATCTCCGCGTCCTCCGTCCGACGAGCCTACTCTCGCCCGCACCCGTCGACCCGTTCTCGAGCTATACGGCGACAAAGAAATCGCAAAATTTCACTAATTGGACGTCAGCGAAAAAGTTACGGCCAACTGGGAATTAAAGGTATATCGCCTTCCCGAATTTTCCGGGAGCCCATCGGGCCTTCGGCCTCGCTCGGCACGGCTCGGCTCGGCTCGAGGTCGTAGTCGTCGGTAGCGACGATGGTGGCGGGGAGGTGCGCAATTGGTGTGTCATCGCCATCCCCCCCAACACCCCCTCCCCCTTTAAAATTAATGGAAAATGTAAACCCAAACGTAGAGTCGGATTCGTAACCTCGAAGTTACGAGTCGATTCGCTCAACTATCAAGGGAGAGTAAACGGGGCGACTGTGGCGGCACTCGCCACCGATGCGAAGTCAGCTTCACGAAGTTGGCGTTAAATTCGAACGTTTGAATCAGTTATTATCTTTCCGGCCCTTTTCAGCCATGAACCGTGGAAGCGCCGAAATTCCGGTTTCATTTTTAACGCGGCAGCTTATACCCCCCGAGTGTTACCGACCACTGCCGGTGGTGGTCGGTAAGTTATCCTCCGCCGAGGTCGACGCGTGTTACCGATGCACACGTAAAAAATTTTTCGCGAATTTTCGCGAATTTTTCGCGCGGTAAACCTTCGTCTCCGCGTCCTCCGTCCGACGAGCCGACTCTCGCCCGCACCCGTCGACCCGTCCTCGAGCTATACGGCGACAAAGAAACTTTGATTTTTCACTAATTTGACGTCATCGAGAAAGTTACGGCCAACTGGGAATTAAAGGTATATCGCCTTTCCGAATTTTCCGGGAGCCCGTCGGGCCTTCGGCCCCGCTCGGCTCGGCACGGCTCTGCTCGAGGTCGAGGTCGTCGGTAGCGACGATGGTGGCGGGGAGGTGCGCAATTGGTGTGTCATCGCCATCCCCCCCAACCCCCCCTCCCCCTTTAAAATTAATGGAAAATGTAATCCCAAACGTAGAGTCGGATTCGTAACCTCGAAGTTACAAGTCGATTCGCTCAACTATCAAGGGAGAGTAAACGGGGCGACTGTGGCGGCACTCGCCACCGATGCGAAGTCAGCATCACGAAGTTGGCGTTAAATTCGAACGTTTGAATCAGTTATTATCTTTCCGGCCCATTTCAGCCATGAACCGTGGAAGCGCCGAAATTCGGGTTTCATTTTTAACGCGGCAGCTTATACCCCCCGAGTGTTACCGACCACTGCCGGTGGTGGTCGGTAAGTTATCCTCCGCCGAGGTCGACGCGTGTTACCGATGCACACGTAAAAAATTTTTCGCGAATTTTCGCGAATTTTTCGCGCGGTAAACCTTCGTCTCCGCGTCCTCCGTCCGACGAGCCTACTCTCGCCCGCACCCGTCGACCCGTCCTCGAGCTATACGGCGACAAAGAAACTTTGATTTTTCACTAATTTGTCGTCATCGAGAAAGTTACGGCCAACTGAGAATTAAAGGTATATCGCCTTTCCGAATTTTCCGGGAGCCCATCGGGCCTTCGGCCTCGCTCGGCACGGCTCGGCTCGGCTCGAGGTCGAGGTCGTCGGTAGCGACGATGGTGGCGGGGAGGTGCGCAATTGGTGTGTCATCGCCATCCCCCCCAACCCCCCCTCCCCCTTTCAAATTAATGGTAAATGTAAACCCAAACGTAGAGTCGGATTCGTAACCTCGAAGTTACGAGTCGATTCGCTCAACTATCAAGGGAGAGTAAACGGGGCGACTGTGGCGGCACTCGCCACCGATGCGAAGTCAGCATCACGAAGTTGGCGTTAAATTCGAACGTTTGAATCAGTTATTTTCTTTCCGGCCCTTTTCGGCCCTGAACCGTGGAAGCGCCGAAATTCGGGTTTCATTTATAACGCGGCAGCTTATACCTCCCGAGCGTTACCGACTACTGCCGGTGGTGGTCGTTAAGTTATCCTCCGCCGAGGTCGACGCGCGTTACCGATGCACTCGTAAAAACTTTTTCGCGAATCTTCGCGAATTTTTCGCGCGGTAAACCTTGATCTCCGCGTCCTCCGTCCGACGAGCCTACTCTCGCCCGCACCCGTCGACCCGTTCTCGAGCTATACGGCGACAAAGAAATCGCAAAATTTCACTAATTGGACGTCAGCGAAAAAGTTACGGCCAACTGGGAATTAAAGGTATATCGCCTTCCCGAATTTTCCGGGAGCCCATCGGGCCTTCGGCCTCGCTCGGCACGGCTCGGCTCGGCTCGAGGTCGTAGTCGTCGGTAGCGACGATGGTGGCGGGGAGGTGCGCAATTGGTGTGTCATCGCCATCCCCCCCAACCCCCCCTCCGCCTTTAAAATTAATGGAAAATGTAAACCCAAACGTAGAGTCGGATTCGTAACCTCGAAGTTACGAGTCGATTCGCTCAACTATCAAGGGAGAGTAAACGGGGCGACTGTGGCGGCACTCGCCACCGATGCGAAGTCAGCTTCACGAAGTTGGCGTTAAATTCGAACGTTTGAATCAGTTATTATCTTTCCGGCCCTTTTCAGCCATGAACCGTGGAAGCGCCGAAATTCCGGTTTCATTTTTAACGCGGCAGCTTATACCCCCCGAGTGTTACCGACCACTGCCGGTGGTGGTCGGTAAGTTATCCTCCGCCGAGGTCGACGCGTGTTACCGATGCACACGTAAAAAATTTTTCGCGAATTTTCGCGAATTTTTCGCGCGGTAAACCTTCGTCTCCGCGTCCTCCGTCCGACGAGCCGACTCTCGCCCGCACCCGTCGACCCGTCCTCGAGCTATACGGCGACAAAGAAACTTTGATTTTTCACTAATTTGACGTCATCGAGAAAGTTACGGCCAACTGGGAATTAAAGGTATATCGCCTTTCCGAATTTTCCGGGAGCCCGTCGGGCCTTCGGCCCCGCTCGGCTCGGCACGGCTCTGCTCGAGGTCGAGGTCGTCGGTAGCGACGATGGTGGCGGGGAGGTGCGCAATTGGTGTGTCATTGCCATCCCCCCCAACCCCCCCTCCCCCTTTAAAATTAATGGAAAATGTAATCCCAAACGTAGAGTCGGATTCGTAACCTCGAAGTTACAAGTCGATTCGCTCAACTATCAAGGGAGAGTAAACGGGGCGACTGTGGCAGCACTCGCCACCGATGCGAAGTCAGCATCACGAAGTTGGCGTTAAATTCGAACGTTTGAATCAGTTATTATCTTTCCGGCCCATTTCAGCCATGAACCGTGGAAGCGCCGAAATTCGGGTTTCATTTTTAACGCGGCAGATTATACCCCCCGAGTGTTACCGACCACTGCCGGTGGTGGTCGGTAAGTTATCCTCCGCCGAGGTCGACGCGTGTTACCGATGCACACGTAAAAAATTTTTCGCGAATTTTCGCGAATTTTTCGCGCGGTAAACCTTCGTCTCCGCGTCCTCCGTCCGACGAGCCTACTCTCGCCCGCACCCGTCGACCCGTCCTCGAGCTATACGGCGACAAAGAAACTTTGATTTTTCACTAATTTGTCGTCATCGAGAAAGTTACGGCCAACTGAGAATTAAAGGTATATCGCCTTTCCGAATTTTCCGGGAGCACATCGGGCCTTCGGCCTCGCTCGGCACGGCTCGGCTCGGCTCGAGGTCGAGGTCGTCGGTAGCGACGATGGTGGCGGGGAGGTGCGCAATTGGTGTGTCATCGCCATCCCCCCAACCCCCCTCCCCCTTTCAAATTAATGGTAAATGTAAACCCAAACGTAGAGTCGGATTCGTAACCTCGAAGTTACGAGTCGATTCGCTCAACTATCAAGGGAGAGTAAACGGGGCGACTGTGGCGGCACTCGCCACCGATGCGAAGTCAGCATCACGAAGTTGGCGTTAAATTCGAACGTTTGAATCAGTTATTTTCTTTCCGGCCCTTTTCGGCCCTGAACCGTGGAAGCGCCGAAATTCGGGTTTCATTTTTAACGCGGCAGCTTATACCTCCCGAGCGTTACCGACTACTGCCGGTGGTGGTCGTTAAGTTATCCTCCGCCGAGGTCGACGCGCGTTACCGATGCACTCGTAAAAACTTTTTCGCGAATCTTCGCGAATTTTTCGCGCGGTAAACCTTGATCTCCGCGTCCTCCGTCCGACGAGCCTACTCTCGCCCGCACCCGTCGACCCGTTCTCGAGCTATACGGCGACAAAGAAATCGCAAAATTTCACTAATTGGACGTCAGCGAAAAAGTTACGGCCAACTAGGAATTAAAGGTATATCGCCTTCCCGAATTTTCCGGGAGCCCATCGGGCCTTCGGCCTCGCTCGGCACGGCTCGGCTCGGCTCGAGGTCGTAGTCGTCGGTAGCGACGATGGTGGCGGGGAGGTGCGCAATTGGTCTGTCATCGCCATCCTCCCCCCAAACCCCCCTCCCCCTTTAAAATTAATGGAAAATGTAAACCCAAACGTAAAGTCGGATTCGTAACCACGAAGTTACAAGTCGATTCGCTCAACTATCAAGGGAGAGTAAACGCGGCGACTGTGGCGGCACTCGCTACCGATGCGAAGTCAGCATCACGAAGTTGGCGTTAAATTCGAACGTTTGAATCAGTTATTTTCTTTCCGGCCCTTTTCAGCCCTGAACCGTGGAAGCGCCGAAATTCGGTTTTCATTTTTAACGCGGCAGCTTATACCTCCCGTGCGTTACCGACTACTGCCGGTGGTGGTCGGTAAGTTATCCTCCGCCGAGGTCGACGCGCGTTACCGATGCACTCGTAAAAACTTTTTCGCGAATCTTCGCGAATTTTTCGCGCGGTAAACCTTGATCTCCGCGTCCTCCGTCCGACGAGCCTACTCTCGCCCGCACCCGTCGACCCGTTCTCGAGCTATACGGCGACAAAGAAATCGCAAAATTTCACTAATTGGACGTCAGCGAAAAAGTTACGGCCAACTGGGAATTAAAGGTATATCGCCTTCCCGAATTTTCCGGGAGCCCATCGGGCCTTCGGCCTCGCTCGGCACGGCTCGGCTCGGCTCGAGGTCGTAGTCGTCGGTAGCGACGATGGTGGCGGGGAGGTGCGCAATTGGTGTGTCATCGCCATCCCCCCCAACCCCCCCTCCCCCTTTAAAATTAATGGAAAATGTAAACCCAAACGTAGAGTCGGATTCGTAACCTCGAAGTTACGAGTCGATTCGCTCAACTATCAAGGGAGAGTAAACGGGGCGACTGTGGCGGCACTCGCCACCGATGCGAAGTCAGCTTCACGAAGTTGGCGTTAAATTCGAACGTTTGAATCAGTTATTATCTTTCCGGCCCTTTTCAGCCATGAACCGTGGAAGCGCCGAAATTCCGGTTTCATTTTTAACGCGGCAGCTTATACCCCCCGAGTGTTACCGACCACTGCCGGTGGTGGTCGGTAAGTTATCCTCCGCCGAGGTCGACGCGCGTTACCGATGCACTCGTAAAAACTTTTTCGCGAATCTTCGCGAATTTTTCGCGCGGTAAACCTTGATCTCCGCGTCCTCCGTCCGACGAGCCTACTCTCGCCCGCACCCGTCGACCCGTTCTCGAGCTATACGGCGACAAAGAAATCGCAAAATTTCACTAATTGGACGTCAGCGAAAAAGTTACGGCCAACTGGGAATTAAATGTATATCGCCTTCCCGAATTTTCCGGGAGCCCATCGGGCCTTCGGCCTCGCTCGGCACGGCTCGGCTCGGCTCGAGGTCGAGGTCGTCGGTAGCGACGATGGTGGCGGGGAGGTGCGCAATTGGTGTGTCATCGCCATCCCCCCCAACCCCCCCTCCCCCTTTCAAATTAATGGTAAATGTAAACCCAAACGTAGAGTCGGATTCGTAACCTCGAAGTTACGAGTCGATTCGCTCAACTATCAAGGGAGAGTAAACGGGGCGACTGTGGCGGCACTCGCCACCGATGCGAAGTCAGCATCACGAAGTTGGCGTTAAATTCGAACGTTTGAATCAGTTATTTTCTTTCCGGCCCTTTTCGGCCCTGAACCGTGGAAGCGCCGAAATTCGGGTTTCATTTTTAACGCGGCAGCTTATACCTCCCGAGCGTTACCGACTACTGCCGGTGGTGGTCGTTAAGTTATCCTCCGCCGAGGTCGACGCGCGTTACCGATGCACTCGTAAAAACTTTTTCGCGAATCTTCGCGAATTTTTCGCGCGGTAAACCTTGATCTCCGCGTCCTCCGTCCGACGAGCCTACTCTCGCCCGCACCCGTCGACCCGTTCTCGAGCTATACGGCGACAAAGAAATCGCAAAATTTCACTAATTGGACGTCAGCGAAAAAGTTACGGCCAACTGGGAATTAAAGGTATATCGCCTTCCCGAATTTTCCGGGAGCCCATCGGGCCTTCGGCCTCGCTCGGCACGGCTCGGCTCGGCTCGAGGTCGTAGTCGTCGGTAGCGACGATGGTGGCGGGGAGGTGCGCAATTGGTCTGTCATCGCCATCCTCCCCCCAAACCCCCCTCCCCCTTTAAAATTAATGGAAAATGTAAACCCAAACGTAAAGTCGGATTCGTAACCACGAAGTTACAAGTCGATTCGCTCAACTATCAAGGGAGAGTAAACGCGGCGACTGTGGCGGCACTCGCTACCGATGCGAAGTCAGCATCACGAAGTTGGCGTTAAATTCGAACGTTTGAATCAGTTATTTTCTTTCCGGCCCTTTTCAGCCCTGAACCGTGGAAGCGCCGAAATTCGGTTTTCATTTTTAACGCGGCAGCTTATACCTCCCGTGCGTTACCGACTACTGCCGGTGGTGGTCGGTAAGTTATCCTCCGCCGAGGTCGACGCGCGTTACCGATGCACTCGTAAAAACTTTTTCGCGAATCTTCGCGAATTTTTCGCGCGGTAAACCTTGATCTCCGCGTCCTCCGTCCGACGAGCCTACTCTCGCCCGCACCCGTCGACCCGTTCTCGAGCTATACGGCGACAAAGAAATCGCAAAATTTCACTAATTGGACGTCAGCGAAAAAGTTACGGCCAACTGGGAATTAAATGTATATCGCCTTCCCGAATTTTCCGGGAGCCCATCGGGCCTTCGGCCTCGCTCGGCACGGCTCGGCTCGGCTCGAGGTCGTAGTCGTCGGTAGCGACGATGGTGGCGGGGAGGTGCGCAATTGGTGTGTCATCGCCATCCCCCCCAACCCCCCCTCCCCCTTTAAAATTAATGGAAAATGTAAACCCAAACGTAGAGTCGGATTCGTAACCTCGAAGTTACGAGTCGATTCGCTCAACTATCAAGGGAGAGTAAACGGGGCGACTGTGGCGGCACTCGCCACCGATGCGAAGTCAGCATCACGAAGTTGGCGTTAAATTCGAACGTTTGAATCAGTTATTATCTTTCCGGCCCTTTTCAGCCATGAACCGTGGAAGCGCCGAAATTCGGGTTTCATATTTAACGCGGCAGCTTATACCCCCCGAGTGTTACCGACCAGTGCCGGTGGTGGTCGGTAAGTTATCCTCCGCCGAGGTCGACGCGCGTTACCGATGCACACGTAAAAAATTTTTCGCGAATTTTCGCGAATTTTTCGAGCGGTAAACCTTCGTCTCCGCGTCCTCCGTCCGACGAGCCTACTCTCGCCCGCACCCGTCGACCCGTCCTCGAGCTATACGGCGACAAAGAAACTTTGATTTTTCACTAATTTGACGTCATCGAGAAAGTTACGGCCAACTGGGAATTAAAGGTATATCGCCTTTCCGAATTTTCCGGGAGCCCGTCGGGCCTTCGGCCCCGCTCGGCTCGGCACGGCTCTGCTCGAGGTCGAGGTCGTCGGTAGCGACGATGGTGGCGGGGAGGTGCGCAATTGGTGTGTCATCGCCATCCCCCCCAACCCCCCTCCCCCTTTAAAATTAATGGAAAATGTAAACCCAAACGTAGAGTCGGATTCGTAACCTCGAAGTTACGAGTCGATTCGCTCAACTATCAAGGGAGAGTAAACGGGGCGACTGTGGCGGCACTCGCCACCGATGCGAAGTCAGCTTCACGAAGTTGGCGTTAAATTCGAACGTTTGAATCAGTTATTATCTTTCCGGCCCTTTTCAGCCATGAACCGTGGAAGCGCCGAAATTCCGGTTTCATTTTTAACGCGGCAGCTTATACCCCCCGTGTGTTACCGACCACTGCCGGTGGTGGTCGGTAAGTTATCCTCCGCCGAGGTCGACGCGTGTTACCGATGCACACGTAAAAAATTTTTCGTGAATTTTCGCGAATTTTTCGCGCGGTAAACCTTCGTCTCCGCGTCCTCCGTCCGACGAGCCGACTCTCGCCCGCACCCGTCGACCCGTCCTCGAGCTATACGGCGACAAAGAAACTTTGATTTTTCACTAATTTGACGTCATCGAGAAAGTTACGGCCAACTGGGAATTAAAGGTATATCGCCTTCCCGAATTTTCCGGGAGCCCATCGGGCCTTCGGCCTCGCTCGGCACGGCTCGGCTCGGCTCGAGGTCGTAGTCGTCGGTAGCGACGATGGTGGCGGGGAGGTGCGCAATTGGTGTGTCATCGCCATCCCCCCCAACCCCCCTCCCCCTTTAAAATTAATGGAAAATGTAAACCCAAACGTAGAGTCGGATTCGTAACCTCGAAGTTACGAGTCGATTCGCTCAACTATCAAGGGAGAGTAAACGGGGCGACTGTGGCGGCACTCGCCACCGATGCGAAGTCAGCATCACGAAGTTGGCGTTAAATTCGAACGTTTGAATCAGTTATTATCTTTCAGGCCCTTTTCAGCCATGAACCGTGGAAGCGCCGAAATTCGGGTTTCATATTTAACGCGGCAGCTTATACCCCCCAAGTGTTACCGACCAGTGCCGGTGGTGGTCGGTAAGTTATCCTCCGCCGAGGTCGACGCGCGTTACCGATGCACACGTAAAAAATTTTTCGCGAATTTTCGCGAATTTTTCGCGCGGTAAACCTTCGTCTCCGCGTCCTCCGTCCGACGAGCCTACTCTCGCCCGCACCCGTCGACCCGTCCTCGAGCTATACGGCGACAAAGAAACTTTGATTTTTCACTAATTTGACGTCATCGAGAAAGTTACGGCCAACTGGGAATTAAAGGTATATCGCCTTTCCGAATTTTCCGGGAGCCCGTCGGGCCTTCGGCCCCGCTCGGATCGGCACGGCTCTGCTCGAGGTCGAGGTCGTCGGTAGCGACGATGGTGGCGGGGAGGTGCGCAATTGGTGTGTCATCGCCATCCCCCCCAACCCCCCCTCCCCCTTTAAAATTAATGGTAAATGTAAACCCAAACGTAGAGTCGGATTCGTAACCTCGAAGTTACGAGTCGATTCGCTCAACTATCAAGGGAGAGTAAACGGGGCGACTGTGGCGGCACTCGCCACCGATGCGAAGTCAGCATCACGAAGTTGGCGTTAAATTCGAACGTTTGAATCAGTTATTATCTTTCCGGCCCATTTCAGCCATGAACCGTGGAAGCACCGAAATTCGGTTTTCATTTTTAACGCGGCAGCTTATACCTCCCGTGCGTTACCGACTACTGCCGGTGGTGGTCGGTAAGTTATCCTTCGCCGAGGTCGACGCGCGTTACCGATGCACTCGTAAAAACTTTTTCGCGAATCATCGCGAATTTTTCGCGCGGTAAACCTTGATCTCCGCGTCCTCCGTCCGACGAGCCTACTCTCGCCCGCACCCGTCGACCCGTTCTCGAGCTAAACGGCGACAAAGAAATCGCAAAATTTCACTAATTGGACGTCAGCGAAAAAGTTACGGCCAACTGGGAATTAAAGGTATATCGCCTTCCCGAATTTTCCGGGAGCCCATCGGGCCTTCGGCCTCGCTCGGCACGGCTCGGCTCGGCTCGAGGTCGTAGTCGTCGGTAGCGACGATGGTGGCGGGGAGGTGCGCAATTGGTGTGTCATCGCCATCCCCCCCAACCCCCCTCCCCCTTTAAAATTAATGGAAAATGTAAACCCAAACGTAGAGTCGGATTCGTAACCTCGAAGTTACGAGTCGATTCGCTCAACTATCAAGGGAGAGTAAACGGGGCGACTGTGGCGGCACTCGCCACCGATGCGAAGTCAGCATCACGAAGTTGGCGTTAAATTCGAACGTTTGAATCAGTTATTATCTTTCAGGCCCTTTTCAGCCATGAACCGTGGAAGCGCCGAAATTCGGGTTTCATATTTAACGCGGCAGCTTATACCCCCCAAGTGTTACCGACCAGTGCCGGTGGTGGTCGGTAAGTTATCCTCCGCCGAGGTCGACGCGCGTTACCGATGCACACGTAAAAAATTTTTCGCGAATTTTCGCGAATTTTTCGCGCGGTAAACCTTCGTCTCCGCGTCCTCCGTCCGACGAGCCTACTCTCGCCCGCACCCGTCGACCCGTCCTCGAGCTATACGGCGACAAAGAAACTTTGATTTTTCACTAATTTGACGTCATCGAGAAAGTTACGGCCAACTGGGAATTAAAGGTATATCGCCTTTCCGAATTTTCCGGGAGCCCGTCGGGCCTTCGGCCCCGCTCGGATCGGCACGGCTCTGCTCGAGGTCGAGGTCGTCGGTAGCGACGATGGTGGCGGGGAGGTGCGCAATTGGTGTGTCATCGCCATCCCCCCCAACCCCCCCTCCCCCTTTAAAATTAATGGAAAATGTAAACCCAAACGTAGAGTCGGATTCGTAACCTCGAAGTTACGAGTGGATTCGCTCAACTATCAAGGGAGAGTAAACGGGGCGACTGTGGCGGCACTCGCCACCGATGCGAAGTCAGCATCACGAAGTTGGCGTTAAATTCGAACGTTTGAATCAGTTATTATCTTTCCGGCCCTTTTCAGCCATGAACCGTGGAAGCGCCGAAATTCGGGTTTCATATTTAACGCGGCAGCTTATACCCCCCGAGTGTTACCGACCAGTGCCGGTGGTGGTCGGTAAGTTATCCTCCGCCGAGGTCGACGCGCGTTACCGATGCACACGTAAAAAATTTTTCGCGAATTTTCGCGAATTTTTCGCGCGGTAAACCTTCGTCTCCGCGTCCTCCGTCCGACGAGCCTACTCTCGCCCGCACCCGTCGACCCGTCCTCGAGCTATACGGCGACAAAGAAACTTTGATTTTTCACTAATTTGACGTCATCGAGAAAGTTACGGCCAACTGGGAATTAAAGGTATATCGCCTTTCCGAATTTTCCGGGAGCCCGTCGGGCCTTCGGCCCCGCTCGGCTCGGCACGGCTCTGCTCGAGGTCGAGGTCGTCGGTAGCGACGATGGTGGCGGGGAGGTGCGCAATTGGTGTGTCATCGCCATCCCCCCCAACCCCCTCCCCCTTTAAAATTAATGGAAAATGTAAACCCAAACGTAGAGTCGGATTCGTAACCTCGAAGTTACGAGTCGATTCGCTCAACTATCAAGGGAGAGTAAACGGGGCGATTGTGGCGGCACTCGCCACCGATGCGAAGTCAGCATCACGAAGTTGGCGTTAAATTCGAACGTTTGAATCAGTTATTATCTTTCCGGCCCTTTTCAGCCATGAACCGTGGAAGCGCCGAAATTCGGGTTTCATTTTTAACGCGGAAGCTTATACCTCCCGAGCGTTACCGACTACTGCCGGTGGTGGTCGTTAAGTTATCCTCCGCCGAGGTCGACGCGCCTTACCGATGCACTCGTAAAAACTTTTTCGCGAATCTTCGCGAATTTTTCGCGCGGTAAACCTTTGTCTCCGCGTCCTCCGTCCGACGAGCCTACTCTCGCCCGCACCCGTCGACCCGTTCTCGAGCTATACGGCGACAAAGAAACTTTGATTTTTCACTAATTTGACGTCACCGAAAAAGTTACGGCCAACTGGGAATTAAAGGTATATTGCCTTTCCGAATTTTAAGGGAGCCCGTTGGGCCTTCGGCCCCGCTCGGCTCGGCTCGGCTCGAGGTCGAGGTCGTCGGTAGCGACGATGATGGCGGGGAGGTGCGCAATTGGTGTGTCATCGCCATCCCCCCCAACCCTCCTCCCCCTTTAAAATTAATGGAAAATGTAAACCCAAACGTAGAGTCGGATTCGTAACCTCGAAGTTACAAGTCGATTCGCTCAACTATCAAGGGAGAGTAAACGCGGCGACTGTGGCGGCACTCGCCACCGATGCGAAGTCAGCATCACGAAGTTGGCGTTAAATTCGAACGTATGAATCAGTTATTTTCTTTCCGGCCCTTTTCAGCCATGAACCGTGGAAGGGCCCAAATTCGGGTTTCATTTTTAACGCGGCAGCTTATACCCCCCGAGCGTTGCCGACCACTGCCGGTGGTGGTCGGTAACTTATCCTCCGACGAGGTCGACGCGCGTTACCGATGCACACGTAAAAACTTTTTCGCGAATCTTCATGAATTTTTCGCGCGGTAATCCTTCGTCTCCGCGTCCTCCGTCCGACGAGCCTACTCTCGCCCGCACCTGTCGACCCGTTCTCGAGCTATACGGCGACAAAGAAAATTTGATTTTTCACTAATTTGACGTCACCGAAAAAGTTACGGCCAACTGGGAATTAAATGTATATTGCCTTTCCGAATTTTCTGGGAGCCTGTCGGGCCTTCGGCCCCGCTCGGCGCGGCTCGGCTCGGCTCGAGGTCGAGGTCGTCGGTAGCGACGATGGTGGCGGGGAGGTGCGCAATTGGTGTGTCATCGCCATCCCCCCCAACCCCCCTCCCCCTTTAAAATTAATGGAAAATGTAAACCGAAACGTAGAGTCGGATTCGTAACTTCGAAGTTACAAGTCGATTCGCTCAACTATCAAGGGAGAGTAAACGCGGCGACTGTGGCGGCACTCGCCACCGATGCGAAGTCAGCATCACGAAGTTGGCGTTAAATTCGAACGTTTGAATCAGTTATTATCTTTCCGGCCCATTTCAGCCATGAACCGTGGAAGCGCCGAAATTCGGGTTTCATTTTTAACGCGGCAGCTTATACCCCCCGAGTGTTACCGACCACTGCCGGTGGTGGTCGGTAAGTTATCCTCCGCCGAGGTCGACGCGTGTTACCGATGCACACGTAAAAAATTTTTCGCGAATTTTCGCGAATTTTTCGCGCGGTAAACCTTCGTCTCCGCGTCCTCCGCCCGACGAGCCTACTCTCGCCCGCACCCGTCGACCCGTCCTCGAGCTATACGGCGACAAAGAAACTTTGATTTTTCACTAATTTGACGTCATCGAGAAAGTTACGGCCAACTGAGAATTAAAGGTATATCGCCTTTCCGAATTTTCCGGGAGCCCATCGGGCCTTCGGCCTCGCTCGGCACGGCTCGGCTCGGCTCGAGGTCGAGGTCGTCGGTAGCGACGATGGTGGCGGGGAGGTGCGCAATTGGTGTGTCATCGCCATCCCCCCAACCCCCCCTCCCCCTTTAAAATTAATGGTAAATGTAAACCCAAACGTAGAGTCGGATTCGTAACCTCGAAGTTACGAGTCGATTCGCTCAACTATCAAGGGAGAGTAAACGGGGCGACTGTGGCGGCACTCGCCACCGATGCGAAGTCAGCATCACGAAGTTGGCGTTAAATTCGAACGTTTGAATCAGTTATTATCTTTCCGGCCCATTTCAGCCATGAACCGTGGAAGCGCCGAAATTCGGGTTTCATTTTTAACGCGGCAGCTTATACCCCCCGAGTGTTACCGACCACTGCCGGTGGTGGTCGGTAAGTTATCCTCCGCCGAGGTCGACGCGTGTTACCGATGCACACGTAAAAAATTTTTCGCGAATTTTCGCGAATTTTTCGCGCGGTAAACCTTCGTCTCCGCGTCCTCCGTCCGACGAGCCTACTCTCGCCCGCACCCGTCGACCCGTCCTCGAGCTATACGGCGACAAAGAAACTTTGATTTTTCACTAATTTGTCGTCATCGAGAAAGTTACGGCCAACTGAGAATTAAAGGTATATCGCCTTTCCGAATTTTCCGGGAGCCCATCGGGCCTTCGGCCTCGCTCGGCACGGCTCGGCTCGGCTCGAGGTCGAGGTCGTCGGTAGCGACGATGGTGGCGGGGAGGTGCGCAATTGGTGTGTCATCGCCATCCCCCCCAACCCCCCTCCCCCTTTCAAATTAATGGTAAATGTAAACCCAAACGTAGAGTCGGATTCGTAACCTCGAAGTTACGAGTCGATTCGCTCAACTATCAAGGGAGAGTAAACGGGGCGACTGTGGCGGCACTCGCCACCGATGCGAAGTCAGCATCACGAAGTTGGCGTTAAATTCGAACGTTTGAATCAGTTATTTTCTTTCCGGCCCTTTTCGGCCCTGAACCGTGGAAGCGCCGAAATTCGGGTTTCATTTTTAACGCGGCAGCTTATACCTCCCGAGCGTTACCGACTACTGCCGGTGGTGGTCGTTAAGTTATCCTCCGCCGAGGTCGACGCGCGTTACCGATGCACTCGTAAAAACTTTTTCGCGAATCTTCGCGAATTTTTCGCGCGGTAAACCTTGATCTCCGCGTCCTCCGTCCGACGAGCCTACTCTCGCCCGCACCCGTCGACCCGTTCTCGAGCTATACGGCGACAAAGAAACTTTGATTTTTCACTAATTTGACGTCATCGAGAAAGTTACGGCCAACTGGGAATGAAAGGCATATCGCCTTTTTGAATTTTCCGAGAGCCCGTCGGGGCTTCGGCCCCTCTCTGCTCGGCTCGGCTCGGCTCGAGGTCGAGGTCGTCGGTAGCGACGATGGTGGCGGGGAGGTGCGCAATTGGTCTGTCATCGCCATCCTCCCCCCAAACCCCCCTCCCCCTTTAAAATTAATGGAAAATGTAAACCCAAACGTAAAGTCGGATTCGTAACCACGAAGTTACAAGTCGATTCGCTCAACTATCAAGGGAGAGTAAACGCGGCGACTGTGGCGGCACTCGCTACCGATGCGAAGTCAGCATCACGAAGTTGGCGTTAAATTCGAACGTTTGAATCAGTTATTTTCTTTCCGGCCCTTTTCAGCCCTGAACCGTGGAAGCGCCGAAATTCGGGTTTCATTTTTAACGCGGCAGCTTATACCTCCCGTGCGTTACCGACTACTGCCGGTGGTGGTCGGTAAGTTATCCTCCGCCGAGGTCGACGCGCGTTACCGATGCACTCGTAAAAACTTTTTCGCGAATCTTCGCGAATTTTTCGCGCGGTAAACCTTGATCTCCGCGTCCTCCGTCCGACGAGCCTACTCTCGCCCGCACCCGTCGACCCGTTCTCGAGCTATACGGCGACAAAGAAATCGCAAAATTTCACTAATTGGACGTCAGCGAAAAAGTTACGGCCAACTGGGAATTAAAGGTATATCGCCTTCCCGAATTTTCCGGGAGCCCATCGGGCCTTCGGCCTCGCTCGGCACGGCTCGGCTCGGCTCGAGGTCGTAGTCGTCGGTAGCGACGATGGTGGCGGGGAGGTGCGCAATTGGTGTGTCATCGCCATCCCCCCCAACCCCCCCTCCCCCTTTAAAATTAATGGAAAATGTAAACCCAAACGTAGAGTCGGATTCGTAACCTCGAAGTTACGAGTCGATTCGCTCAACTATCAAGGGAGAGTAAACGGGGCGACTGTGGCGGCACTCGCCACCGATGCGAAGTCAGCATCACGAAGTTGGCGTTAAATTCGAACGTTTGAATCAGTTATTATCTTTCCGGCCCTTTTCAGCCATGAACCGTGGAAGCGCCGAAATTCGGGTTTCATATTTAACGCGGCAGCTTATACCCCCCGAGTGTTACCGACCAGTGCCGGTGGTGGTCGGTAAGTTATCCTCCGCCGAGGTCGACGCGCGTTACCGATGCACACGTAAAAAATTTTTCGCGAATTTTCGCGAATTTTTCGCGCGGTAAACCTTCGTCTCCGCGTCCTCCGTCCGACGAGCCTACTCTCGCCCGCACCCGTCGACCCGTCCTCGAGCTATACGGCGACAAAGAAACTTTGATTTTTCACTAATTTGACGTCATCGAGAAAGTTACGGCCAACTGGGAATTAAAGGTATATCGCCTTTCCGAATTTTCCGGGAGCCCGTCGGGCCTTCGGCCCCGCTCGGCTCGGCACGGCTCTGCTCGAGGTCGAGGTCGTCGGTAGCGACGATGGTGGCGGGGAGGTGCGCAATTGGTGTGTCATCGCCATCCCCCACAACCCCCCCTCCCCCTTTAAAATTAATGGAAAATGTAAACCCAAACGTAGAGTCGGATTCGTAACCTCGAAGTTACAAGTCGATTCGCTCAACTATCAAGGGAGAGTAAACGGGGCGACTGTGGCGGCACTCGCCACCGATGCGAAGTCAGCTTCACGAAGTTGGCGTTAAATTCGAACGTTTGAATCAGTTATTATCTTTCCGGCCCTTTTCAGCCATGAACCGTGGAAGCGCCGAAATTCCGGTTTCATTTTTAACGCGGCAGCTTATACCCCCCGAGTGTTACCGACCACTGCCGGTGGTGGTCGGTAAGTTATCCTCCGCCGAGGTCGACGCGTGTTACCGATGCACACGTAAAAAATTTTTCGCGAATTTTCGCGAATTTTTCGCGCGGTAAACCTTCGTCTCCGCGTCCTCCGTCCGACGAGCCTACTCTCGCCCGCACCCGTCGACCCGTCCTCGAGCTATACGGCGACAAAGAAACTTTGATTTTTCACTAATTTGACTACATCGAGAAAGTTACGGCCAACTGGGAATTAAAGGTATATCGCCTTTCCGAATTTTCCGGGAGCCCGTCGGGCCTTCGGCCCCGCTCGGCTCGGCACGGCTCTGCTCGTGGTCGAGGTCGTCGGTAGCGACGATGGTGGCGGGGAAGTGCACAATTGGTGTGTCATCGCCATCCCCCCCAACCCCCCCTCCCCCTTTAAAATTAATGGAAAATGTAATCCCAAACGTAGAGTCGGATTCGTAACCTCGAAGTTACAAGTCGATTCGCTCAACTATCAAGGGAGAGTAAACGGGGCGACTGTGGCGGCACTCGCCACCGATGCGAAGTCAGCATCACGAAGTTGGCGTTAAATTCGAACGTTTGAATCAGTTATTATCTTTCCGGCCCATTTCAGCCATGAACCGTGGAAGCTTATACCTCCCGTGCGTTACTGACTACTGCCGGTGGTGGTCGGTAAGTTATCCTCCGCCGAGGTCGACGCGCGTTACCGATGCACTCGTAAAAACTTTTTCGCGAATCTTCGCGAATTTTTCGCGCGGTAAACCTTGATCTCCGCGTCCTCCGTCCGACGAGCCTACTCTCGCCCGCACCCGTCGACCCGTTCTCGAGCTAAACGGCGACAAAGAAATCGCAAAATTTCACTAATTGGACGTCAGCGAAAAAGTTACGGCCAACTGGGAATTAAAGGTATATCGCCTTTCCGAATTTTCCGGGAGCCCGTCGGGCCTTCGGCCCCGCTCGGCTCGGCACGGCTCTGCTCGAGGTCGAGGTCGCCGGTAGCGACGATGGTGCCGGGGAGGTGCGCAATTGGTGTGTCATCGCCATCCCCCGAACCCCCCTCCCCTTTAAAATTAATGGAAAATGTAAACCCAAACGTAGAGTCGGATTCGTAACCTCGAAGTTACAAGTCGATTCGCTCAACTATCAAGGGAGAGTAAACGGGGCGACTGTGGCGGCACTCGCCACCGATGCGAAGTCAGCTTCACGAAGTTGGCGTTAAATTCGAACGTTTGAATCAGTTATTATCTTTCCGGCCCTTTTCAGCCATGAACCGTGGAAGCGCCGAAATTCCGGTTTCATTTTTAACGCGGCAGCTTACACCCCCCGAGTGTTACCGACCACTGCCGGTGGTGGTCGGTAAGTTATCCTCCGCCGAGGTCGACGCGCGTTACCGATGCACACGTAAAAAATTTTTCGCGAATTTTCGCGAATTTTTCGCGCGGTAAACCTTCGTCTCCGCGTCCTCCGTCCGACGAGCCTACTCTCGCCCGCACCCGTCGACCCGTCCTCGAGCTATACGGCGACAAAGAAACTTTGATTTTTCACTAATTTGACGTCATCGAGAAAGTTACGGCCAACTGGGAATTAAAGGTATATCGCCTTTCCGAATTTTCCGGGAGCCATCGGGCCTTCGGCCTCGCTCGGCACGGCTCGGCTCGGCTCGAGGTCGAGGTCGTCGGTAGCGACGATGGTGGCGGGGAGGTGCGCAATTGGTGTGTCATCGCCATCCCCCCCAACCCCCCTCCCCCTTTAAAATTAATGGAAAATGTAAACCCAAACGTAGAGTCGGATTCGTAACCTCGAAGTTACGAGTCGATTCGCTCAACTATCAAGGGAGAGTAAACGGGGCGATTGTGGCGGCACTCGCCACCGATGCGAAGTCAGCATCACGAAGTTGGCGTTAAATTCGAACGTTTGAATCAGTTATTATCTTTCCGGCCCTTTTCAGCCATGAACCGTGGAAGCGCCGAAATTCGGGTTTCATTTTTAACGCGGCAGCTTATACCTACCGAGCGTTACCGACTACTGCCGGTGGTGGTCGTTAAGTTATCCTCCGCCGAGGTCGACGCGCCTTACCGATGCACTCGTAAAAACTTTTTCGCGAATCTTCGCGAATTTTTCGCGCGGTAAACCTTTGTCTCCGCGTCCTCCGTCCGACGAGCCTACTCTCGCCCGCACCCGTCGACCCGTTCTCGAGCTATACGGCGACAAAGAAACTTTGATTTTTCACTAATTTGACGTCACCGAAAAAGTTACGGCCAACTGGGAATTAAAGGTATATTGCCTTTCCGAATTTTAAGGGAGCCCGTTGGGCCTTCGGCCCCGCTCGGCTCGGCTCGGCTCGAGGTCGAGGTCGTCGGTAGCGACGATGGTGGCGGGGAGGTGCGCAATTGGTGTGTCATCGCCATCCCCCCCAACCCCCCTCACCCTTTAAAATTAATGGAAAATGTAAACCGAAACGTAGAGTCGGATTCGTAACTTCGAAGTTACAAGTCGATTCGCTCAACTATCAAGGGAGAGTAAACGCGGCGACTGTGGCGGCACTCGCCACCGATGCGAAGTCAGCATCACGAAGTTGGCGTTAAATTCGAACGTTTGAATCAGTTATTTTCTTTCCGGTCCTTTTCAGCCCTGAACCGTGGAAGCGCCGAAATTCGGTTTTCATTTTTAACGCGGCAGCTTATACCCCCCGAGCGTTACCGACCACTGCCGGTGGTGGTCGGTAAGTTATCCTCCACCGAGGTCGACGCGCGTTACCGATGCACACGTAAAAAATTTTTCGCGAATTTTCGCGAATTTTTCGCGCGGTAAACCTTCGTCTCCGCGTGCTCCGTCCGACGAGCCTACTCTCGCCCGCACCCGGCGACCCGTTCTCGAGCTGTACGGCGACGAAGAAATCGCAAAATTTCACTAATTTGACGTCACCGAAAAAGTTACGGCCAACTGGGAATTAAAGGTATATTGCCTTTCCGAATTTTCCGGGAGCCCGTCGGGCCTTCGGTCCCGCTCGGCGCGGCTCGGCTCGGCTCGAGGTCGAGGTCGTCGGTAGCGACGATGGCGGCGGGGAGGTGCGCAATTGGTGTGTCATCGCCATCCCCCCCAACCCCCCTCCCCCTTTAAAATTAATGGAAAATGTAAACCCAAACGTAGAGTCGGATTCGTAACCTCGAAGTTACAAGTCGATTCGCTCAACTATCAAGGGAGAGTAAACACGGCGACTGTGGCGGCACTCGCCACCGATGCGAAGTCAGCATCACGAAGTTGGCGTTAAATTCGAACGTATGAATCAGTTATTTTCTTTCCGGCCCTTTTCAGCCATGAACCGTGGAAGCGCCGAAATTCGGGTTTCATTTTTAACGCGGCAGATTATACCCCCCGAGCGTTACCGACCACTGCCGGTGGTGGTCGGTAACTTATCCCCCGACGAGGTCGACGCGCGTTACCGATGCACACGTAAAAACTTTTTCGCGAATCATCATGAATTTTTCGCGCGGTAAACCTTCGTCTCCGCGTCCTCCGTCCGACGAGCCTACTCTCGCCCGCACCCGTCGACCCGTTCTCGAGCTATACGGCGACAAAGAAATCGCACAATTTCACTAATTTGACGTCACCGAAAAAGTTACGGCCAACTGGGAATTAAAGGTATATCGCCTTCCCGAATTTTCCGGGATCCCATCGGGCCTTCGGCTCGGCTCGGCTCGGTTCGGCTCGGCTCGAGGTCGAGGTCGTCGGTAGCGACGATGGTGGCGGGGAGGCGCGCGATTGGTCTGTCATCGTCAACCTCCCCCCAAACCCCCCTCCCTGTAAAATTAATGGAAAATGTAAACCGAAACGTAGAGTCGGATTCGTAACCTCGAAGTTACAAGTCGATTCGCTCAACTACCAAGGGAGAGTAAACGCGGCGACTGTGGCGGCACTCGCCACCGATGCGAAGTCAGCATCACGAAGGTGGCGTTAAATTCGAACGTATGAATCAGTTATTTTCTTTCCAGTCCTTTTCAGCCCTGAACCGTGGAAGCGCCGAAATTCGGTTTTCATTTTTAACGCGGCAGCTTATACCCCACGAGCGTTACCGACCACTGCCGGTGGTGGTCGGTAAGTTATCCTCCGCCGAGGTCGACGCGCGTTACCGATGCACACGTAAAAAATTTTTCGCGAATTTTCGCGAATTTTTCGCGCGGTAAACCTTCGTCTCCGCGTGCTCCGTCCGACGAGCCTACTCTCGCCCGCACCCGTCGACCCGTTCTCGAGCTATACGGCGACAAAGAAATCGCACAATTTCACTAATTTGACGTCACCGAAAAAGTTACGGCCAACTGGGAATTAAAGGTATATCGCCTTCCCGAATTTTCCGGGATCCCATCGGGCCTTCGGCTCGGCTCGGCTCGGTTCGGCTCGGCTCGAGGTCGAGGTCGTCGGTAGCGACGATGGTGGCGGGGAGGCGCGCGATTGGTCTGTCATCGTCAACCTCCCCCCAAACCCCCCTCCCTGTAAAATTAATGGAAAATGTAAACCGAAACGTAGAGTCGGATTCGTAACCTCGAAGTTACAAGTCGATTCGCTCAACTACCAAGGGAGAGTAAACGCGGCGACTGTGGCGGCACTCGCCACCGATGCGAAGTCAGCATCACGAAGGTGGCGTTAAATTCGAACGTATGAATCAGTTATTTTCTTTCCAGTCCTTTTCAGCCCTGAACCGTGGAAGCGCCGAAATTCGGTTTTCATTTTTAACGCGGCAGCTTATACCCCACGAGCGTTACCGACCACTGCCGGTGGTGGTCGGTAAGTTATCCTCCGCCGAGGTCGACGCGCGTTACCGATGCACACGTAAAAAATTTTTCGCGAATTTTCGCGAATTTTTCGCGCGGTAAACCTTTGTCTCTGCGTCCTCCGTCCGACGAGCCTACTCTCGCCCGCACCCGTCGACCCGTTCTCGAGCTATACGGCGACAAAGAAACATTGATTTTTCACTAATTTGACGTCACCGAAAAAGTTACGGCCAACTGGGAATTAAAGGTATATTGCCTTTCCGAATTTTCCGGGAGCCCGTCGGGCCTTCGGTCCCGCTCGGCGCGGCTCGGCTATGCTCGAGGTCGAGGTCGTGGGTAGCGACGATGGTGGCGGGGAGGTGCGCAATTGGTGTGTCATCGCCATCCCCCCAACCCCTCTCCCCTTTAAAATTAATGGAAAATGTAAACCGAAACGTAGAGTCGGATTCGTAACCTCGAAGTTACAAGTCGATTCGCTCAACTATCAAGGGAGAGTAAACGGGGCGACTGTGGCGGCACTCGCCACCGATGCGAAGTCAGCATCACGAAGTTGGCGTTAAATTCGAACGTTTGAATCAGTTATTTTCTTTCCGGCCCTTTTCGGCCCTGAACCGTGGAAGCGCCGAAATTCGGGTTTCATTTTTAACGCGGCAGCTTATACCTCCCGAGCGTTACCGACTACTGCCGGTGGTGGTCGTTAAGTTATCCTCCGCCGAGGTCGACGCGCGTTACCGATGCACTCGTAAAAACTTTTTCGCGAATCTTCGCGAATTTTTCGCGCGATAAACCTTTGTCTCTGCGTCCTCCGTCCGACGAGCCTACTCTCGCCCGCACCCGTCGACCCGTTCTCGAGCTATACGGCGACAAAGAAACATTGATTTTTCACTAATTTGACGTCACCGAAAAAGTTACGGCCAACTGGGAATTAAAGGTATATTGCCTTTCCGAATTTTCCGGGAGCCCGTCGGGCCTTCGGTCCCGCTCGGCGCGGCTCGGCTCGGCTCGGCTCGAGGTCGAGGTCGTCGGTAGCGACGATGGTGGCGGGGAGGTGCGCAATTGGTGTGTCATCGCCATCCCCCCAACCCCTCTCCCCTTTAAAATTAATGGAAAATGTAAACCGAAGCGTAGAGTCGGATTCGTAACCTCGAAGTTACAAGTCGATTCGCTCAACTATCAAGGGAGAGTAAACGCGGCGACTGTGGCGGCACTCGCCACCGATGCGAAGTCAGCATCACGAAGTTGGCGTTAAATTCGAACGTATGAATCAGTTATTTTCTTTCCGGCCCTTTTCAGCCCTGAACCGTGGAAGCGCCGAAATTCGGGTTTCATTTTTAACGCGGCAGCTTATACCCCCCGAGCGTTACCGACCACTGCCGGTGGTGGTCGGTAAGTTATCCTCCACCGAGGTCGACGCGCGTTACCGATGCACACGTAAAAAATTTTTCGCGAATTTTCGCGAATTTTTCGCGCGGTAAACCTTCGTCTCCGCGTGCTCCGTCCGACGAGCCTACTCTCGCCCGCACCCGGCGACCCGTTCTCGAGCTGTACGGCGACGAAGAAATCGCAAAATTTCACTAATTTGACGTCACCGAAAAAGTTACGGCCAAGTGGGAATTAAAGGTATATTGCCTTTCCGAATTTTCCGGGAGCCCGTCGGGCCTTCGGTCCCGCTCGGCGCGGCTCGGCTCGGCTCGAGGTCGAGGTCGTCGGTAGCGACGATGGCGGCGGGGAGGTGCGCAATTGGTGTGTCATCGCCATCCCCCCCAACCCCCCTCCCCCTTTAAAATTAATGGAAAATGTAAACCCAAACGTAGAGTCGGATTCGTAACCTCGAAGTTACAAGTCGATTCGCTCAACTATCAAGGGAGAGTAAACGCGGCGACTGTGGCGGCACTCGCCACCGATGCGAAGTCAGCATCACGAAGTTGGCGTTAAATTCGAACGTATGAATCAGTTATTTTCTTTCCGGCCCTTTTCAGCCATGAACCGTGGAAGCGCCGAAATTCGGGTTTCATTTTTAACGCGGCAGATTATACCCCCCGAGCGTTACCGACCACTGCCGGTGGTGGTCGGTAACTTATCCCCCGACGAGGTCGACGCGCGTTACCGATGCACACGTAAAAACTTTTTCGCGAATCATCATGAATTTTTCGCGCGGTAAACCTTCGTCTCCGCGTCCTCCGTCCGACGAGCCTACTCTCGCCCGCACCCGTCGACCCGTTCTCGAGCTATACGGCGACAAAGAAATCGCACAATTTCACTAATTTGACGTCACCGAAAAAGTTACGGCCAACTGGGAATTAAAGGTATATCGCCTTCCCGAATTTTCCGGGATCCCATCGGGCCTTCGGCTCGGCTCGGCTCGGTTCGGCTCGGCTCGAGGTCGAGGTCGTCGGTAGCGACGATGGTGGCGGGGAGGCGCGCGATTGGTCTGTCATCGTCAACCTCCCCCCAAACCCCCCTCCCTGTAAAATTAATGGAAAATGTAAACCGAAACGTAGAGTCGGATTCGTAACCTCGAAGTTACAAGTCGATTCGCTCAACTACCAAGGGAGAGTAAACGCGGCGACTGTGGCGGCACTCGCCACCGATGCGAAGTCAGCATCACGAAGTTGGCGTTAAATTCGAACGTATGAATCAGTTATTTTCTTTCCGGCCCTTTTCAGCCATGAACCGTGGAAGCGCCGAAATTCGGGTTTCATTTTTAACGCGGCAGCTTATACCTCCCGAGCGTTACCGACTACTGCCGGTGGTGGTCGTTAAGTTATCCTCCGCCGAGGTCGACGCGCGTTACCGATGCACTCGTAAAAACTTTTTCGCGAATCTTCGCGAATTTTTCGCGCGATAAACCTTTGTCTCTGCGTCCTCCGTCCGACGAGCCTACTCTCGCCCGCACCCGTCGACCCGTTCTCGAGCTATACGGCGACAAAGAAACATTGATTTTTCACTAATTTGACGTCACCGAAAAAGTTACGGCCAACTGGGAATTAAAGGTATATTGCCTTTCCGAATTTTCCGGGAGCCCGTCGGGCCTTCGGTCCCGCTCGGCGCGGCTCGGCTCGGCTCGGCTCGAGGTCGAGGTCGTCGGTAGCGACGATGGTGGCGGGGAGGTGCGCAATTGGTGTGTCATCGCCATCCCCCCAACCCCTCTCCCCTTTAAAATTAATGGAAAATGTAAACCGAAGCGTAGAGTCGGATTCGTAACCTCGAAGTTACAAGTCGATTCGCTCAACTATCAAGGGAGAGTAAACGCGGCGACTGTGGCGGCACTCGCCACCGATGCGAAGTCAGCATCACGAAGTTGGCGTTAAATTCGAACGTATGAATCAGTTATTTTCTTTCCGGCCCTTTTCAGCCCTGAACCGTGGAAGCGCCGAAATTCGGGTTTCATTTTTAACGCGGCAGCTTATACCCCCCGAGCGTTACCGACCACTGCCGGTGGTGGTCGGTAAGTTATCCTCCACCGAGGTCGACGCGCGTTACCGATGCACACGTAAAAAATTTTTCGCGAATTTTCGCGAATTTTTCGCGCGGTAAACCTTCGTCTCCGCGTGCTCCGTCCGACGAGCCTACTCTCGCCCGCACCCGGCGACCCGTTCTCGAGCTGTACGGCGACGAAGAAATCGCAAAATTTCACTAATTTGACGTCACCGAAAAAGTTACGGCCAAGTGGGAATTAAAGGTATATTGCCTTTCCGAATTTTCCGGGAGCCCGTCGGGCCTTCGGTCCCGCTCGGCGCGGCTCGGCTCGGCTCGAGGTCGAGGTCGTCGGTAGCGACGATGGCGGCGGGGAGGTGCGCAATTGGTGTGTCATCGCCATCCCCCCCAACCCCCCTCCCCCTTTAAAATTAATGGAAAATGTAAACCCAAACGTAGAGTCGGATTCGTAACCTCGAAGTTACAAGTCGATTCGCTCAACTATCAAGGGAGAGTAAACGCGGCGACTGTGGCGGCACTCGCCACCGATGCGAAGTCAGCATCACGAAGTTGGCGTTAAATTCGAACGTATGAATCAGTTATTTTCTTTCCGGCCCTTTTCAGCCATGAACCGTGGAAGCGCCGAAATTCGGGTTTCATTTTTAACGCGGCAGATTATACCCCCCGAGCGTTACCGACCACTGCCGGTGGTGGTCGGTAACTTATCCCCCGACGAGGTCGACGCGCGTTACCGATGCACACGTAAAAACTTTTTCGCGAATCATCATGAATTTTTCGCGCGGTAAACCTTCGTCTCCGCGTCCTCCGTCCGACGAGCCTACTCTCGCCCGCACCCGTCGACCCGTTCTCGAGCTATACGGCGACAAAGAAATCGCACAATTTCACTAATTTGACGTCACCGAAAAAGTTACGGCCAACTGGGAATTAAAGGTATATCGCCTTCCCGAATTTTCCGGGATCCCATCGGGCCTTCGGCTCGGCTCGGCTCGGTTCGGCTCGGCTCGAGGTCGAGGTCGTCGGTAGCGACGATGGTGGCGGGGAGGCGCGCGATTGGTCTGTCATCGTCAACCTCCCCCCAAACCCCCCTCCCTGTAAAATTAATGGAAAATGTAAACCGAAACGTAGAGTCGGATTCGTAACCTCGAAGTTACAAGTCGATTCGCTCAACTACCAAGGGAGAGTAAACGCGGCGACTGTGGCGGCACTCGCCACCGATGCGAAGTCAGCATCACGAAGGTGGCGTTAAATTCGAACGTATGAATCAGTTATTTTCTTTCCAGTCCTTTTCAGCCCTGAACCGTGGAAGCGCCGAAATTCGGTTTTCATTTTTAACGCGGCAGCTTATACCCCACGAGCGTTACCGACCACTGCCGGTGGTGGTCGGTAAGTTATCCTCCGCCGAGGTCGACGCGCGTTACCGATGCACACGTAAAAAATTTTTCGCGAATTTTCGCGAATTTTTCGCGCGGTAAACCTTCGTCTCCGCGTGCTCCGTCCGACGAGCCTACTCTCGCCCGCACCCGTCGACCCGTTCTCGAGCTATACGGCGACAAAGAAACTTTGATTTTTCACTAATTTGACGTCATCGAGAAAGTTACGGCCAACTGGGAATTAAAGGTATATCGCCTTTCCGAATTCTCCGGGAGCCCGTCGGGCCTTCGGCCCCGCTCGGCTCGGCACGGCTCGAGGTCGAGGTCGTCGGTAGCGACGATGGAGGCGGGGAGGTGCGCAATTGGTCTGTCATCGCCAACCCCCCCACCCCCTTTAAAATTAATGGAAAATGTAAACCCAAACGTAGAGTCGGATTCGTAACCCCGAAGTTACAAGTCGATTCGCTCAACTATCAATGGAGAGTAAACGGGGCGACTGTGGCGGCACTCGCCACCGATGCGAAGTCAGCATCACGAAGTTGGCGTTAAATTCGAACGTTTGAATCAGTTATTCTCTTTCCGGCCCTTTTCGGCCCTGAACCGTGGAAGCGCCGAAATTCGGGTTTCATTTTTAACGCGGCAGCTTATACCTCCCGAGCGTTACCGACTACTGCCGGTGGTGGTCGTTAAGTTATCCTCCGCCGAGGTCGACGCGCGTTACCGATGCACTCGTAAAAACTTTTTCGCGAATCTTCGCGAATTTTTCGCGCGGTAAACCTTTGTCTCTGCGTCCTCCGTCCGACGAGCCTACTCTCGCCCGCACCCGTCGACCCGTTCTCGAGCTATACGGCGACAAAGAAACATTGATTTTTCACTAATTTGACGTCACCGAAAAAGTTACGGCCAACTGGGAATTAAAGGTATATTGCCTTTCCGAATTTTCCGGGAGCCCGTCGGGCCTTCGGTCCCGCTCGGCGCGGCTCGGCTATGCTCGAGGTCGAGGTCGTCGGTAGCGACGATGGTGGCGGGGAGGTGCGCAATTGGTGTGTCATCGCCATCCCCCCAACCCCTCTCCCCTTTAAAATTAATGGAAAATGTAAACCGAAACGTAGAGTCGGATTCGTAACCTCGAAGTTACAAGTCGATTCGCTCAACTATCAAGGGAGAGTAAACGGGGCGACTGTGGCGGCACTCGCCACCGATGCGAAGTCAGCATCACGAAGTTGGCGTTAAATTCGAACGTTTGAATCAGTTATTTTCTTTCCGGCCCTTTTCGGCCCTGAACCGTGGAAGCGCCGAAATTCGGGTTTCATTTTTAACGCGGCAGCTTATACCTCCCGAGCGTTACCGACTACTGCCGGTGGTGGTCGTTAAGTTATCCTCCGCCGAGGTCGACGCGCGTTACCGATGCACTCGTAAAAACTTTTTCGCGAATCTTCGCGAATTTTTCGCGCGATAAACCTTTGTCTCTGCGTCCTCCGTCCGACGAGCCTACTCTCGCCCGCACCCGTCGACCCGTTCTCGAGCTATACGGCGACAAAGAAACATTGATTTTTCACTAATTTGACGTCACCGAAAAAGTTACGGCCAACTGGGAATTAAAGGTATATTGCCTTTCCGAATTTTCCGGGAGCCCGTCGGGCCTTCGGTCCCGCTCGGCGCGGCTCGGCTCGGCTCGAGGTCGAGGTCGTCGGTAGCGACGATGGTGGCGGGGAGGTGCGCAATTGGTGTGTCATCGCCATCCCCCCAACCCCTCTCCCCTTTAAAATTAATGGAAAATGTAAACCGAAACGTAGAGTCGGATTCGTAACCTCGAAGTTACAAGTCGATTCGCTCAACTATCAAGGGAGAGTAAACGCGGCGACTGTGGCGGCACTCGCCACCGATGCGAAGTCAGCATCACGAAGTTGGCGTTAAATTCGAACGTATGAATCAGTTATTTTCTTTCCGGCCCTTTTCAGCCCTGAACCGTGGAAGCGCCGAAATTCGGGTTTCATTTTTAACGCGGCAGCTTATAACGCCCGAGCGTTACCGACTACTGCCGGTGGTGGTCGGTAAGTTATCCTCCGCCGAGGTCGACGCGCGTTACCGATGCACTCGTAAAAACTTTTTCGCGAATCTTCGCGAATTTTTCGCGCGGTAAACCTTTGTCTCTGCGTCCTCCGTCCGACGAGCCTACTCTCGCCCGCACCCGTCGACCCGTTCTCGAGCTATACGGCGACAAAGAAACATTGATTTTTCACTAATTTGACGTCACCGAAAAAGTTACGGCCAACTGGGAATTAAAGGTATATTGCCTTTCCGAATTTTCCGGGAGCCCGTCGGGCCTTCGGTCCCGCTCGGCGCGGCTCGGCTCGGCTCGGCTCGAGGTCGAGGTCGTCGGTAGCGACGATGGTGGCGGGGAGGTGCGCAATTGGTGTGTCATCGCCATCCCCCCAACCCCTCTCCCCTTTAAAATTAATGGAAAATGTAAACCGAAGCGTAGAGTCGGATTCGTAACCTCGAAGTTACAAGTCGATTCGCTCAACTATCAAGGGAGAGTAAACGCGGCGACTGTGGCGGCACTCGCCACCGATGCGAAGTCAGCATCACGAAGTTGGCGTTAAATTCGAACGTATGAATCAGTTATTTTCTTTCCGGCCCTTTTCAGCCCTGAACCGTGGAAGCGCCGAAATTCGGGTTTCATTTTTAACGCGGCAGCTTATACCTCCCGAGCGTTACCGACTCCTGCCGGTGGTGGTCGGTAAGCTATCCTCCGCCGAGGTCGACGCGCGTTACCGATGCACTCGTAAAAACTTTTTCGCGAATCTTCGCGAATTTTTCGCGCGGTAAACCTTTGTCTCCGCGTCCTCCGTCCGACGAGCCTACTCTCGCCCGCACCCGTCGACCCGTTCTCGAGCTATACGGCGACAAAGAAACTTTGATTTTTCACTAATTTGATGTCACCGAAAAAGTTACGGCCAACTGGGAATTAAAGGTATATCGCCTTTCCGAATTTTCCGGGAGCCCGTCGGGCCTTCGGCCCCGCTCGGCTCGGCTCGGCTCGAGGTCGAGGTTGTCGGTAGCGACGATGGTGGCGGGGAGGCGTGCGATTGGTCTGTCATCGCCAACCACCCCCCCAACCCCCCCCCATTCCCTTTAAAATTAATGGAAAATGTAAACCTAAACGTAGAGTCGGATTCGTAAGCTCAAAGTTACAAGTCGATTCGCTCAACTATCAAGGGAGAGTAAACGCGGCGACTGTGGCGGCACTCGCCATCGATGCGAAGTCAGCGTCGCGAAGTTGGCGTTAAATTCGAACGTTTGAATCAGTTATTTTCTTTCGGGCCCTTTTCAGCCGTGAACCGTGGAAGCGCCGAAATTCGGGTTACATTTTTAACGCGGCAGCTTATACCCCCCGAGCGTTACCGACCACTGCCGGTGGTGGTCGGTAAGTTATCCTCCGCCGAGGTCGACGCGCGTTACCGATGCACACGTAAAAAATTTTTTGCGAATTTTCGCGAATTTTTCGCGCGGTAAACTTTCGTCTCCGCGTCCTCCGTCCGACAAGCCTACTCTCGCCCGCACCCGTCGACCCCTTCTCGAGCTATACGGCGACAAAGAAACTTTGATTTTTCTCTAATTTGACGTCACCGAAAAAGTTACGGCCAACTGGGAATTAAAGGTATATTGCCTTTCCGAATTTCCTGGGAGCCCGTCGGGCCTTCGGCCCCGCTCAGCGCGGCTCGGCTCGGCTCGAGGTCGAGGTCTTCGGTAGCGACGATGGTGGCGGGGAGGTGCGCAATTGGTGTGTCATCGCCATCCCCCCCAACCCCCCTCCCCCTTTAAAATTAATGGAAAATGTAAACCGAAACGTAGAGTCGGATTCGTAACTTCGAAGTTACAAGTCGATTCGCTCAACTATCAAGGGAGAGTAAACGCGGCGACTGTGGCGGCACTCGCCACCGATGCGAAGTCAGCATCACGAAGTTGGCGTTAAATTCGAACGTTTGAATCAGTTATTTTCTTTCCGGTCCTTTTCAGCCCTGAACCGTGGAAGCGCCGAAATTCGGTTTTCATTTTTAACGCGGCAGCTTATACCCCCCGAGCGTTACCGACCACTGCCGGTGGTGGTCGGTAAGTTATCCTCCACCGAGGTCGACGCGCGTTACCGATGCACACGTAAAAAATTTTTCGCGAATTTTCGCGAATTTTTCGCGCGGTAAACCTTCGTCTCCGCGTGCTCCGTCCGACGAGCCTACTCTCGCCCGCACCCGTCGACCCGTTCTCGAGCTATACGGCGACAAAGAAACATTGATTTTTCACTAATTTGACGTCACCGAAAAAGTTACGGCCAACTGGGAATTAAAGGTATATTGCCTTTCCGAATTTTCCGGGAGCCCGTCGGGCCTTCGGTCCCGCTCGGCGCGGCTCGGCTCGGCTCGAGGTCGAGGTCGTCGGTAGCGACGATGGTGGCGGGGAGGTGCGCAATTGGTGTGTCATCGCCATCCCCCCAACCCCTCTCCCCTTTAAAATTAATGGAAAATGTAAACCGAAACGTAGAGTCGGATTCGTAACCTCGAAGTTACAAGTCGATTCGCTCAACTATCAAGGGAGAGTAAACGCGGCGACTGTGGCGGCACTCGCCACCGATGCGAAGTCAGCATCACGAAGTTGGCGTTAAATTCGAACGTATGAATCAGTTATTTTCTTTCCGGCCCTTTTCAGCCCTGAACCGTGGAAGCGCCGAAATTCGGGTTTCATTTTTAACGCGGCAGCTTATAACGCCCGAGCGTTACCGACTACTGCCGGTGGTGGTCGGTAAGTTATCCTCCGCCGAGGTCGACGCGCGTTACCGATGCACTCGTAAAAACTTTTTCGCGAATCTTCGCGAATTTTTCGCGCGGTAAACCTTTGTCTCCGCGTCCTCCGTCCGACGAGCCTACTCTCGCCCGCACCCGTCGACCCGTTCTCGAGCTATACGGCGACAAAGAAACTTTGATTTTTCACTAATTTGATGTCACCGAAAAAGTTACGGCCAACTGGGAATTAAAGGTATATCGCCTTTCCGAATTTTCCGGGAGCCCGTCGGGCCTTCGGCCCCGCTCGGCTCGGCTCGGCTCGAGGTCGAGGTTGTCGGTAGCGACGATGGTGGCGGGGAGGCGTGCGATTGGTCTGTCATCGCCAACCACCCCCCCAACCCCCCCCCCTTCCCTTTAAAATTAATGGAAAATGTAAACCTAAACGTAGAGTCGGATTCGTAAGCTCAAAGTTACAAGTCGATTCGCTCAACTATCAAGGGAGAGTAAACGCGGCGACTGTGGCGGCACTCGCCATCGATGCGAAGTCAGCGTCGCGAAGTTGGCGTTAAATTCGAACGTTTGAATCAGTTATTTTCTTTCGGGCCCTTTTCAGCCGTGAACCGTGGAAGCGCCGAAATTCGGGTTACATTTTTAACGCGGCAGCTTATACCCCCCGAGCGTTACCGACCACTGCCGGTGGTGGTCGGTAAGTTATCCTCCGCCGAGGTCGACGCGCGTTACCGATGCACACGTAAAAAATTTTTTGCGAATTTTCGCGAATTTTTCGCGCGGTAAACTTTCGTCTCCGCGTCCTCCGTCCGACAAGCCTACTCTCGCCCGCACCCGTCGACCCCTTCTCGAGCTATACGGCGACAAAGAAACTTTGATTTTTCTCTAATTTGACGTCACCGAAAAAGTTACGGCCAACTGGGAATTAAAGGTATATTGCCTTTCCGAATTTTCCGGGAGCCCGTCGGGCCTTCGGTCCCGCTCGGCGCGGCTCGGCTCGGCTCGAGGTCGAGGTCGTCGGTAGCGACGATGGCGGCGGGGAGGTGCGCAATTGGTGTGTCATCGCCATCCCCCCCAACCCCCCACCCCCTTTAAAATTAATGGAAAATGTAAACCCAAACGTAGAGTCGGATTCGTAACCTCGAAGTTACAAGTCGATTCGCTCAACTATCAAGGGAGAGTAAACGCGGCGACTGTGGCGGCACTCGCCACCGATGCGAAGTCAGCATCACGAAGTTGGCGTTAAATTCGAACGTATGAATCAGTTATTTTCTTTCCGGCCCTTTTCAGCCATGAACCGTGGAAGCGCCGAAATTCGGGTTTCATTTTTAACGCGGCAGATTATACCCCCCGAGCGTTACCGACCACTGCCGGTGGTGGTCGGTAACTTATCCCCCGACGAGGTCGACGCGCGTTACCGATGCACACGTAAAAACTTTTTCGCGAATCATCATGAATTTTTCGCGCGGTAAACCTTCGTCTCCGCGTCCTCCGTCCGACGAGCCTACTCTCGCCCGCACCCGTCGACCCGTTCTCGAGCTATACGGCGACAAAGAAATCGCACAATTTCACTAATTTGACGTCACCGAAAAAGTTACGGCCAACTGGGAATTAAAGGTATATCGCCTTCCCGAATTTTCCGGGATCCCATCGGGCCTTCGGCTCGGCTCGGCTCGGTTCGGCTCGGCTCGAGGTCGAGGTAGTCGGTAGCGACGATGGTGGCGGGGAGGCGCGCGATTGGTCTGTCATCGTCAACCTCCCCCCAAACCCCCCTCCCTGTAAAATTAATGGAAAATGTAAACCGAAACGTAGAGTCGGATTCGTAACCTCGAAGTTACAAGTCGATTCGCTCAACTACCAAGGGAGAGTAAACGCGGCGACTGTGGCGGCACTCGCCACCGATGCGAAGTCAGCATCACGAAGGTGGCGTTAAATTCGAACGTATGAATCAGTTATTTTCTTTCCAGTCCTTTTCAGCCCTGAACCGTGGAAGCGCCGAAATTCGGTTTTCATTTTTAACGCGGCAGCTTATACCCCACGAGCGTTACCGACCACTGCCGGTGGTGGTCGGTAAGTTATCCTCCGCCGAGGTCGACGCGCGTTACCGATGCACACGTAAAAAATTTTTCGCGAATTTTTCGCGCGGTAAACCTTCGTCTCCGCGTGCTCCGTCCGACGAGCCTACTCTCGCCCGCATCCGTCGACCCGTTCTCGAGCTATACGGCGACAAAGAAACTTTGATTTTTCACTAATTTGACGTCATCGAGAAAGTTACGGCCAACTGGGAATTAAAGGTATATCGCCTTTCCGAATTTTCCGGGAGCCCGTCGGGCCTTCGGCCCCGCTCGGCTCGGCACGGCTCGAGGTCGAGGTCGTCGGTAGCGACGATGGAGGCGGGGAGGTGCGCAATTGGTCTGTCATCGCCAACCGCCCCACCCCCTTTAAAATTAATGGAAAATGTAAACCCAAACGTAGAGTCGGATTCGTAACCCCGAAGTTACAAGTCGATTCGCTCAACTATCAATGGAGAGTAAACGGGGCGACTGTGGCGGCACTCGCCACCGATGCGAAGTCAGCATCACGAAGTTGGCGTTAAATTCGAACGTTTGAATCAGTTATTCTCTTTCCGGCCCTTTTCGGCCCTGAACCGTGGAAGCGCCGAAATTCGGGTTTCATTTTTAACGCGGCAGCTTATACCTCCCGAGCGTTACCGACTACTGCCGGTGGTGGTCGTTAAGTTATCCTCCGCCGAGGTCGACGCGCGTTACCGATGCACTCGTAAAAACTTTTTCGCGAATCTTCGCGAATTTTTCGCGCGGTAAACCTTTGTCTCTGCGTCCTCCGTCCGACGAGCCTACTCTCGCCCGCACCCGTCGACCCGTTCTCGAGCTATACGGCGACAAAGAAACATTGATTTTTCACTAATTTGACGTCACCGAAAAAGTTACGGCCAACTGGGAATTAAAGGTATATTGCCTTTCCGAATTTTCCGGGAGCCCGTCGGGCCTTCGGTCCCGCTCGGCGCGGCTCGGCTCGGCTCGAGGTCGAGGTCGTCGGTAGCGACGATGGTGGCGGGGAGGTGCGCAATTGGTGTGTCATCGCCATCCCCCCAACCCCTCTCCCCTTTAAAATTAATGGAAAATGTAAACCGAAACGTAGAGTCGGATTCGTAACCTCGAAGTTACAAGTCGATTCGCTCAACTATCAAGGGAGAGTAAACGCGGCGACTGTGGCGGCACTCGCCACCGATGCGAAGTCAGCATCACGAAGTTGGCGTTAAATTCGAACGTATGAATCAGTTATTTTCTTTCCGGCCCTTTTCAGCCCTGAACCGTGGAAGCGCCGAAATTCGGGTTTCATTTTTAACGCGGCAGCTTATAACTCCCGAGCGTTACCGACTACTGCCGGTGGTGGTCGGTAAGTTATCCTCCGCCGAGGTCGACGCGCGTTACCGATGCACTCGTAAAAACTTTTTCGCGAATCTTCGCGAATTTTTCGCGCGGTAAACCTTTGTCTCTGCGTCCTCCGTCCGACGAGCCTACTCTCGCCCGCACCCGTCGACCCGTTCTCGAGCTATACGGCGACAAAGAAACATTGATTTTTCACTAATTTGACGTCACCGAAAAAGTTACGGCCAACTGGGAATTAAAGGTATATTGCCTTTCCGAATTTTCCGGGAGCCCGTCGGGCCTTCGGTCCCGCTCGGCGCGGCTCGGCTCGGCTCGGCTCGAGGTCGAGGTCGTCGGTAGCGACGATGGTGGCGGGGAGGTGCGCAATTGGTGTGTCATCGCCATCCCCCCAACCCCTCTCCCCTTTAAAATTAATGGAAAATGTAAACCGAAGCGTAGAGTCGGATTCGTAACCTCGAAGTTACAAGTCGATTCGCTCAACTATCAAGGGAGAGTAAACGCGGCGACTGTGGCGGCACTCGCCACCGATGCGAAGTCAGCATCACGAAGTTGGCGTTAAATTCGAACGTATGAATCAGTTATTTTCTTTCCGGCCCTTTTCAGCCCTGAACCGTGGAAGCGCCGAAATTCGGGTTTCATTTTTAACGCGGCAGCTTATACCTCCCGAGCGTTACCGACTCCTGCCGGTGGTGGTCGGTAAGTTATCCTCCGCCGAGGTCGACGCGCGTTACCGATGCACTCGTAAAAACTTTTTCGCGAATCTACGCGAATTTTTCGCGCGGTAAACCTTTGTCTCCGCGTCCTCCGTCCGACGAGCCTACTCTCGCCCGCACCCGTCGACCCGTTCTCGAGCTATACGGCGACAAAGAAACTTTGATTTTTCACTAATTTGATGTCACCGAAAAAGTTACGGCCAACTGGGAATTAAAGGTATATCGCCTTTCCGAATTTTCCGGGAGCCCGTCGGGCCTTCGGCCCCGCTCGGCTCGGCTCGGCTCGAGGTCGAGGTTGTCGGTAGCGACGATGGTGGCGGGGAGGCGTGCGATTGGTCTGTCATCGCCAACCACCCCCCCAACCCCCCCCCCCTTCCCTTTAAAATTAATGGAAAATGTAAACCTAAACGTAGAGTCGGATTCGTAAGCTCAAAGTTACAAGTCGATTCGCTCAACTATCAAGGGAGAGTAAACGCGGCGACTGTGGCGGCACTCGCCATCGATGCGAAGTCAGCGTCGCGAAGTTGGCGTTAAATTCGAACGTTTGAATCAGTTATTTTCTTTCGGGCCCTTTTCAGCCGTGAACCGTGGAAGCGCCGAAATTCGGGTTACATTTTTAACGCGGCAGCTTATACCCCCCGAGCGTTACCGACCACTGCCGGTGGTGGTCGGTAAGTTATCCTCCGCCGAGGTCGACGCGCGTTACCGATGCACACGTAAAAAATTTTTTGCGAATTTTCGCGAATTTTTCGCGCGGTAAACTTTCGTCTCCGCGTCCTCCGTCCGACAAGCCTACTCTCGCCCGCACCCGTCGACCCCTTCTCGAGCTATACGGCGACAAAGAAACTTTGATTTTTCTCTAATTTGACGTCACCGAAAAAGTTACGGCCAACTGGGAATTAAAGGTATATTGCCTTTCCGAATTTCCTGGGAGCCCGTCGGGCCTTCGGCCCCGCTCGGCGCGGCTCGGCTCGGCTCGAGGTCGAGGTCTTCGGTAGCGACGATGGTGGCGGGGAGGTGCGCAATTGGTGTGTCATCGCCATCCCCCCCAACCCCCCTCCCCCTTTAAAATTAATGGAAAATGTAAACCGAAACGTAGAGTCGGATTCGTAACTTCGAAGTTACAAGTCGATTCGCTCAACTATCAAGGGAGAGTAAACGCGGCGACTGTGGCGGCACTCGCCACCGATGCGAAGTCAGCATCACGAAGTTGGCGTTAAATTCGAACGTTTGAATCAGTTATTTTCTTTCCGGTCCTTTTCAGCCCTGAACCGTGGAAGCGCCGAAATTCGGTTTTCATTTTTAACGCGGCAGCTTATACCCCCCGAGCGTTACCGACCACTGCCGGTGGTGGTCGGTAAGTTATCCTCCACCGAGGTCGACGCGCGTTACCGATGCACACGTAAAAAATTTTTCGCGAATTTTCGCGAATTTTTCGCGCGGTAAACCTTCGTCTCCGCGTGCTCCGTCCGACGAGCCTACTCTCGCCCGCACCCGGCGACCCGTTCTCGAGCTGTACGGCGACGAAGAAATCGCAAAATTTCACTAATTTGACGTCACCGAAAAAGTTACGGCCAACTGGGAATTAAAGGTATATCGCCTTCCCGAATTTTCCGGGATCCCATCGGGCCTTCGGCTCGGCTCGGCTCGGTTCGGCTCGGCTCGAGGTCGAGGTCGTCGGTAGCGACGATGGTGGCGGGGAGGCGCGCGATTGGTCTGTCATCGTCAACCTCCCCCCAAACCCCCCTCCCTGTAAAATTAATGGAAAATGTAAACCGAAACGTAGAGTCGGATTCGTAACCTCGAAGTTACAAGTCGATTCGCTCAACTACCAAGGGAGAGTAAACGCGGCGACTGTGGCGGCACTCGCCACCGATGCGAAGTCTGCATCACGAAGGTGGCGTTAAATTCGAACGTATGAATCAGTTATTTTCTTTCCAGTCCTTTTCAGCCCTGAACCGTGGAAGCGCCGAAATTCGGTTTTCATTTTTAACGCGGCAGCTTATACCCCACGAGCGTTACCGACCACTGCCGGTGGTGGTCGGTAAGTTATCCTCCGCCGAGGTCGACGCGCGTTACCGATGCACACGTAAAAAATTTTTCGCGAATTTTCGCGAATTTTTCGCGCGGTAAACCTTCGTCTCCGCGTGCTCCGTCCGACGAGCCTACTCTCGCCCGCACCCGTCGACCCGTTCTCGAGCTATACGGCGACAAAGAAACTTTGATTTTTCACTAATTTGACGTCATCGAGAAAGTTACGGCCAACTGGGAATTAAAGGTATATCGCCTTTCCGAATTTTCCGGGAGCCCGTCGGGCCTTCGGCCCCGCTCGGCTCGGCACGGCTCGAGGTCGAGGTCGTCGGTAGCGACGATGGAGGCGGGGAGGTGCGCAATTGGTCTGTCATCGCCAACCCCCCCACCCCCTTTAAAATTAATGGAAAATGTAAACCCAAATGTAGAGTCGGATTCGTAACCCCGAAGTTACAAGTCGATTCGCTCAACTATCAATGGAGAGTAAACGGGGCGACTGTGGCGGCACTCGCCACCGATGCGAAGTCAGCATCACGAAGTTGGCGTTAAATTCGAACGTTTGAATCAGTTATTCTCTTTCCGGCCCTTTTCGGCCCTGAACCGTGGAAGCGCCGAAATTCGGGTTTCATTTTTAACGCGGCAGCTTATACCTCCCGAGCGTTACCGACTACTGCCGGTGGTGGTCGTTAAGTTATCCTCCGCCGAGGTCGACGCGCGTTACCGATGCACTCGTAAAAACTTTTTCGCGAATCTTCGCGAATTTTTCGCGCGGTACACCTTTGTCTCTGCGTCCTCCGTCCGACGAGCCTACTCTCGCCCGCACCCGTCGACCCGTTCTCGAGCTATACGGCGACAAAGAAACATTGATTTTTCACTAATTTGACGTCACCGAAAAAGTTACGGCCAACTGGGAATTAAAGGTATATTGCCTTTCCGAATTTTCCGGGAGCCCGTCGGGCCTTCGGTCCCGCTCGGCGCGGCTCGGCTCGACTCGAGGTCGAAGTCGTCGGTAGCGACGATGGTGGCGGGGAGGTGCGCAATTGGTGTGTCATCGCCATCCCCCCAACCCCTCTCCCCTTTAAAATTAATGGAAAATGTAAACCGAAACGTAGAGTCGGATTCGTAACCTCGAAGTTACAAGTCGATTCGCTCAACTATCAAGGGAGAGTAAACGCGGCGACTGTGGCGGCACTCGCCACCGATGCGAAGTCAGAATCACGAAGTTGGCGTTAAATTCGAACGTATGAATCAGTTATTTTCTTTCCGGCCCTTTTCAGCCCTGAACCGTGGAAGCGCCGAAATTCGGGTTTCATTTTTAACGCGGCAGCTTATAACTCCCGAGCGTTACCGACTACTGCCGGTGGTGGTCGGTAAGTTATCCTCCGCCGAGGTCGACGCGCGTTACCGATGCACTCGTAAAAACTTTTTCGCGAATCTTCGCGAATTTTTCGCGCGGTAAACCTTTGTCTCCGCGTCCTCCGTCCGACGAGCCTACTCTCGCCCGCACCCGTCGACCCGTTCTCGAGCTATACGGCGACAAAGAAACTTTGATTTTTCACTAATTTGACGTCACCGAAAAAGTTACGGCCAACTGGGAATTAAAGGTATATCGCCTTTCCGAATTTTCCGGGAGCCCGGCGGGCCTTCGGCCCCGCTCGGCTCGGCTCGGCTCGAGGTCGAGGTCGTCGGTAGCGACGATGGTGGCGGGGAGGCGTGCGATTGGTCTGTCATCGCCAACCACCCCCCCAACCCCCCCCCTTCCCCTTTAAAATTAATGGAAAATGTAAACCTAAACGTAGAGTCGGATTCGTAAGCTCAAAGTTACAAGTCGATTCGCTCAACTATCAAGGGAGAGTAAACGCGGCGACTGTGGCGGCACTCGCCATCGATGCGAAGTCAGCGTCGCGAAGTTGGCGTTAAATTCGAACGCTTGAATCAGTTATTTTCTTTCGGGCCCTTTTCAGCCGTGAACCGTGGAAGCGCCGAAATTCGGGTTACATTTTTAACGCGGCAGCTTATACCCCCCGAGCGTTACCGACCACTGCCGGTGGTGGTCGGTAAGTTATCCTCCGCCGAGGTCGACGCGCGTTACCGATGCACACGTAAAAAATTTTTTGCGAATTTTCGCGAATTTTTCGCGCGGTAAACTTTCGTCTCCGCGTCCTCCGTCCGACGAGCCTACTCTCGCCCGCACCCGTCGACCCCTTCTCGAGCTATACGGCGACAAAGAAACTTTGATTTTTCACTAATTTGACGTCACCGAAAAAGTTACGACCAACTGGGAATTAAAGGTATATTGCCTTTCCGAATTTTCCGGGAGCCCGTCGGGCCTTCGGTCCCGCTCGGCGCGGCTCGGCTCGGCTCGAGGTCGAGGTCGTCGGTAGCGACGATGGTGGCGGGGAGGTGCGCAATTGGTGTGTCATCGCCATCCCCCCCAACCCCCCTCCCCCTTTAAAATTAATGGAAAATGTAAACCGAAACGTAGAGTCGGATTCGTAACATCGAAGTTACAAGTCGATTCGCTCAACTATCAAGGGAGAGTAAACGCGGCGACTGTGGCGGCACTCGCCACCGATGCGAAGTCAGCATCACGAAGTTGGCGTTAAATTCGAACGTATGAATCAGTTATTTTCTTTCCGGCCCTTTTCAGCCCTGAACCGTGGAAGCGCCGAAATTCGGGTTTCATTTTTAACGCGGCAGCTTATACCTCCCGAGCGTTACCGACTACTGCCGGTGGTGGTCGGGAAGTTATCCTCCGCCGAGGTCGACGCGCGTTACCGATGCACTCGTAAAAACTTTTTCGCGAATCTTCGCGAATTTTTCGCGCGGTAAACCTTCGTCTCCGCGTCCTCCGTCCGACGAGCCTACTATCGCCCGCGCCCGTCGACCCGTTCTCGAGCTATACGGCGACAAAGAAATAGCAAAATTTCACTAATTTGACGTCACCGAAAAAGTTACGGCCAACTGGGAATTAAAGGTATATCGCCTTCCCGAATTTTCCGGGAGCCCATCGGGCCTTCGGTCCGTACGGCTCGGCTCGGCTCGGCTCGAGGTCGAGGTCGTCGATAGCGACGATGGTGGCGGGGAGGCGCGCGATTGGTCTGTCATCGCCAACCCCCCCACCCCCACTCCCTTTAAAATTAATGGAAAATGTAAACCTAAACGTAGAGTCGGATTCGTAATCTCGAAGTCACGAGTCGATTCGCTCAACTATCAGGGGAGAGTAAACGCGGCGACTGTGGCGGCACTCGCCACCGATGCGAAGTCAGCGTCGCAAAGTTGGCGTTCAATTCGAACGTTTGAATCAGTTATTTTCTTTCGGGCCCTTTTCAGCCCTGAACCGTGGAAGTGCCGAAAGTGGGGTTTCATTTTTAACGCGGCAGCTTATACCCCCCGACCGTTACCGACCACTGCCGGTGATGTTCGGTAACTTTTTCTCCGCCGAGGTCGACGCGCGGTTACCGATGCACATGTAACAAATTTTTCGTGAATCTTTCGCGAATTTTTCGCGCGGTAAACCTTCGTCTCCGCGTCCTCCGTCCGACGAGCCTACTCTCGACCGCACCCGTCGACCCGTTCTCGAGCTATACGGCGACAAAGAAATCGCAAAATTTCTCTAATTTGACGTCACCGAAAAAGTTACGGCCAACTGGGAATTAAAGGTACATCGCCTTCCCGAATTTTCCGGGAGCCCATCGGGCCTCTGGTCCCGCTCGGCTCGGCTCGAGGTCGAGTTCGTCGAAAGCGACGATGGTGGCGGTGAGGCGCGCGATTGGTCTGTCATCGCCAACCACCCCACCACCACCCCGTCCCTTTAAAATTAATGGAAAAGGTAAACCTAAACGTAGAGTCGGATTCGTAACCTCGAAGTTACAAGTCGATTCGCTCAACTCTCAGGGGAGAGTAAACGCGGCGACAGTAGCGGCACTCGCCACCGATGCGAAGTCAGCGTCGCAAAGTTGGCGTTCAATTCGAACGTTTGAGTCAGTTATTTTCTTTCGGGCCCTTTTCAGCCCTGAACATTGGAAGCGCCGAAATTCGGGTTTCATTTTTAACGCGGCAGCTTATATCCCCCGAGCGTTACCGACCACTGCCGGTGGTTGTCGGTAAGTTATCCTCCGCCGAGGTCGACGCGCGTTACCGATGCACACGTAAAAAATTTGTCGCGAATTTTCGAGAATTTTTCGCGCGGTAAACCTTTGTCTCCGCGTCCTCTGTCCGACGAGCCTACTCTCGCCCGCGCCCGTCGACCCGTTCTCGAGCTATACGGCGACGAAGAAATCGCAAAATTTCACTAATTTGACGTCACCGAAAAAGTTACGGCCAACTGGGAATAAAAGGTATATCGCCTTCCCGAATTTTCCGGGAGCCCATCGGGCCTTCGGTCCGTACGGCTCGGCTCGGCTCGGCTCGAGGTCGAGGTCGTCGATAGCGACGATGGTGGCGGGGAGGCGCGCGATTGGTCTGTCATCGCCAACCCCCCCACCCCCACTCCCTTTAAAATTAATGGAAAATGTAAACCTAAACGTAGAGTCGGATTCGTAATCTCGAAGTCACGAGTCGATTCGCTCAACTATCAAGGGAGAGTAAACGCGGCGACTGTGGCGGCACTCGCCACCGATGCGAAGTCAGCATCACGAAGTTGGCGTTAAATTCGAACGTATGAATCAGTTATTTTCTTTCCGGCCCTTTTCAGCCCTGAACCGTGGAAGCGCCGAAATTCGGGTTTCATTTTTAACGCGGCAGCTTATACCTCCCGAGCGTTACCGACTACTGCCGGTGGTGGTCGGGAAGTTATCCTCCGCCGAGGTCGACGCGCGTTAGCGATGCACTCGTAAAAACTTTTTCGCGAATCTTCGCGAATTTTTCGCGCGGTAAACCTTCGTCTCCGCGTCCTCCGTCCGACGAGCCTACTATCGCCCGCGCCCGTCGACCCGTTCTCGAGCTATACGGCGACAAAGAAATAGCAAAATTTCACTAATTTGACGTCACCGAAAAAGTTACGGCCAACTGGGAATTAAAGGTATATCGCCTTCCCGAATTTTCCGGGAGCCCATCGGGCCTTCGGTCCGTACGGCTCGGCTCGGCTCGGCTCGAGGTCGAGGTCGTCGATAGCGACGATGGTGGCGGGGAGGCGCGCGATTGGTCTGTCATCGCCAACCCCCCCACCCCCACTCCCTTTAAAATTAATGGAAAATGTAAACCTAAACGTAGAGTCGGATTCGTAATCTCGAAGTCACGAGTCGATTCGCTCAACTATCAGGGGAGAGTAAACGCGGCGACTGTGGCGGCACTCGCCACCGATGCGAAGTCAGCGTCGCAAAGTTGGCGTTCAATTCGAACGTTTGAATCAGTTATTTTCTTTCGGGCCCTTTTCAGCCCTGAACCGTGGAAGTGCCGAAAGTGGGGTTTCATTTTTAACGCGGCAGCTTATACCCCCCGACCGTTACCGACCACTGCCGGTGATGTTCGGTAACTTTTTCTCCGCCGAGGTCGACGCGCGGTTACCGATGCACATGTAACAAATTTTTCGAGAATCTTTCGCGAATTTTTCGCGCGGTAAACCTTCGTCTCCGCGTCCTCCGTCCGACGAGCCTACTCTCGACCGCACCCGTCGACCCGTTCTCGAGCTATACGGCGACAAAGAAATCGCAAAATTTCTCTAATTTGACGTCACCGAAAAAGTTACGGCCAACTGGGAATTAAAGGTACATCGCCTTCCCGAATTTTCCGGGAGCCCATCGGGCCTCTGGTCCCGCTCGGCGCGGCTCGGCTCGGCTCGAGGTCGAGGTCGTCGGTAGCGACGATGGTGGCGGGGAGGTGCGCAATTGGTGTGTCATCGCCATCCCCCCCAACCCCCCTCCCCCTTTAAAAATAATGGAAAATGTAAACCGAAACGTAGAGTCGGATTCGTAACATCGAAGTTACAAGTCGATTCGCTCAACTATCAAGGGAGAGTAAACGCGGCGACTGTGGCGGCACTCGCCACCGATGCGAAGTCAGCATCACGAAGTTGGCGTTAAATTCGAACGTATGAATCAGTTATTTTCTTTCCGGCCCTTTTCAGCCCTGAACCGTGGAAGCGCCGAAATTCGGGTTTCATTTTTAACGCGGCAGCTTATACCTCCCGAGCGTTACCGACTACTGCCGGTGGTGGTCGGGAAGTTATCCTCCGCCGAGGTCGACGCGCGTTACCGATGCACTCGTAAAAACTTTTTCGCGAATCTTCGCGAATTTTTCGCGCGGTAAACCTTCGTCTCCGCGTCCTCCGTCCGACGAGCCTACTATCGCCCGCGCCCGTCGACCCGTTCTCGAGCTATACGGCGACAAAGAAATAGCAAAATTTCACTAATTTGACGTCACCGAAAAAGTTACGGCCAACTGGGAATTAAAGGTATATCGCCTTCCCGAATTTTCCGGGAGCCCATCGGGCCTTCGGTCCGTACGGCTCGGCTCGGCTCGGCTCGAGGTCGAGGTCGTCGATAGCGACGATGGTGGCGGGGAGGCGCGCGATTGGTCTGTCATCGCCAACCCCCCCACCCCCACTCCCTTTAAAATTAATGGAAAATGTAAACCTAAACGTAGAGTCGGATTCGTAATCTCGAAGTCACGACTCGATTCGCTCAACTATCAGGGGAGAGTAAACGCGGCGACTGTGGCGGCACTCGCCACCGATGCGAAGTCAGCGTCGCAAAGTTGGCGTTCAATTCGAACGTTTGAATCAGTTATTTTCTTTCGGGCCCTTTTCAGCCCTGAACCGTGGAAGTGCCGAAAGTGGGGTTTCATTTTTAACGCGGCAGCTTATACCCCCCGACCGTTACCGACCACTGCCGGTGATGTTCGGTAACTTTTTCTCCGCCGAGGTCGACGCGCGGTTACCGATGCACATGTAACAAATTTTTCGAGAATCTTTCGCTAATTTTTCGCTCGGTAAACCTTCGTCTCCGCGTCCTCCGTCCGACGAGCCTACTCTCGACCGCACCCGTCGACCCGTTCTCGAGCTATACGGCGACAAAGAAATCGCAAAATTTCTCTAATTTGACGTCACCGAAAAAGTTACGGCCAACTGGGAATTAAAGGTACATCGCCTTCCCGAATTTTCCGGGAGCCCATCGGGCCTCTGGTCCCGCTCGGCTCTGCTCGAGGTCGAGTTCGTCGAAAGCGACGATGGTGGCGGTGAGGCGCGCGATTGGTCTGTCATCGCCAACCACCCCACCACCACCCCGTCCCTTTAAAATTAATGGAAAAGGTAAACCTAAACGTAGAGTCGGATTCGTAACCTCGAAGTTACAAGTCGATTCGCTCAACTCTCAGGGGAGAGTAAACGCGGCGACAGTAGCGGCACTCGCCACCGATGCGAAGTCAGCGTCGCAAAGTTGGCGTTCAATTCGAACGTTTGAGTCAGTTATTTTCTTTCGGGCCCTTTTCAGCCCTGAACATTGGAAGCGCCGAAATTCGGGTTTCATTTTTAACGCGGCAGCTTATATCCCCCGAGCGTTACCGACCACTGCCGGTGGTTGTCGGTAAGTTATCCTCCGCCGAGGTCGACGCGCGTTACCGATGCACACGTAAAAAATTTGTCGCGAATTTTCGAGAATTTTTCGCGCGGTAAACCTTTGTCTCCGCGTCCTCTGTCCGACGAGCCTACTCTCGCCCGCGCCCGTCGACCCGTTCTCGAGCTATACGGCGACGAAGAAATCGCAAAATTTCACTAATTTGACGTCACCGAAAAAGTTACGGCCAACTGGGAATTAAAGGTATATCGCCTTCCCGAATTTTCCGGGAGCCCATCGGGCCTTCGGTCCGTACGGCTCGGCTCGGCTCGGCTCGAGGTCGAGGTCGTCGATAGCGACGATGGTGGCGGGGAGGCGCGCGATTGGTCTGTCATCGCCAACCCCCCCACCCCCACTCCCTTTAAAATTAATGGAAAATGTAAACCTAAACGTAGAGTCGGATTCGTAATCTCGAAGTCACGAGTCGATTCGCTCAACTATCAGGGGAGAGTAAACGCGGCGACTGTGGCGGCACTCGCCACCGATGCGAAGTCAGCGTCGCAAAGTTGGCGTTCAATTCGAACGTTTGAATCAGTTATTTTCTTTCGGGCCCTTTTCAGCCCTGAACCGTGGAAGTGCCGAAAGTGGGGTTTCATTTTTAACGCGGCAGCTTATACCCCCCGACCGTTACCGACCACTGCCGGTGATGTTCGGTAACTTTTTCTCCGCCGAGGTCGACGCGCGGTTACCGATGCACATGTAACAAATTTTTCGAGAATCTTTCGCGAATTTTTCGCGCGGTAAACCTTCGTCTCCGCGTCCTCCGTCCGACGAGCCTACTCTCGACCGCACCCGTCGACCCGTTCTCGAGCTATACGGCGACAAAGAAATCGCAAAATTTCACTAATTTGACGTCACCGAAAAAGTTACGGCCAACTGGGAATTAAAGGTACATCGCCTTCCCGAATTTTCCGGGAGCCCATCGGGCCTCTGGTCCCGCTCGGCTCGGCTCGAGGTCGAGTTCGTCGAAAGCGACGATGGTGGCGGTGAGGCGCGCGATTGGTCTGTCATCGCCAACCACCCCACCACCACCCCGTCCCTTTAAAATTAATGGAAAAGGTAAACCTAAACGTAGAGTCGGATTCGTAACCTCGAAGTTACAAGTCGATTCGCTCAACTCTCAGGGGAGAGTAAACGCGGCGACAGTAGCGGCACTCGCCACCGATGCGAAGTCAGCGTCGCAAAGTTGGCGTTCAATTCGAACGTTTGAGTCAGTTATTTTCTTTCGGGCCCTTTTCAGCCCTGAACATTGGAAGCGCCGAAATTCGGGTTTCATTTTTAACGCGGCAGCTTATATCCCCCGAGCGTTACCGACCACTGCCGGTGGTTGTCGGTAAGTTATCCTCCGCCGAGGTCGACGCGCGTTACCGATGCACACGTAAAAAATTTGTCGCGAATTTTCGAGAATTTTTCGCGCGGTAAACCTTTGTCTCCGCGTCCTCTGTCCGACGAGCCTACTCTCGCCCGCGCCCGTCGACCCGTTCTCGAGCTATACGGCGACGAAGAAATCGCAAAATTTCACTAATTTGACATCACCGAAAAAGTTACGGCCAACTGGGAATTAAAGGTACATCGCCTTCCCGAATTTTCCGGGTGCCCATCGGGCCTTCGGCCCCGCTCGGCTCGGCTCGGCTCGAGGTCGAGGTCGTCGGTAGCGGCGATGGTGGCGGGGAGGCGCGCGATTGGTCTGTCATCGCCATCCTCCCCCCCAACCCCCCTCCCTTTAAAATTAATGGAAACTGTAAACCTAAACGTAGAGTCGGATTCGTAACCTCGAAGTTACAAGTCGATTCGCTCAACTATCAAGGGAGAGTAAACGCGGCGACTGTGGCGGCACTCGCCACCGATGCGAAGTCAGCGTCGCAAAGTTGGCATTCAATTCGAACGTTTGAATCAGTTATTTTCTTTCGGGCCCTTTTCAGCCCTGAACCGTGGAAGCGCTGAAATTCGGGTTTCATTTTTAACGCGGCAGCTTATACCCCCCGAGCGTTACCGACCACTGCCGGTGGTGGTCGGTAAGTTATCCTCCGCCGAGGTCGACGCGCGTTACCGATGCACACGTAAAAAATTTTTCGTGAATCTTACGCGATTTTTTCGCGCGATTAACCTTCGTCTCCGCGTCCTCCGTCCGACGAGCCTACTCTCGCCCGCAACCGTCAACCGGGTCTCGAGCTATACGGCGACAAAAAAACTTTGATTTTTCACTAATTTGACGTCATCGAGAAAGTTACGGCCAACTGGGAATTAAAGGTATATCGCCTTTCCGAATTTTCCGGGAGCCCATCGGGCCTTCGGCCTCGCTCGGCACGGCCCGGCTCGGCTCGAGGTCGAGGTCGTCGGTAGCGACGATGGTGGCGGGGAGGTGCGCAATTGGTGTGTCATCGCCATCCCCCCAACCCCCCCTCCCCCTTTAAAATTAATGGAAAATGTAAACCCAAACGTAGAGTCGGATTCGTAACCTCGAAGTAACAAGTCGATTCGCTCAACTATCAAGGGAGAGTAAACGCGGCGACTGTGGCGGCACTCGCCACCGATGCGAAGTCAGCATCACGAAGTTGGCGTTAAATTCGAACGTTTGAATCAGTTATTTTCTTTCCGGCCCTTTTCAGCCCTGAACCGTGGAAGCGCCGAAATTCGGGTTTCATTTTTAACGCGGCAGCTTATACCTCCCGAGCGTTACCGACTACTGCCGGTGGTGGTCGGTAAGTTATCCTCCGCCGAGGTCGACGCGCGTTACCGATGCACTAGTAAAAACTTTTTCGCGAATCTTCGCGAATTTTTCGCGCGGTAAACCTTGATCTCCGCGTCCTCCGTCCGACGAGCCTACTCTCGCCCGCACCCGTCGACCCGTTCTCGAGCTATACGGCGACAAAGAAATCGCAAAATTTCACTGATTGGACGTCAGCGAAAAAGTTACGGCCAATTGGGAATTAAAGGTATATCGCCTTCCCGAATTTTCCGGGAGCCCATCGGGCCTTCGGCCTCGCTCGGCACGGCTCGGCTCGGCTCGAGGTCGCAGTCGTCGGTAGCGACGATGGTGGCGGGGTGCTGCGCAATTGGTGTGTCATCGCCATCCCCCCCAACCCCCCCTTCCCCTTTAAAATTAATGGAAAATGTAAACCCAAACGTAGAGTCGGATTCGTAACCTCGAAGTTACGAGTCGATTCGCTCAACTATCAAGGGAGAGTAAACGGGGCGACTGTGGCGGCACTCGCCACCGATGCGAAGTCAGCATCACGAAGTTGGCGTTAAATTCGAACGTTTGAATCAGTTATTATCTTTCCGGCCCTTTTCAGCCATGAACCGTGGAAGCGCCGAAATTCGGGTTTCATTTTTAACGCGGCAGCTTATACCCCCCGAGTGTTACCGACCACTGCCGGTGGTGGTCGGTAAGTTATCCTCCGCCGAGGTCGACGCGCGTTACCGATGCACACGTAAAAAATTTTTCGCGAATTTTCGCGAATTTTTCGCGCGGTAAACCTTCGTCTCCGCGTCCTCCGTCCGACGAGCCTACTCTCGCCCGCACCCGTCGACCCGTCCTCGAGCTATACGGCGACAAAGAAACTTTGATTTTTCACTAATTTGACGTCATCGAGAAAGTTACGGCCAACTGGGAATTAAAGGTATATCGCCTTTCCGAATTTTCCGGGAGCCCGTCGGGCCTTCGGCCCCGCTCGGCTCGGCGTGGCTGGAGGTCGAGGTCGTCGATAGCGACGATGGTGGCGGGGAGGTGCTCCATTGGTCTGTCATCGCCATCCCCCCCAAACCCCCCCTCCCCCTTTAAAATTAATGGAAAATGTAAACCCAAACGTAGAGTCGGATTCGTAACCTCGAAGTTACAAGTCGATTCGCTCAACTATCAAGGGAGAGTAAACGGGGCGACTGTGGCGGCACTCGCCACCGATGCGAAGTCAGCATCACGAAGTTGGCGTTAAATTCGAACGTTTGAATCAGTTATTATCTTTCCGGCCCTTTTCAGCCATGAACCGTGGAAGCGCCGAAATTCGGGTTTCATTTTTAACGCGGCAGCTTATACCCCCCGAGTGTTACCGACCACTGCCGGTGGTGGTCGGTAAGTTATCCTCCGCCGAGGTCGACGCGCGTTACCGATGCACACGTAAAAAATTTTTCGCGAATTTTCGCAAATTTTTCGCGCGGTAAACCTTCGTCTCCGCGTCCTCCGTCCGACGAGCCTACTCTCGCCCGCACCCGTCGACCCGTCCTCGAGCTATACGGCGACAAAGAAACTTTGATTTTTCACTAATTTGACGTCATCGAGAAAGTTACGGCCAACTGGGAATTAAAGGTATATCGCCTTTCCGAATTTTCCGGGAGCCCGTCGGGCCTTCGGCCCCGCTCGGCTCGGCTCGGCTCGAGGTCGAGGTCGTCGGTAGCGACGATGGTGGCGGGGAGGTGCGCAATTGGTGTGTCATCGCCATCCCCCCCAACCCCCCTACCCCTTTAAAATTAATGGAAAATGTAAACCCAAACGTAGAGTCGGATTCGTAACCTCGAAGTTACAAGTCGATTCACTCAACTATCAAGGGAGAGTAAACGCGGCGACTGTGGCGGCACTCGCCACCGATGCGAAGTCAGCATCACGAAGTTGGCGTTAAATTCGAACGTTTGAATCAGTTATTTTCTTTCCGGCCCTTTTCAGCCCTGAACCGTGGAAGCGCCGAAATTCGGGTTTCATTTTTAACGCGGCAGCTTATACCTCCCGAGCGTTACCGACTACTGCCGGTGGTGGTCGTTAAGTTATCCTCCGCCGAGGTCGACGCGCGTTACCGATGCACTCGTAAAAACTTTTTCGCGAATCTTCGCGAATTTTTCGCGCGGTAAACCTTTGTCTCCGCGTCCTCCGTCCGACGAGCCTACTCTCGCCCGCACCCGTCGACCCGTTCTCGAGCTATACGGCGACAAAGAAACATTGATTTTTCACTAATTTGACGTCACCGAAAAAGTTACGGCCAACTGGGAATTAAAGGTATATTGCCTTTTCGAATTTTCCGGGAGCCACTCGGGCCTTCGGCCCCGCTCGGCTCGGCTCAGCACGAGGTCGAGGTCGTCGGTAGCGACGATGGTGGCGGGGAGGCGCGCGATTGGTGTGTCATCGCCATCCCCCCAACCCCCCCTCCCCCTTTAAAATTAATGGAAAATGTAAACCTAAACGTAGAGTCGGATTCGTAACCTCGAAGTTACAAGTCAACTCGCTCAACTATCGAGGGAGAGTAAACGCGGCGACTGTGGCGGCACTCGCCACCGATGCGAAGTCAGCATCACGAAGTTGGCGTTAAATTCGAACGTTTGAATCAGTTATTTTCTTTCCGGCCCTTTTCAGCCCTGAACCGTGGAAGCGCCGAAATTCGGGTTTCATTTTTAACGCGGCAGCTTATACCTCCCGAGCGTTACCGACTACTGCCGGTGGTGGTCGGTAAGTTATCCTCCGCCGAGGTCGACGCGCGTTACCGATGCACACGTAAAAAATTTTTCGCGAATTTTCGCGAATTTTTCGCGCGGTAAACCTTCGTCTCCGCGTCCTCCGTCCGACGAGCCTACTCTCGCCCGCACCCGTCGACCCGTCCTCGAGCTATACGGCGACAAAGAAACTTTGATTTTTCACTAATTTGACGTCATCGAGAAAGTTACGGCCAACTGGGAATTAAAGGTATATCGCCGTTCCTAATTTTCCGGGAGCCCGTCGGGCCTTCGGCCCCGCTCGGCTGGGCGTGGCTCGAGGTCGAGGTCGTCGATAGCGACGATGGTGGCGGGGAGGTGCTCAATTGGTCTGTCATCGCCATCCCCCCCAACCCCCCCTCCCCCTTTAAAATTAATGGAAAATGTAAACCCAAACGTAGAGTCGGATTCGTAACCTCGAAGTAACAAGTCGATTCGCTCAACTACCAAGGGAGAGTAAACGGGGCGACTGTGGCGGCACTCGCCACCGATGCGAAGTCAGCATCACGAAGTTGGCGTTAAATTCGAACGTTTGAATCAGTTATTATCTTTCCGGCCCTTTTCAGCCATGAACCGTGGAAGCGCCGAAATTCGGGTTTCATTTTTAACGCGGCAGCTTATACCCCCCGAGTGTTACCGACCACTGCCGGTGGTGGTCGGTAAGTTATCCTCCGCCGAGGTCGACGCGCGTTACCGATGCACACGTAAAAACTTTTTCGCGAATTTTCGCGAATTTTTCGAGCGGTAAACCTTCGTCTCCGCGTCCTCCGTCCGACGAGCCTACTCTCGCCCGCACCCGTCGACCCGTCCTCGAGCTATACGGCGACAAAGAAACATTGATTTTTCACTAATTTGACGTCATCGAGAAAGTTACGGCCAACTGGGAATTAAAGGTATATTGCCTTTAAGAATTTTCCGGGAGCCCGTCGGGCCTTCGGCCCCGCTCGGCTCGGCTCGGCTCTGCTCGAGGTCGAGGTCGTCGGTAGCGACGATGGTGGCGGGGAGGTGCGCAATTGGTGTGTCATCGCCATCCCCCCCAACCCCCCCTCCCCCTTTAAAATTAATGGAAAATGTAAACCCAAACGTAGAGTCGGATTCGTAACCTCGAAGTTACAAGTCGATTCGCTCAACTATCAAGGGAGAGTAAACGGGGCGACTGTGGCGACACTCGCCACCGATGCGAAGTCAGCATCACGAAGTTGGCGTTAAATTCGAACGTTTGAATCAGTTATTTTCTTTCCGGCCCTTTTCGGCCCTGAACCGTGGAAGCGCCGAAATTCGGGTTTCATTTTTAACGCGGCAGGTTATACCTCCCGAGCGTTACCGACTACTGCCGGTGGTGGTCGTTAAGTTATCCTCCGCCGAGGTCGACGCGCGTTACCGATGCACTCGTAAAAACTTTTTCGCGAATTTTCGCGAATTTTTCGCGCGGTAAACCTTTGTCTCCGCGTCCTCCGTCCGACGAGCCTACTCTCGCCCGCACCCGTCGACCCGTTCTCGAGCTATACGGCGACAAAGAAACATTGATTTTTCACTAATTTGACGTCACCGAAAAAGTTACGGCCAACTGGGAATTAAAGGTATATTGCCTTTCCGAATTTTCCGGGAGCCCATCGGGCCTTCGGCCCCGCTCGGCTCGGCTCGGCTCGAGGTCGAGGTCGTCGGTAGCGACGATGGTGGCGGGGAGGCGCGCGATTGGTCTGTCATCGCCATCCTCCCCCCCAACCCCCCTACCCCTTTAAAATTAATGGAAAATGTAAACCCAAACGTAGAGTCGGATTCGTAACCTCGAAGTTACAAGTCGATTCGCTCAACTATCAAGGGAGAGTAAACGCGGCGACTGTGGCGGCACTCGCCACCGATGCGAAGTCAGCATCACGAAGTTGGCGTTAAATTTGAACGTTTGAATCAGTTATTTTCTTTCCGGCCCTTTTCAGCCCTGAACCGTGGAAGCGCCGAAATTCGGGTTTCATTTTTAACGCGGCAGCTTATACCTTCCGAGCGTTACCGACTACTGCCGGTGGTGGTTGTTAAGTTATCCTCCGCCGAGGTCGACGCGCGTTACCGATGCACTCGTAAAAACTTTTTCGCGAATCTTCGCGAATTTTTGCGCACGGTAAACCTTTGTCTCCGCGTCCTCCGTCCGACGAGCCTACTCTCGCCCGCACCCGTCGACCCGTTCTCGAGCTATACGGCGACAAAGAAACTTTGATTTTTCACTAATTTGACGTCACCAAAAAGTTACGGCCAACTGGGAATTAAAGGTATATTGCCTTTCCGAATTTTCCGGGAGCCCGTCGGGCCTTCGGCCCCGCTCGGCTCGGCTCGGCTCGAGGTCGAGGTCGTCGGTAGCGACGATGGTGGCGGGGAGGTGCGCAATTGGTGTGTCATCGCCATCCCCCCCAACCCCCCTCCCCCTTTAAAATTAATGGAAAATGTAAACCCAAACGTAGAGTCGGATTCGTAACCTCGAAGTTACAAGTCGATTCACTCAACTATCAAGGGAGAGTAAACGCGGCGACTGTGGCGGCACTCGCCACCGATGCGAAGTCAGCATCACGAAGTTGGCGATAAATTCGAACGTTTGAATCAGTTATTATCTTTCCGGCCCTTTTCAGCCCTGAACCGTGGAAGCGCCGAAATTCGGGTTTCATTTTTAACGCGGCAGCTTATACCTCCCGAGCGTTACCGACTACTGCCGGTGGTGGTCGTTAAGTTATCCTCCGCCGAGGTCGACGCGCGTTACCGATGCACTCGTAAAAACTTTTTCGCGAATTTTCGCGAATTTTTCGCGCGGTAAACCTTTGTCTCCGCGTCCTCCGTCCGACGAGCCTACTCTCGACCGCACCCGTCGACCCGTTCTCGAGCTATACGGCGACAAAGAAACATTGATTTTTCACTAATTTGACGTCACCGAAAAAGTTACGGCCAACTGGGAATTAAAGGTATATTGCCTTTCCGAATTTTCCGGGAGCCCATCGGGCCTTCGGCCCCGCTCGGCTCGGCTCGGCTCGAGGTCGAGGTCGTCGGTAGCGACGATGGTGGCGGGAAGGCGCGCGATTGGTCTGTCATCGCCATCCTCCCCCCCAACCCCCCTACCCCTTTAAAATTAATGGAAAATGTAAACCCAAACGTTGAGTCGGATTCGTAACCTCGAAGTTACAAGTCGATTCGCTCAACTATCAAGGGAGAGTAAACGCGGCGACTGTGGCGGCACTCGCCACCGATGCGAAGTCAGCATCACGAAGTTGGCGTTAAATTTGAACGTTTGAATCAGTTATTTTCTTTCCGGCCCTTTTCAGCCCTGAACCGTGGAAGCGCCGAAATTCGGGTTTCATTTTTAACGCGGCAGCTTATACCTTCCGAGCGTTACCGACTACTGCCGGTGGTGGTCGTTAAGTTATCCTCCGCCGAGGTCGACGCGCGTTACCGATGCACTCGTAAAAACTTTTTCGCGAATCTTCGCGAATTTTTCGCGCGGTAAACCTTTGTCTCCGCGTCCTCCGTCCGACGAGCCTACTCTCGCCCGCACCCGTCGACCCGTTCTCGAGCTGTACGGCGACAAAGAAACATTGATTTTTCACTAATTTGACGTCACCGAAAAAGTTACGGCCAACTGGGAATTAAAGGTATATTGCCTTTCCGAATTTTCCGGGAGCCCATCGGGCCTTCGGCCCCGCTCGGCTCGGCTCGGCTCGAGGTCGAGGTCGTCGGTAGCGACGATGGTGGCGGGGAGGCGCGCGATTGGTCTGTCATCGCCATCCTCCCCCCAAACCCCCCTCCCTTTAAAATTAATGGAAAATGTAAACCTAAACGTAGAGTCGGATTCGTAACCTCGAAGTTACAAGTCGATTCGCTCAACTATCAAGGGAGAGTAAACGCGGCGACTGTGGCGGCACTCGCCACCGATGCGAAGTCAGCATCACGAAGTTGGCGTTAAATTTGAACGTTTGAATCAGTTATTTTCTTTCCGGCCCTTTTCAGCCCTGAACCGTGGAAGCGCCGAAATTCGGGTTTCATTTTTAACGCGGCAGCTTATACCTCCCGAGCGTTACCGACTACTGCCGGTGGTGGTCGTTAAGTTATCCTCCGCCGAGGTCGACGCGCGTTACCGATGCACTCGTAAAAACTTTTTCGCGAATTTTCGCGAATTTTTCGCGCGGTAAACCTTTGTCTCCGCGTCCTCCGTCCGACGAGCCTACTCTCGCCCGCACCCGTCGACCCGTTCTCGAGCTATACGGCGACAAAGAAACATTGATTTTTCACTAATTTGACGTCACCGAAAAAGTTACGGCCAACTGGGAATTAAAGGTATATTGCCTTTCCGAATTTTCCGGGAGCCCGTCGGGCCTTCGGCCCCGCTCGGCTCGGCTCGGCTCGAGGTCGAGGTCGTCGGTAGCGACGATGGTGGCGGGGAGGCGCGCGATTGGTCTGTCATCGCCATCCTCCCCCCCAACCCCCCTACCCCTTTAAAATTAATGGAAAATGTAAACCCAAACGTAGAGTCGGATTGGTAACCTCGAAGTTACAAGTCGATTCGCTCAACTATCAAGGGAGAGTAAACGCGGCGACTGTGGCGGCACTCGCCACCGATGCGAAGTCAGCATCACGAAGTTGGCGTTAAATTTGAACGTTTGAATCAGTTATTTTCTTTCCGGCCCTTTTCAGCCCTGAACCGTGGAAGCGCCGAAATTCGGGTTTCATTTTTAACGCGGCAGCTTATACCTCCCGAGCGTTACCGACTACTGCCGGTGGTGGTCGGTAAGTTATCCTCCGCCGAGGTCGACGCGCGTTACCGATGCACTCGTAAAAACTTTTTCGCGAATCTTCGCGAATTTTTGCGCGCGGTAAACCTTTGTCTCCGCGTCCTCCGTCCGACGAGCCTACTTTCGCCCGCACCCGTCGACCCGTTCTCGAGCTATACGGCGACAAAGAAACTTTGATTTTTCACTAATTTGACGTCACCAAAAAGTTACGGCCAACTGGGAATTAAAGGTATATTGCCTTTCCGAATTTTCCGGGAGCCCGTCGGGCCTTCGGCCCCGCTCGGCTCGGCTCGGCTCGAGGTCGAGGTCGTCGGTAGCGACGATGGTGGCGGTGAGGTGCGCAATTGGTGTGTCATCGCCATCCCCCCCAACCCCCCTCCCCCTTTAAAATTAATGGAAAATGTAAACCCAAACGTAGAGTCGGATTCGTAACCTCGAAGTTACAAGTCGATTCGTTCAACTATCAAGGGAGAGTAAACGCGGCGACTGTGGCGGCACTCGCCACCGATGCGAAGTCAGCATCACGAAGTTGGCGTTAAATTCGAACGTTTGATTCAGTTATTTTCTTTCCGGCCCTTTTCAGCCCTGAACCGTGGAAGCGCCGAAATTCGGGTTTCATTTTTAACGCGGCAGCTTATACCTCCCGAGCGTTACCGACTACTGCCGGTGGTGGTCGGTAAGTTATCCTCCGCCGAGGTCGACGCGCGTTACCGATGCACACGTAAAAAATTTTTCGCAAATTTTCGCGAATTTTTCGCGCGGTAAACCTTCGTCTCCGCGTCCTCCGTCCGACGAGCCTACTCTCGCCCGCACCCGTCGACCCGTTCTCGAGCTATACGGCGACAAAGAAACATTGATTTTTCACTAATTTGACGTCACCGAAAAAGTTACGGCCAACTGGGAATTAAAGGTATATTGCCTTTCCGAATTTTCCGGGAGCCCATCGGGCCTTCGGCCCCGCTCGGCTCGGCTCGGCTCGAGGTCGAGGTCGTCGGTAGCGACGATGGTGGCGGGGAGGCGCGCGATTGGTCTGTCATCGCCATCCTCCCCCCCAACCCCCCTACCCCTTTAAAATTAATGGAAAATGTAAACCCAAACGTAGAGTCGGATTCGTAACCTCGAAGTTACAAGTCGATTCGCTCAACTATCAAGGGAGAGTAAACGGGGCGACTGTGGCGGCACTCGCCACCGATGCGAAGTCAGCATCACGAAGTTGGCGTTAAATTCGAACGTTTGATTCAGTTATTTTCTTTCCGGCCCTTTTCAGCCCTGAACCGTGGAAGCGCCGAAATTCGGGTTTCATTTTTAACGCGGCAGCTTATACCTCCCGAGCGTTACCGACTACTGCCGGTGGTGGTCGGTAAGTTATCCTCCGCCGAGGTCGACGCGCGTTACCGATGCACACGTAAAAAATTTTTCGCAAATTTTCGCGAATTTTTCGCGCGGTAAACCTTCGTCTCCGAGTCCTCCGTCCGACGAGCCTACTCTCGCCCGCACCCGTCGACCCGTTCTCGAGCTATACGGCGACAAAGAAACATTGATTTTTCACTAATTTGACGTCACCGAAAAAGTTACGGCCAACTGGGAATTAAAGGTATATTGCCTTTCCGAATTTTCCGGGAGCCCATCGGGCCTTCGGCCCCGCTCGGCTCGGCTCGGCTCGAGGTCGAGGTCGTCGGTAGCGACGATGGTGGCGGTGAGGTGCGCAATTGGTGTGTCATCGCCATCCCCCCCAACCCCCCTCCCCCTTTAAAATTAATGGAAAATGTAAACCCAAACGTAGAGTCGGATTCGTAACCTCGAAGTTACAAGTCGATTCGTTCAACTATCAAGGGAGAGTAAACGCGGCGACTGTGGCGGCACTCGCCACCGATGCGAAGTCAGCATCACGAAGTTGGCGTTAAATTCGAACGTTTGATTCAGTTATTTTCTTTCCGGCCCTTTTCAGCCCTGAACCGTGGAAGCGCCGAAATTCGGGTTTCATTTTTAACGCGGCAGCTTATACCTCCCGAGCGTTACCGACTACTGCCGGTGGTGGTCGGTAAGTTATCCTCCGCCGAGGTCGACGCGCGTTACCGATGCACACGTAAAAAATTTTTCGCAAATTTTCGCGAATTTTTCGCGCGGTAAACCTTCGTCTCCGCGTCCTCCGTCCGACGAGCCTACTCTCGCCCGCACCCGTCGACCCGTTCTCGAGCTATACGGCGACAAAGAAACATTGATTTTTCACTAATTTGACGTCACCGAAAAAGTTACGGCCAACTGGGAATTAAAGGTATATTGCCTTTCCGAATTTTCCGGGAGCCCATCGGGCCTTCGGCCCCGCTCGGCTCGGCTCGGCTCGAGGTCGAGGTCGTCGGTAGCGACGATGGTGGCGGGGAGGCGCGCGATTGGTCTGTCATCGCCATCCTCCCCCCCAACCCCCCTACCCCTTTAAAATTAATGGAAAATGTAAACCCAAACGTAGAGTCGGATTCGTAACCTCGAAGTTACAAGTCGATTCGCTCAACTATCAAGGGAGAGTAAACGGGGCGACTGTGGCGGCACTCGCCACCGATGCGAAGTCAGCATCACGAAGTTGGCGTTAAATTCGAACGTTTGATTCAGTTATTTTCTTTCCGGCCCTTTTCAGCCCTGAACCGTGGAAGCGCCGAAATTCGGGTTTCATTTTTAACGCGGCAGCTTATACCTCCCGAGCGTTACCGACTACTGCCGGTGGTGGTCGGTAAGTTATCCTCCGCCGAGGTCGACGCGCGTTACCGATGCACACGTAAAAAATTTTTCGCAAATTTTCGCGAATTTTTCGCGCGGTAAACCTTCGTCTCCGAGTCCTCCGTCCGACGAGCCTACTCTCGCCCGCACCCGTCGACCCGTTCTCGAGCTATACGGCGACAAAGAAACATTGATTTTTCACTAATTTGACGTCACCGAAAAAGTTACGGCCAACTGGGAATTAAAGGTATATTGCCTTTCCGAATTTTCCGGGAGCCCATCGGGCCTTCGGCCCCGCTCGGCTCGGCTCGGCTCGAGGTCGAGGTCGTCGGTAGCGACGATGGTGGCGGTGAGGTGCGCAATTGGTGTGTCATCGCCGTCCTCCCCCCCAACCCCCCTACCCCTTTAAAATTAATGGAAAATGTAAACCCAAACGTAGAGTCGGATTCGTAACCTCGAAGTTACAAGTCGATTCGCTCAACTATCAAGGGAGAGTAAACGGGGCGACTGTGGCGGCACTCGCCACCGATGCGAAGTCAGCATCACGAAGTTGGCGTTAAATTTGAACGTTTGAATCAGTTATTTTCTTTCCGGCCCTTTTCAGCCCTGAACCGTGGAAGCGCCGAAATTCGGGTTTCATTTTTAACGCGGCAGCTTATACCTCCCGAGCGTTACCGACTACTGCCGGTGGTGGTCGTTAAGTTATCCTCCGCCGAGGTCGACGCGCGTTACCGATGCACTCGTAAAAACTTTTTCGCGAATTTTCGCGAATTTTTCGCGCGGTAAACCTTTGTCTCCGCGTCCTCCGTCCGACGAGCCTACTCTCGCCCGCACCCGTCGACCCGTTCTCGAGCTATACGGCGACAAAGAAACATTGATTTTTCACTAATTTGACGTCACCGAAAAAGTTACGGCCAACTGGGAATTAAAGGTATATTGCCTTTCCGAATTTTCCGGGAGCCCATCGGGCCTTCGGCCCCGCTCGGCTCGGCTCGGCTCGAGGTCGAGGTCGTCGGTAGCGACGATGGTGGCGGGGAGGCGCGCGATTGGTCTGTCATCGCCATCCTCCCCCCCAACCCCCCTACCCCTTTAAAATTAATGGAAAATGTAAACCCAAACGTAGAGTCGGATTCGTAACCTCGAAGTTACAAGTCGATTCGTTCAACTATCAAGGGAGAGTAAACACGGCGACTGTGGCGGCACTCGCCACCGATGCGAAGTCAGCATCACGAAGTTGGCGTTAAATTCGAACGTTTGATTCAGTTATTTTCTTTCCGGCCCTTTTCAGCCCTGAACCGTGGAAGCGCCGAAATTCGGGTTTCATTTTTAACGCGGCAGCTTATACCTCCCGAGCGTTACCGACTACTGCCGGTGGTGGTCGGTAAGTTATCCTCCGCCGAGGTCGACGCGCGTTACCGATGCACACGTAAAAAATTTTTCGCAAATTTTCGCGAATTTTTCGCGCGGTAAACCTTCGTCTCCGCGTCCTCCGTCCGACGAGCCTACTCTCGCCCGCACCCGTCGACCCGTTCTCGAGCTATACGGCGACAAAGAAACATTGATTTTTCACTAATTTGACGTCACCGAAAAAGTTACGGCCAACTGGGAATTAAAGGTATATTGCCTTTCCGAATTTTCCGGGAGCCCATCGGGCCTTCGGCCCCGCTCGGCTCGGCTCGGCTCGAGGTCGAGGTCGTCGGTAGCGACGATGGTGGCGGGGAGGCGCGCGATTGGTCTGTCATCGCCATCCTCCCCCCCAACCCCCCTACCCCTTTAAAATTAATGGAAAATGTAAACCCAAACGTAGAGTCGGATTCGTAACCTCGAAGTTACAAATCGATTCGCTCAACTATCAAGGGAGAGTAAACGGGGCGACTGTGGCGGCACTCGCCACCGATGCGAAGTCAGCATCACGAAGTTGGCGTTAAATTCGAACGTTTGATTCAGTTATTTTCTTTCCGGCCCTTTTCAGCCCTGAACCGTGGAAGCGCCGAAATCCGGGTTTCATTTTTAACGCGGCAGCTTATACCTCCCGAGCGTTACCGACTACTGCCGGTGGTGGTCGGTAAGTTATCCTCCGCCGAGGTCGACGCGCGTTACCGATGCACACGTAAAAAATTTTTCGCAAATTTTCGCGAATTTTTCGCGCGGTAAACCTTCGTCTCCGCGTCCTCCGTCCGACGAGCCTACTCTCGCCCGCACCCGTCGACCCGTTCTCGAGCTATACGGCGACAAAGAAACATTGATTTTTCACTAATTTGACGTCACCGAAAAAGTTACGGCCAACTGGGAATTAAAGGTATATTGCCTTTCCGAATTTTCCGGGAGCCCATCGGGCCTTCGGCCCCGCTCGGCTCGGCTCGGCTCGAGGTCGAGGTCGTCGGTAGCGACGATGGTGGCGGGGAGGTGCGCAATTGGTGTGTCATCGCCATCCCCCCAACCCCCCCTACCCCTTTAAAATTAATGGAAAATGTAAACCCAAACGTAGAGTCGGATTCGTAACCTCGAAGTTACAAGTCGATTCGCTCAACTATCAAGGGAGAGTAAACGGGGCGACTGTGGCGGCACTCGCCACCGATGCGAAGTCAGCATCACGAAGTTGGCGTTAAATTCGAACGTTTGAATCAGTTATTTTCTTTCCGGCCCTTTTCGGCCCTGAACCGTGGAAGCGCCGAAATTCGGGTTTCATATTTAACGCGGCAGCTTATACCTCCCGAGCGTTACCGACTACTGCCGGTGGTGGTCGTTAAGTTATCCTCCGCCGAGGTCGACGCGCGTTACCGATGCACTCGTAAAAACTTTTTCGCGAATTTTCGCGAATTTTTCGCGCGGTAAACCTTTGTCTCCGGGTCCTCCGTCCGACGAGCCTACTCTCGCCCGCACCCGTCGACCCGTTCTCGATCTGTACGGCGACAAAGAAACATTGATTTTTCACTAATTTGACGTCACCGAAAAAGTTACGGCCAACTGGGAATTAAAGGTATATTGCCTTTCCGAATTTTCCGGGAGCCCATCGGGCCTTCGGCCCCGCTCGGCTCGGCTCGGCTCGAGGTCGAGGTCGTCGGTAGCGACGATGGTGGCGGGGAGGCGCGCGATTGGTCTGTCATCGCCATCCTCCCCCCAAACCCCCCTCCCTTTAAAATTAATGGAAAATGTAAACCTAAACGTAGAGTCGGATTCGTAACCTCGAAGTTACAAGTCAACTCGCTCAACTATCGAGGGAGAGTAAACGCGGCGACTGTGGCGGCACTCGCCACCGATGCGAAGTCAGCATCACGAAGTTGGCGTTAAATTCGAACGTTTGAATCAGTTATTTTCTTTCCGGCCCTTTTCAGCCCTGAACCGTGGAAGCGCCGAAATTCGGGTTTCATTTTTAACGCGGCAGCTTATACCTCCCGAGCGTTACCGACTACTGCCGGTGGTGGTCGGTAAGTTATCCTCCGCCGAGGTCGACGCGCGTTACCGATGCACTCGTAAAAACTTTTTCGCGAATCTTCGCGAATTTTTGCCCGCGGTAAACCTTTGTCTCCGCGTCCTCCGTCCGACGAGCCTACTTTCGCCCGCACCCGTCGACCCGTTCTCGAGCTATACGGCGACAAAGAAACTTTGATTTTTCACTAATTTGACGTCACCAAAAAGTTACGGCCAACTGGGAATTAAAGGTATATTGCCTTTCCGAATTTTCCGGGGGCCCGTCGGGCCTTCGGCCCCGCTCGGCTCGGCTCGGCTCGAGGTCGAGGTCGTCGGTAGCGACGATGGTGGCGGTGAGGTGCGCAATTGGTGTGTCATCGCCATCCCCCCCAACCCCCCCTCCCCCTTTAAAATTAATGGAAAATGTAAACCCAAACGTAGAGTCGGATTCGTAACCTCGAAGTTACAAGTCGATTCGCTCAACTATCAAGGGAGAGTAAACGGGGCGACTGTGGCGGCACTCGCCACCGATGCGGAGTCAGCATCACGAAGTTGGCGTTAAATTCGAACGTTTGAATCAGTTATTTTCTTTCCGGCCCTTTTCGGCCCTGAACCGTGGAAGCGCCGAAATTCGGGTTTCATTTTTAACGCGGCAGCTTATACCTCCCGAGCGTTACCGACTACTGCCGGTGGTGGTCGTTAAGTTATCCTCCGCCGAGGTCGACGCGCGTTACCGATGCACTCGTAAAAACTTTTTCGCGAATCTTCGCGAATTTTTCGCGCGGTAAACCTTTGTCTCCGCGTCCTCCGTCCGACGAGCCTACTCTCGCCCGCACCCGTCGACCCGTTCTCGAGCTATACGGCGACAAAGAAACATTGATTTTTCACTAATTTGACGTCACCGAAAAAGTTACGGCCAACTGGGAATTAAAGGTATATTGCCTTTCCGAATTTTCCGGGAGCCCATCGGGCCTTCGGCCCCGCTCGGCTCGGCTCGGCTCGAGGTCGAGGTCGTCGGTAGCGACGATGGTGGCGGGGAGGCGCGCGATTGGTCTGTCATCGCCATCCTCCCCCCAAACCCCCCTCCCTTTAAAATTAATGGAAAATGTAAACCCAAACGTAGAGTCGGATTCGTAACCTCGAAGTTACAAGTCGATTCGCTCAACTACCAAGGGAGAGTAAACGGGGCGACTGTGGCGGCACTCGCCACCGATGCGAAGTCAGCATCACGAAGTTGGCGTTAAATTCGAACGTTTGAATCAGTTATTATCTTTCCGGCCCTTTTCAGCCATGAACCGTGGAAGCGCCGAAATTCGGGTTTCATTTTTAACGCGGCAGCTTATACCCCCCGAGTGTTACCGACCACTGCCGGTGGTGGTCGGTAAGTTATCCTCCGCCGAGGTCGACGCGCGTTACCGATGCACACGTAAAAAATTTTTCGCGAATCTTCGCGAATTTTTCGCGCGGTAAACCTTTGTCTCCGCGTCCTCCGTCCGACGAGCCTACTCTCGCCCGCACCCGTCGACCCGTTCTCGAGCTATACGGCGACAAAGAAACATTGATTTTTCACTAATTTGACGTCACCGAAAAAGTTACGGCCAACTGGGAATTAAAGGTATATTGCCTTTCCGAATTGTCCGGGAGCCCATCGGGCCTTCGGCCCCGCTCGGCTCGGCTCGGCTCGAGGTCGAGGTCGTCGGTAGCGACGATGGTGGCGGGGAGGCGCGCGATTGGTCTGTCATCGCCATCTTCCCCCCCAACCCCCCTCCCCCTTTAAAATTAATGGAAAATGTAAACCCAAACGTAGAGTCGGATTCGTAACCTCGAAGTTACAAGTCGATTCGCTCAACTATCAAGGGAGAGTAAACGCGGCGACTGTGGCGGCACTCGCCACCGATGCGAAGTCAGCATCACGAAGTTGGCGTTAAATTTGTACGTTTGAATCAGTTATTTTCTTTCCGGCCCTTTTCAGCCCTGAACCGTGGAAGCGCCGAAATTCGGGTTTCATTTTTAACGCGGCAGCTTATACCTCCCGAGTGTTACCGACCACTGCCGGTGGTGGTCGGTAAGTTATCCTCCGCCGAGGTCGACGCGCGTTACCGATGCACACGTAAAAAATTTTTCGCGAATTTTCGCGAATTTTTCGCGCGGTAAACCTTCGTCTCCGCGTCCTCCGTCCGACGAGCCTACTCTCGCCCGCACCCGTCGATCCGTCCTCGAGCTATACGGCGACAAAGAAACTTTGATTTTTCACTAATTTGACGTCATCGAGAAAGTTACGGCCAACTGGGAATTAAAGGTATATCGCCTTTAAGAATTTTCCGGGAGCCCGTCGGGCCTTCGGCCCCGCTCGGCTCGGCTCGGCTCTGCTCGAGGTCGAGGTCGTCGGTAGCGACGATGGTGGCGGGGAGGTGCGCAATTGGTGTGTCATCGCCATCCCCCCCAACCCCCCCTCCCCCTTTAAAATTAATGGAAAATGTAAACCCAAACGTAGAGTCGGATTCGTAACCTCGAAGTTTCAAGTCGATTCGCTCAACTATCAAGGGAGAGTAAACGGGGCGACTGTGGCGGCACTCGCCACCGATGCGAAGTCAGCATCACGAAGTTGGCGTTAAATTCGAACGTTTGAATCAGTTATTTTCTTTCCGGCCCTTTTCGGCCCTGAACCGTGGAAGCGCCGAAATTCGGGTTTCATTTTTAACGCGGCAGCTTATACCTCCCGAGCGTTACCGACTACTGCCGGTGGTGGTCGTTAAGTTATCCTCCGCCGAGGTCGACGCGCGTTACCGATGCACTCGTAAAAACTTTTTCGTGAATTTTCGCGAATTTTTCGCGCGGTAAACCATTGTCTCCGCGTCCTCCGTCCGACGAGCCTACTTTCGCCCGCACCCGTCGACCCGTTCTCGAGCTATACGGCGACAAAGAAACTTTGATTTTTCACTAATTTGACGTCATCGAGAAAGTTACGACCAACTGGGAATTAAAGGTATATCGCCTTTCCGATTTTTCCGGGAGCCCATCGGGCCTTCGGCCTCGCTCGGCACGGCTCGGCTCGGCTCGAGGTCGAGGTCGTCGGTAGCGACGATGGTGGCGGGGAGGTGCGCAATTGGTGTGTCATCGCCATCCCCCCAACCCCCCCTCCCCCTTTAAAATTAATGGAAAATGTAAACCCAAACGTAGAGTCGGATTCGTAACCTCGAAGTTACGAGTCGATTCGCTCAACTATCAAGGGAGAGTAAACGGGGCGACTGTGGCGGCACTCGCCACCGATGCGAAGTCAGCATCACGAAGTTGGCGTTAAATTCGAACGTTTGAATCAGTTATTATCTTTCCGGCCCTTTTCAGCCATGAACCGTGGAAGCGCCGAAATTCGGGTTTCATTTTTAACGCGGCAGCTTATACCCCCCGAGTGTTACCGACCACTGCCGGTGGTGGTCGGTAAGTTATCCTCCGCCGAGGTCGACGCGCGTTACCGATGCACACGTAAAAAATTTTTCGCGAATTTTCGCGAATTTTTCGCGCGGTAAACCTTCGTCTCCGCGTCCTCCGTCCGACGAGCCTACTCTCGCCCGCACCCGTCGACCCGTCCTCGAGCTATACGGCGACAAAGAAACTTTGATTTTTCACTAATTTGACGTCATCGAGAAAGTTACGGCCAACTGGGAATTAAAGGTATATTGCCTTTAAGAATTTTCCGGGAGCCCGTCGGGCCTTCGGCCCCGCTCGGCTCGGCTCGGCTCTGCTCGAGGTCGAGGTCGTCGGTAGCGACGATGGTGGCGGGGAGGTGCGCAATTGGTGTGTCATCGCCATCCCCCCCAACCCCCCCTCCCCCTTTAAAATTAATGGAAAATGTAAACCCAAACGTAGAGTCGGATTCGTAACCTCGAAGTTACAAGTCGATTCGCTCAACTATCAAGGGAGAGTAAACGGGGCGACTGTGGCGACACTCGCCACCGATGCGAAGTCAGCATCACGAAGTTGGCGTTAAATTCGAACGTTTGAATCAGTTATTTTCTTTCCGGCCCTTTTCGGCCCTGAACCGTGGAAGCGCCGAAATTCGGGTTTCATTTTTAACGCGGCAGGTTATACCTCCCGAGCGTTACCGACTACTGCCGGTGGTGGTCGTTAAGTTATCCTCCGCCGAGGTCGACGCGCGTTACCGATGCACTCGTAAAAACTTTTTCGCGAATTTTCGCGAATTTTTCGCGCGGTAAACCTTTGTCTCCGCGTCCTCCGTCCGACGAGCCTACTCTCGCCCGCACCCGTCGACCCGTTCTCGAGCTATACGGCGACAAAGAAACATTGATTTTTCACTAATTTGACGTCACCGAAAAAGTTACGGCCAACTGGGAATTAAAGGTATATTGCCTTTCCGAATTGTCCGGGAGCCCATCGGGCCTTCGGCCCCGCTCGGCTCGGCTCGGCTCGAGGTCGAGGTCGTCGGTAGCGACGATGGTGGCGGGGAGGCGCGCGATTGGTCTGTCATCGCCATCTTCCCCCCCAACCCCCCTCCCCCTTTAAAATTAATGGAAAATGTAAACCCAAACGTAGAGTCGGATTCGTAACCTCGAAGTTACAAGTCGATTCGCTCAACTATCAAGGGAGAGTAAACGCGGCGACTGTGGCGGCACTCGCCACCGATGCGAAGTCAGCATCACGAAGTTGGCGTTAAATTTGTACGTTTGAATCAGTTATTTTCTTTCCGGCCCTTTTCAGCCCTGAACCGTGGAAGCGCCGAAATTCGGGTTTCATTTTTAACGCGGCAGCTTATACCTCCCGAGCGTTACCGACTACTGCCGGTGGTGGTCGGTAAGTTATCCTCCGCCGAGGTCGACGCGCGTTACCGATGCACTCGTAAAAACTTTTTCGCGAATTTTCGCGAATTTTTCGCGCGGTAAACCTTTGTCTCCGCGTCCTCCGTCCGACGAGCCTACTCTCGCCCGCACCCTTCGACCCGTTCTCGAGCTATACGGCGACAAAGAAACATTGATTTTTCACTAATTTGACGTCACCGAAAAAGTTACGGCCAATTGGGAATTAAAGGTATATTGCCTTTCCGAATTTTCCGGGAGCCCATCGGGCCTTCGGCCCCGCCCGGCTCGGCTCGGCTCGAGGTCGAGGTCGTCGGTAGCGACGATGGTGGCGGGGAGGCGCGCGATTGGTCTGTCATCGCCATCCTCCCCCCAAACCCCCCTCCCTTTAAAATTAATGGAAAATGTAAACCTAAACGTAGAGTCGGATTCGTAACCTCGAAGTTACAAGTCAACTCGCTCAACTATCGAGGGAGAGTAAACGCGGCGACTGTGGCGGCACTCGCCACCGATGCGAAGTCAGCATCACGAAGTTGGCGTTAAATTCGAACGTTTGAATCAGTTATTTTCTTTCCGGCCCTTTTCAGCCCTGAACCGTGGAAGCGCCGAAATTCGGGTTTCATTTTTAACGCGGCAGCTTATACCTCCCGAGCGTTACCGACTACTGCCGGTGGTGGTCGGTAAGTTATCCTCCGCCGAGGTCGACTCGCGTTACCGATGCACTCGTAAAAACTTTTTCGCGAATCTTCGCGAATTTTTGCGCGCGGTAAACCTTTGTCTCCGCGACCTCCGTCCGACGAGCCTACTCTCGCCCGCACCCGTCGACCCGTTCTCGAGCTATACGGCGACAAAGAAACTTTGATTTTTCACTAATTTGACGTCACCAAAAAGTTACGGCCAACTGGGAATTAAAGGTATATTGCCTTTCCGAATTTTCCGGGAGCCCGTCGGGCCTTCGGCCCCGCTCGGCTCGGCTCGGCTCGAGGTCGAGGTCGTCGGTAGCGACGATGGTGGCGGGGAGGTGCGCAATTGGTGTGTCATCGCCACCCCCCCCAACCACCCTCACCCTTTAAAATTAATGGAAAATGTAAACCCAAACGTAGAGTCGGATTCGTAACCTCGAAGTTACAAGTCGATTCACTCAACTATCAAGGGAGAGTAAACGCGGCGACTGTGGCGGCACTCGCCACCGATGCGAAGTCAGCATCACGAAGTTGGCGTTAAATTCGAACGTTTGAATCAGTTATTATCTTTCCGGCCCTTTTCAGCCCTGAACCGTGGAAGCGCCGAAATTCGGGTTTCATTTTTAACGCGGCAGCTTATACCTCCCGAGCGTTACCGACTACTGCCGGTGGTGGTCGTTAAGTTATCCTCCGCCGAGGTCGACGCGCGTTACCGATGCACTCGTAAAAACTTTTTCGCGAATCTTCGCGAATTTTTCGCGCGGTAAACCTTTGTCTCCGCGTCCTCCGTCCGACGAGCCTACTCTCGCCCGCACCCGTCGACCCGTTCTCGAGCTATACGGCGACAAAGAAACATTGATTTTTCACTAATTTGACGTCACCGAAAAAGTTACGGCCAACTGGGAATTAAAGGTATATTGCCTTTCCGAATTTTCCGGGAGCCCATCGGGCCTTCGGCCCCGCTCGGCTCGGCTCGGCTCGAGGTCGAGGTCGTCGGTAGCGACGATGGTGGCGGGGAGGCGCGCGATTGGTCTGTCATCGCCATCCTCCCCCCCAACCCCCCTCCCCCTTTAAAATTAATGGAAAATGTAAACCCAAACGTAGAGTCGGATTCGTAACCTCGAAGTTACAAGTCGATTCGCTCAACTACCAAGGGAGAGTAAACGGGGCGACTGTGGCGGCACTCGCCACCGATGCGAAGTCAGCATCACGAAGTTGGCGTTCAATTTGAACGTTTGAATCAGTTATTTTCTTTCCGGCCCTTTTCAGCCCTGAACCGTGGAAGCGCCGAAATTCGGGTTTCATTTTTAACGCGGCAGCTTATACCTTCCGAGCGTTACCGACTACTGCCGGTGGTGGTCGTTAAGTTATCCTCCGCCGAGGTCGACGCGCGTTACCGATGCACTCGTAAAAACTTTTTCGCGAATCTTCGCGAATTTTTCGCGCGGTAAACCTTTGTCTCCGCGTCCTCCGTCCGACGAGCCTACTCTCGCCCGCACCCGTCGACCCGTTCTCGAGCTATACGGCGACAAAGAAACATTGATTTTTCACTAATTTGACGTCACCGAAAAAGTTACGGCCAACTGCGAATTAAAGGTATATTGCCTTTCCGAATTTTCCGGGAGCCCATCGGGCCTTCGGCCCCGCTCGGCTCGGCTCGGCTCGAGGTTGAGGTCGTCGGTAGCGACGATGGTGGCGGGGAGGTGCGCAATTGGTGTGTCATCGCCATCCCCCCAACCCCCCCTCCCCCTTTAAAATTAATGGAAAATGTAAACCCAAACGTAGAGTCGGATTCGTAACCTCGAAGTTACAAGTCGATTCGCTCAACTATCAAGGGAGAGTAAACGGGGCGACTGTGGCGGCACTCGCCACCGATGCGAAGTCAGCATCACGAAGTTGGCGTTAAATTCGAACGTTTGAATCAGTTATTTTCTTTCCGGCCCTTTTCGGCCCTGAACCGTGGAAGCGCCGAAATTCGGGTTTCATTTTTAACGCGGCAGCTTATACCTCCCGAGCGTTACCGACTACTGCCGGTGGTGGTCGGTAAGTTATCCTCCGCCGAGGTCGACTCGCGTTACCGATGCACTCGTAAAAACTTTTTCGCGAATCTTCGCGAATTTTTGCGCGCGGTAAACCTTTGTCTCCGCGACCTCCGTCCGACGAGCCTACTCTCGCCCGCACCCGTCGACCCGTTCTCGAGCTATACGGCGACAAAGAAACTTTGATTTTTCACTAATTTGACGTCACCAAAAAGTTACGGCCAACTGGGAATTAAAGGTATATTGCCTTTCCGAATTTTCCGGGAGCCCGTCGGGCCTTCGGCCCCGCTCGGCTCGGCCCGGCTCGAGGTCGAGGTCGTCGGTAGCGACGATGGTGGCGGGGAGGTGCGCAATTGGTGTGTCATCGCCACCCCCCCCAACCACCCTCACCCTTTAAAATTAATGGAAAATGTAAACCCAAACGTAGAGTCGGATTCGTAACCTCGAAGTTACAAGTCGATTCACTCAACTATCAAGGGAGAGTAAACGCGGCGACTGTGGCGGCACTCGCCACCGATGCGAAGTCAGCATCACGAAGTTGGCGTTAAATTCGAACGTTTGAATCAGTTATTATCTTTCCGGCCCTTTTCAGCCCTGAACCGTGGAAGCGCCGAAATTCGGGTTTCATTTTTAACGCGGCAGCTTATACCTCCCGAGCGTTACCGACTACTGCCGGTGGTGGTCGTTAAGTTATCCTCCGCCGAGGTCGACGCGCGTTACCGATGCACTCGTAAAAACTTTTTCGCGAATCTTCGCGAATTTTTCGCGCGGTAAACCTTTGTCTCCGCGTCCTCCGTCCGACGAGCCTACTCTCGCCCGCACCCGTCGACCCGTTCTCGAGCGATACGGCGACAAAGATACATTGATTTTTCACTAATTTGACGTCACCGAAAAAGTTACGGCCAACTGGGAATTAAAGGTATATTGCCTTTCCGAATTTTCCGGGAGCCCATCGGGCCTTCGGCCCCGCTCGGCTCGGCTCGGCTCGAGGTCGAGGTCGTCGGTAGCGACGATGGTGGCGGGGAGGCGCGCGATTGGTCTGTCATCGCCATCCTCCCCCCCAACCCCCCTCCCCCTTTAAAATTAATGGAAAATGTAAACCCAAACGTAGAGTCGGATTCGTAACCTCGAAGTTACAAGTCGATTCGCTCAACTACCAAGGGAGAGTAAACGGGGCGACTGTGGCGGCACTCGCCACCGATGCGAAGTCAGCATCACGAAGTTGGCGTTCAATTTGAACGTTTGAATCAGTTATTTTCTTTCCGGCCCTTTTCAGCCCTGAACCGTGGAAGCGCCGAAATTCGGGTTTCATTTTTAACGCGGCAGCTTATACCTTCCGAGCGTTACCGACTACTGCCGGTGGTGGTCGTTAAGTTATCCTCCGCCGAGGTCGACGCGCGTTACCGATGCACTCGTAAAAACTTTTTCGCGAATCTTCGCGAATTTTTCGCGCGGTAAACCTTTGTCTCCGCGTCCTCCGTCCGACGAGCCTACTCTCGCCCGCACCCGTCGACCCGTTCTCGAGCTATACGGCGACAAAGAAACATTGATTTTTCACTAATTTGACGTCACCGAAAAAGTTACGGCCAACTGCGAATTAAAGGTATATTGCCTTTCCGAATTTTCCGGGAGCCCATCGGGCCTTCGGCCCCGCTCGGCTCGGCTCGGCTCGAGGTTGAGGTCGTCGGTAGCGACGATGGTGGCGGGGAGGTGCGCAATTGGTGTGTCATCGCCATCCCCCCAACCCCCCCTCCCCCTTTAAAATTAATGGAAAATGTAAACCCAAACGTAGAGTCGGATTCGTAACCTCGAAGTTACAAGTCGATTCGCTCAACTATCAAGGGAGAGTAAACGGGGCGACTGTGGCGGCACTCGCCACCGATGCGAAGTCAGCATCACGAAGTTGGCGTTAAATTCGAACGTTTGAATCAGTTATTTTCTTTCCGGCCCTTTTCGGCCCTGAACCGTGGAAGCGCCGAAATTCGGGTTTCATTTTTAACGCGGCAGCTTATACCTCCCGAGCGTTACCGACTACTGCCGGTGGTGGTCGGTAAGTTATCCTCCGCCGAGGTCGACTCGCGTTACCGATGCACTCGTAAAAACTTTTTCGCGAATCTTCGCGAATTTTTGCGCGCGGTAAACCTTTGTCTCCGCGTCCTCCGTCCGACGAGCCTACTCTCGCCCGCACCCGTCGACCCGTTCTCGAGCTATACGGCGACAAAGAAACTTTGATCTTTCACTAATTTGACGTCACCAAAAAGTTACGGCCAACTGGGAATTAAAGGTATATTGCCTTTCCGAATTTTCCGGGATCCCGTCGGGCCTTCGGCCCCGCTCGGCTCGGCTCGGCTCGAGGTCGAGGTCGTCGGTAGCGACGATGGTGGCGGGGAGGTGCGCAATTGGTGTGTCATCGCCATCCCCCCCAACCCCCCTACCCCTTTAAAATTAATGGAAAATGTAAACCTAAACGTAGAGTCGGATTCGTAACCTCGAAGTTACAAGTCAACTCGCTCAACTATCGAGGGAGAGTAAACGCGGCGACTGTGGCGGCACTCGCCACCGATGCGAAGTCAGCATCACGAAGTTGGCGTTAAATTCGAACGTTTGAATCAGTTATTTTCTTTCCGGCCCTTTTCAGCCCTGAACCGTGGAAGCGCCGAAATTCGGGTTTCATTTTTAACGCGGCAGCTTATACCTCCCGAGCGTTACCGACTACTGCCGGTGGTGGTCGGTAAGTTATCCTCCGCCGAGGTCGACTCGCGTTACCGATGCACTCGTAAAAACTTTTTCGCGAATCTTCGCGAATTTTTGCGCGCGGTAAACCTTTGTCTCCGCGACCTCCGTCCGACGAGCCTACTCTCGCCCGCACCCGTCGACCCGTTCTCGAGCTATACGGCGACAAAGAAACTTTGATTTTTCACTAATTTGACGTCACCAAAAAGTTACGGCCAACTGGGAATTAAAGGTATATTGCCTTTCCGAATTTTCCGGGAGCCCGTCGGGCCTTCGGCCCCGCTCGGCTCGGCTCGGCTCGAGGTTGAGGTCGTCGGTAGCGACGATGGTGGCGGGGAGGTGCGCAATTGGTGTGTCATCGCCATCCCCCCAACCCCCCCTCCCCCTTTAAAATTAATGGAAAATGTAAACCCAAACGTAGAGTCGGATTCGTAACCTCGAAGTTACAAGTCGATTCGCTCAACTATCAAGGGAGAGTAAACGGGTCGACTGTGGCGGCACTCGCCACCGATGCGAAGTCAGCATCACGAAGTTGGCGTTAAATTCGAACGTTTGAATCAGTTATTTTCTTTCCGGCCCTTTTCGGCCCTGAACCGTGGAAGCGCCGAAATTCGGGTTTCATATTTAACGCGGCAGCTTATACCTCCCGAGCGTTACCGACTACTGCCGGTGGTGGTCGTTAAGTTATCCTCCGCCGAGGTCGACGCGCGTTACCGATGCACTCGTAAAAACTTTTTCGCGAATTTTCGCGAATTTTTCGCGCGGTAAACCTTTGTCTCCGGGTCCTCCGTCCGACGAGCCTACTCTCGCCCGCACCCGTCGACCCGTTCTCGATCTGTACGGCGACAAAGAAACATTGATTTTTCACTAATTTGACGTCACCGAAAAAGTTACGGCCAACTGGGAATTAAAGGTATATTGCCTTTCCGAATTTTCCGGGAGCCCATCGGGCCTTCGGCCCCGCTCGGCTCGGCTCGGCTCGAGGTCGAGGTCGTCGGTAGCGACGATGGTGGCGGGGAGGCGCGCGATTGGTCTGTCATCGCCATCCTCCCCCCAAACCCCCCTCCCTTTAAAATTAATGGAAAATGTAAACCTAAACGTAGAGTCGGATTCGTAACCTCGAAGTTACAAGTCAACTCGCTCAACTATCGAGGGAGAGTAAACGCGGCGACTGTGGCGGCACTCGCCACCGATGCGAAGTCAGCATCACGAAGTTGGCGTTAAATTCGAACGTTTGAATCAGTTATTTTCTTTCCGGCCCTTTTCAGCCCTGAACCGTGGAAGCGCCGAAATTCGGGTTTCATTTTTAACGCGGCAGCTTATACCTCCCGAGCGTTACCGACTACTGCCGGTGGTGGTCGGTAAGTTATCCTCCGCCGAGGTCGACGCGCGTTACCGATGCACTCGTAAAAACTTTTTCGCGAATCTTCGCGAATTTTTGCCCGCGGTAAACCTTTGTCTCCGCGTCCTCCGTCCGACGAGCCTACTTTCGCCCGCACCCGTCGACCCGTTCTCGAGCTATACGGCGACAAAGAAACTTTGATTTTTCACTAATTTGACGTCACCAAAAAGTTACGGCCAACTGGGAATTAAAGGTATATTGCCTTTCCGAATTTTCCGGGGGCCCGTCGGGCCTTCGGCCCCGCTCGGCTCGGCTCGGCTCGAGGTCGAGGTCGTCGGTAGCGACGATGGTGGCGGTGAGGTGCGCAATTGGTGTGTCATCGCCATCCCCCCCAACCCCCCCTCCCCCTTTAAAATTAATGGAAAATGTAAACCCAAACGTAGAGTCGGATTCGTAACCTCGAAGTTACAAGTCGATTCGCTCAACTATCAAGGGAGAGTAAACGCGGCGACTGTGGCGGCACTCGCCACCGATGCGAAGTCAGCATCACGAAGTTGGCGTTAAATTCGAACGTTTGAATCAGTTATTTTCTTTCCGGCCCTTTTCAGCCCTGAACCGTGGAAGCGCCGAAATTCGGGTTTCATTTTTAACGCGGCAGCTTATACCTCCCGAGCGTTACCGACTACTGCCGGTGGTGGTCGGTAAGTTATCCTCCGCCGAGGTCGACGCGCGTTACCGATGCACACGTAAAAAATTTTTCGCAAATTTTCGCGAATTTTTCGCGCGGTAAACCTTCGTCTCCGCGTCCTCCGTCCGACGATTCTACTCTCGCCCGCACCCGTCGACCCGTCCTCGAGCTATACGGCGACAAAGAAACTTTGATTTTTCACTAATTTGACGTCATCGAGAAAGTTACGGCCAACTGGGAATTAATGGTATATCGCCTTTCCGAATTTTCCGGGAGCCCGTCGGGCCTTCGGCCCCGCTCGGCTCGGCTCGGCTCTGCTCGAGGTCGAGGTCGTCGGTAGCGACGATGGTGGCGGGGAGGTGCGCAATTGGTGTGTCATCGCCATCCCCCCCAACCCCCCCTCCCCCTTTAAAATTAATGGAAAATGTAAACCCAAACGTAGAGTCGGATTCGTAACCTCGAAGTTACAAGTCGATTCGCTCAACTATCAAGGGAGAGTAAACGGGGCGACTGTGGCGGCACTCGCCACCGATGCGGAGTCAGCATCACGAAGTTGGCGTTAAATTCGAACGTTTGAATCAGTTATTTTCTTTCCGGCCCTTTTCGGCCCTGAACCGTGGAAGCGCCGAAATTCGGGTTTCATTTTTAACGCGGCAGCTTATACCTCCCGAGCGTTACCGACTACTGCCGGTGGTGGTCGTTAAGTTATCCTCCGCCGAGGTCGACGCGCGTTACCGATGCACTCGTAAAAACTTTTTCGCGAATCTTCGCGAATTTTTCGCGCGGTAAACCTTTGTCTCCGCGTCCTCCGTCCGACGAGCCTACTCTCGCCCGCACCCGTCGACCCGTTCTCGAGCTATACGGCGACAAAGAAACATTGATTTTTCACTAATTTGACGTCACCGAAAAAGTTACGGCCAACTGGGAATTAAAGGTATATTGCCTTTCCGAATTTTCCGGGAGCCCATCGGGCCTTCGGCCCCGCTCGGCTCGGCTCGGCTCGAGGTCGAGGTCGTCGGTAGCGACGATGGTGGCGGGGAGGCGCGCGATTGGTCTGTCATCGCCATCCTCCCCCCAAACCCCCCTCCCTTTAAAATTAATGGAAAATGTAAACCCAAACGTAGAGTCGGATTCGTAACCTCGAAGTTACAAGTCGATTCGCTCAACTACCAAGGGAGAGTAAACGGGGCGACTGTGGCGGCACTCGCCACCGATGCGAAGTCAGCATCACGAAGTTGGCGTTAAATTCGAACGTTTGAATCAGTTATTATCTTTCCGGCCCTTTTCAGCCATGAACCGTGGAAGCGCCGAAATTCGGGTTTCATTTTTAACGCGGCAGCTTATACCCCCCGAGTGTTACCGACCACTGCCGGTGGTGGTCGGTAAGTTATCCTCCGCCGAGGTCGACGCGCGTTACCGATGCACACGTAAAAAATTTTTCGCGAATCTTCGCGAATTTTTCGCGCGGTAAACCTTTGTCTCCGCGTCCTCCGTCCGACGAGCCTACTCTCGCCCGCACCCGTCGACCCGTTCTCGAGCTATACGGCGACAAAGAAACATTGATTTTTCACTAATTTGACGTCACCGAAAAAGTTACGGCCAACTGGGAATTAAAGGTATATTGCCTTTCCGAATTGTCCGGGAGCCCATCGGGCCTTCGGCCCCGCTCGGCTCGGCTCGGCTCGAGGTCGAGGTCGTCGGTAGCGACGATGGTGGCGGGGAGGCGCGCGATTGGTCTGTCATCGCCATCTTCCCCCCCAACCCCCCTCCCCCTTTAAAATTAATGGAAAATGTAAACCCAAACGTAGAGTCGGATTCGTAACCTCGAAGTTACAAGTCGATTCGCTCAACTATCAAGGGAGAGTAAACGCGGCGACTGTGGCGGCACTCGCCACCGATGCGAAGTCAGCATCACGAAGTTGGCGTTAAATTTGTACGTTTGAATCAGTTATTTTCTTTCCGGCCCTTTTCAGCCCTGAACCGTGGAAGCGCCGAAATTCGGGTTTCATTTTTAACGCGGCAGCTTATACCTCCCGAGTGTTACCGACCACTGCCGGTGGTGGTCGGTAAGTTATCCTCCGCCGAGGTCGACGCGCGTTACCGATGCACACGTAAAAAATTTTTCGCGAATTTTCGCGAATTTTTCGCGCGGTAAACCTTCGTCTCCGCGTCCTCCGTCCGACGAGCCTACTCTCGCCCGCACCCGTCGATCCGTCCTCGAGCTATACGGCGACAAAGAAACTTTGATTTTTCACTAATTTGACGTCATCGAGAAAGTTACGGCCAACTGGGAATTAAAGGTATATCGCCTTTAAGAATTTTCCGGGAGCCCGTCGGGCCTTCGGCCCCGCTCGGCTCGGCTCGGCTCTGCTCGAGGTCGAGGTCGTCGGTAGCGACGATGGTGGCGGGGAGGTGCGCAATTGGTGTGTCATCGCCATCCCCCCCAACCCCCCCTCCCCCTTTAAAATTAATGGAAAATGTAAACCCAAACGTAGAGTCGGATTCGTAACCTCGAAGTTTCAAGTCGATTCGCTCAACTATCAAGGGAGAGTAAACGGGGCGACTGTGGCGGCACTCGCCACCGATGCGAAGTCAGCATCACGAAGTTGGCGTTAAATTCGAACGTTTGAATCAGTTATTTTCTTTCCGGCCCTTTTCGGCCCTGAACCGTGGAAGCGCCGAAATTCGGGTTTCATTTTTAACGCGGCAGCTTATACCTCCCGAGCGTTACCGACTACTGCCGGTGGTGGTCGTTAAGTTATCCTCCGCCGAGGTCGACGCGCGTTACCGATGCACTCGTAAAAACTTTTTCGTGAATTTTCGCGAATTTTTCGCGCGGTAAACCATTGTCTCCGCGTCCTCCGTCCGACGAGCCTACTTTCGCCCGCACCCGTCGACCCGTTCTCGAGCTATACGGCGACAAAGAAACTTTGATTTTTCACTAATTTGACGTCATCGAGAAAGTTACGACCAACTGGGAATTAAAGGTATATCGCCTTTCCGATTTTTCCGGGAGCCCATCGGGCCTTCGGCCTCGCTCGGCACGGCTCGGCTCGGCTCGAGGTCGAGGTCGTCGGTAGCGACGATGGTGGCGGGGAGGTGCGCAATTGGTGTGTCATCGCCATCCCCCCAACCCCCCCTCCCCCTTTAAAATTAATGGAAAATGTAAACCCAAACGTAGAGTCGGATTCGTAACCTCGAAGTTACGAGTCGATTCGCTCAACTATCAAGGGAGAGTAAACGGGGCGACTGTGGCGGCACTCGCCACCGATGCGAAGTCAGCATCACGAAGTTGGCGTTAAATTCGAACGTTTGAATCAGTTATTATCTTTCCGGCCCTTTTCAGCCATGAACCGTGGAAGCGCCGAAATTCGGGTTTCATTTTTAACGCGGCAGCTTATACCCCCCGAGTGTTACCGACCACTGCCGGTGGTGGTCGGTAAGTTATCCTCCGCCGAGGTCGACGCGCGTTACCGATGCACACGTAAAAAATTTTTCGCGAATTTTCGCGAATTTTTCGCGCGGTAAACCTTCGTCTCCGCGTCCTCCGTCCGACGAGCCTACTCTCGCCCGCACCCGCCGACCCGTCCTCGAGCTATACGGCGACAAAGAAACTTTGATTTTTCACTAATTTGACGTCATCGAGAAAGTTACGGCCAACTGGGAATTAAAGGTATATTGCCTTTAAGAATTTTCCGGGAGCCCGTCGGGCCTTCGGCCCCGCTCGGCTCGGCTCGGCTCTGCTCGAGGTCGAGGTCGTCGGTAGCGACGATGGTGGCGGGGAGGTGCGCAATTGGTGTGTCATCGCCATCCCCCCCAACCCCCCCTCCCCCTTTAAAATTAATGGAAAATGTAAACCCAAACGTAGAGTCGGATTCGTAACCTCGAAGTTACAAGTCGATTCGCTCAACTATCAAGGGAGAGTAAACGGGGCGACTGTGGCGACACTCGCCACCGATGCGAAGTCAGCATCACGAAGTTGGCGTTAAATTCGAACGTTTGAATCAGTTATTTTCTTTCCGGCCCTTTTCGGCCCTGAACCGTGGAAGCGCCGAAATTCGGGTTTCATTTTTAACGCGGCAGGTTATACCTCCCGAGCGTTACCGACTACTGCCGGTGGTGGTCGTTAAGTTATCCTCCGCCGAGGTCGACGCGCGTTACCGATGCACTCGTAAAAACTTTTTCGCGAATTTTCGCGAATTTTTCGCGCGGTAAACCTTTGTCTCCGCGTCCTCCGTCCGACGAGCCTACTCTCGCCCGCACCCGTCGACCCGTTCTCGAGCTATACGGCGACAAAGAAACATTGATTTTTCACTAATTTGACGTCACCGAAAAAGTTACGGCCAACTGGGAATTAAAGGTATATTGCCTTTCCGAATTGTCCGGGAGCCCATCGGGCCTTCGGCCCCGCTCGGCTCGGCTCGGCTCGAGGTCGAGGTCGTCGGTAGCGACGATGGTGGCGGGGAGGCGCGCGATTGGTCTGTCATCGCCATCTTCCCCCCCAACCCCCCTCCCCCTTTAAAATTAATGGAAAATGTAAACCCAAACGTAGAGTCGGATTCGTAACCTCGAAGTTACAAGTCGATTCGCTCAACTATCAAGGGAGAGTAAACGCGGCGACTGTGGCGGCACTCGCCACCGATGCGAAGTCAGCATCACGAAGTTGGCGTTAAATTTGTACGTTTGAATCAGTTATTTTCTTTCCGGCCCTTTTCAGCCCTGAACCGTGGAAGCGCCGAAATTCGGGTTTCATTTTTAACGCGGCAGCTTATACCTCCCGAGCGTTACCGACTACTGCCGGTGGTGGTCGGTAAGTTATCCTCCGCCGAGGTCGACGCGCGTTACCGATGCACTCGTAAAAACTTTTTCGCGAATTTTCGCGAATTTTTCGCGCGGTAAACCTTTGTCTCCGCGTCCTCCGTCCGACGAGCCTACTCTCGCCCGCACCCTTCGACCCGTTCTCGAGCTATACGGCGACAAAGAAACATTGATTTTTCACTAATTTGACGTCACCGAAAAAGTTACGGCCAATTGGGAATTAAAGGTATATTGCCTTTCCGAATTTTCCGGGAGCCCATCGGGCCTTCGGCCCCGCCCGGCTCGGCTCGGCTCGAGGTCGAGGTCGTCGGTAGCGACGATGGTGGCGGGGAGGCGCGCGATTGGTCTGTCATCGCCATCCTCCCCCCAAACCCCCCTCCCTTTAAAATTAATGGAAAATGTAAACCTAAACGTAGAGTCGGATTCGTAACCTCGAAGTTACAAGTCAACTCGCTCAACTATCGAGGGAGAGTAAACGCGGCGACTGTGGCGGCACTCGCCACCGATGCGAAGTCAGCATCACGAAGTTGGCGTTAAATTCGAACGTTTGAATCAGTTATTTTCTTTCCGGCCCTTTTCAGCCCTGAACCGTGGAAGCGCCGAAATTCGGGTTTCATTTTTAACGCGGCAGCTTATACCTCCCGAGCGTTACCGACTACTGCCGGTGGTGGTCGGTAAGTTATCCTCCGCCGAGGTCGACTCGCGTTACCGATGCACTCGTAAAAACTTTTTCGCGAATCTTCGCGAATTTTTGCGCGCGGTAAACCTTTGTCTCCGCGACCTCCGTCCGACGAGCCTACTCTCGCCCGCACCCGTCGACCCGTTCTCGAGCTATACGGCGACAAAGAAACTTTGATTTTTCACTAATTTGACGTCACCAAAAAGTTACGGCCAACTGGGAATTAAAGGTATATTGCCTTTCCGAATTTTCCGGGAGCCCGTCGGGCCTTCGGCCCCGCTCGGCTCGGCTCGGCTCGAGGTCGAGGTCGTCGGTAGCGACGATGGTGGCGGGGAGGTGCGCAATTGGTGTGTCATCGCCACCCCCCCCAACCACCCTCACCCTTTAAAATTAATGGAAAATGTAAACCCAAACGTAGAGTCGGATTCGTAACCTCGAAGTTACAAGTCGATTCACTCAACTATCAAGGGAGAGTAAACGCGGCGACTGTGGCGGCACTCGCCACCGATGCGAAGTCAGCATCACGAAGTTGGCGTTAAATTCGAACGTTTGAATCAGTTATTATCTTTCCGGCCCTTTTCAGCCCTGAACCGTGGAAGCGCCGAAATTCGGGTTTCATTTTTAACGCGGCAGCTTATACCTCCCGAGCGTTACCGACTACTGCCGGTGGTGGTCGTTAAGTTATCCTCCGCCGAGGTCGACGCGCGTTACCGATGCACTCGTAAAAACTTTTTCGCGAATCTTCGCGAATTTTTCGCGCGGTAAACCTTTGTCTCCGCGTCCTCCGTCCGACGAGCCTACTCTCGCCCGCACCCGTCGACCCGTTCTCGAGCTATACGGCGACAAAGAAACATTGATTTTTCACTAATTTGACGTCACCGAAAAAGTTACGGCCAACTGGGAATTAAAGGTATATTGCCTTTCCGAATTTTCCGGGAGCCCATCGGGCCTTCGGCCCCGCTCGGCTCGGCTCGGCTCGAGGTCGAGGTCGTCGGTAGCGACGATGGTGGCGGGGAGGCGCGCGATTGGTCTGTCATCGCCATCCTCCCCCCCAACCCCCCTCCCCCTTTAAAATTAATGGAAAATGTAAACCCAAACGTAGAGTCGGATTCGTAACCTCGAAGTTACAAGTCGATTCGCTCAACTACCAAGGGAGAGTAAACGGGGCGACTGTGGCGGCACTCGCCACCGATGCGAAGTCAGCATCACGAAGTTGGCGTTCAATTTGAACGTTTGAATCAGTTATTTTCTTTCCGGCCCTTTTCAGCCCTGAACCGTGGAAGCGCCGAAATTCGGGTTTCATTTTTAACGCGGCAGCTTATACCTTCCGAGCGTTACCGACTACTGCCGGTGGTGGTCGTTAAGTTATCCTCCGCCGAGGTCGACGCGCGTTACCGATGCACTCGTAAAAACTTTTTCGCGAATCTTCGCGAATTTTTCGCGCGGTAAACCTTTGTCTCCGCGTCCTCCGTCCGACGAGCCTACTCTCGCCCGCACCCGTCGACCCGTTCTCGAGCTATACGGCGACAAAGAAACATTGATTTTTCACTAATTTGACGTCACCGAAAAAGTTACGGCCAACTGCGAATTAAAGGTATATTGCCTTTCCGAATTTTCCGGGAGCCCATCGGGCCTTCGGCCCCGCTCGGCTCGGCTCGGCTCGAGGTTGAGGTCGTCGGTAGCGACGATGGTGGCGGGGAGGTGCGCAATTGGTGTGTCATCGCCATCCCCCCAACCCCCCCTCCCCCTTTAAAATTAATGGAAAATGTAAACCCAAACGTAGAGTCGGATTCGTAACCTCGAAGTTACAAGTCGATTCGCTCAACTATCAAGGGAGAGTAAACGGGGCGACTGTGGCGGCACTCGCCACCGATGCGAAGTCAGCATCACGAAGTTGGCGTTAAATTCGAACGTTTGAATCAGTTATTTTCTTTCCGGCCCTTTTCGGCCCTGAACCGTGGAAGCGCCGAAATTCGGGTTTCATTTTTAACGCGGCAGCTTATACCTCCCGAGCGTTACCGACTACTGCCGGTGGTGGTCGGTAAGTTATCCTCCGCCGAGGTCGACTCGCGTTACCGATGCACTCGTAAAAACTTTTTCGCGAATCTTCGCGAATTTTTGCGCGCGGTAAACCTTTGTCTTCGCGACCTCCGTCCGACGAGCCTACTCTCGCCCGCACCCGTCGACCCGTTCTCGAGCTATACGGCGACAAAGAAACTTTGATCTTTCACTAATTTGACGTCACCAAAAAGTTACGGCCAACTGGGAATTAAAGGTATATTGCCTTTCCGAATTTTCCGGGAGCCCGTCGGGCCTTCGGCCCCGCTCGGCTCGGCTCGGCTCGAGGTCGAGGTCGTCGGTAGCGACGATGGTGGCGGGGAGGTGCGCAATTGGTGTGTCATCGCCATCCCCCCCAACCCCCCTACCCCTTTAAAATTAATGGAAAATGTAAACCTAAACGTAGAGTCGGATTCGTAACCTCGAAGTTACAAGTCAACTCGCTCAACTATCGAGGGAGAGTAAACGCGGCGACTGTGGCGGCACTCGCCACCGATGCGAAGTCAGCATCACGAAGTTGGCGTTAAATTCGAACGTTTGAATCAGTTATTTTCTTTCCGGCCCTTTTCGGCCCTGAACCGTGGAAGCGCCGAAATTCGGGTTTCATTTTTAACGCGGCAGGTTATACCTCCCGAGCGTTACCGACTACTGCCGGTGGTGGTCGTTAAGTTATCCTCCGCCGAGGTCGACGCGCGTTACCGATGCACTCGTAAAAACTTTTTCGCGAATTTTCGCGAATTTTTCGCGCGGTAAACCTTTGTCTCCGCGTCCTCCGTCCGACGAGCCTACTCTCGCCCGCACCCGTCGACCCGTTCTCGAGCTATACGGCGACAAAGAAACATTGATTTTTCACTAATTTGACGTCACCGAAAAAGTTACGGCCAACTGGGAATTAAAGGTATATTGCCTTTCCGAATTGTCCGGGAGCCCATCGGGCCTTCGGCCCCGCTCGGCTCGGCTCGGCTCGAGGTCGAGGTCGTCGGTAGCGACGATGGTGGCGGGGAGGCGCGCGATTGGTCTGTCATCGCCATCTTCCCCCCCAACCCCCCTCCCCCTTTAAAATTAATGGAAAATGTAAACCCAAACGTAGAGTCGGATTCGTAACCTCGAAGTTACAAGTCGATTCGCTCAACTATCAAGGGAGAGTAAACGCGGCGACTGTGGCGGCACTCGCCACCGATGCGAAGTCAGCATCACGAAGTTGGCGTTAAATTTGTACGTTTGAATCAGTTATTTTCTTTCCGGCCCTTTTCAGCCCTGAACCGTGGAAGCGCCGAAATTCGGGTTTCATTTTTAACGCGGCAGCTTATACCTCCCGAGCGTTACCGACTACTGCCGGTGGTGGTCGGTAAGTTATCCTCCGCCGAGGTCGACGCGCGTTACCGATGCACTCGTAAAAACTTTTTCGCGAATTTTCGCGAATTTTTCGCGCGGTAAACCTTTGTCTCCGCGTCCTCCGTCCGACGAGCCTACTCTCGCCCGCACCCTTCGACCCGTTCTCGAGCTATACGGCGACAAAGAAACATTGATTTTTCACTAATTTGACGTCACCGAAAAAGTTACGGCCAATTGGGAATTAAAGGTATATTGCCTTTCCGAATTTTCCGGGAGCCCATCGGGCCTTCGGCCCCGCCCGGCTCGGCTCGGCTCGAGGTCGAGGTCGTCGGTAGCGACGATGGTGGCGGGGAGGCGCGCGATTGGTCTGTCATCGCCATCCTCCCCCCAAACCCCCCTCCCTTTAAAATTAATGGAAAATGTAAACCTAAACGTAGAGTCGGATTCGTAACCTCGAAGTTACAAGTCAACTCGCTCAACTATCGAGGGAGAGTAAACGCGGCGACTGTGGCGGCACTCGCCACCGATGCGAAGTCAGCATCACGAAGTTGGCGTTAAATTCGAACGTTTGAATCAGTTATTTTCTTTCCGGCCCTTTTCAGCCCTGAACCGTGGAAGCGCCGAAATTCGGGTTTCATTTTTAACGCGGCAGCTTATACCTCCCGAGCGTTACCGACTACTGCCGGTGGTGGTCGGTAAGTTATCCTCCGCCGAGGTCGACTCGCGTTACCGATGCACTCGTAAAAACTTTTTCGCGAATCTTCGCGAATTTTTGCGCGCGGTAAACCTTTGTCTCCGCGACCTCCGTCCGACGAGCCTACTCTCGCCCGCACCCGTCGACCCGTTCTCGAGCTATACGGCGACAAAGAAACTTTGATTTTTCACTAATTTGACGTCACCAAAAAGTTACGGCCAACTGGGAATTAAAGGTATATTGCCTTTCCGAATTTTCCGGGAGCCCGTCGGGCCTTCGGCCCCGCTCGGCTCGGCCCGGCTCGAGGTCGAGGTCGTCGGTAGCGACGATGGTGGCGGGGAGGTGCGCAATTGGTGTGTCATCGCCACCCCCCCCAACCACCCTCACCCTTTAAAATTAATGGAAAATGTAAACCCAAACGTAGAGTCGGATTCGTAACCTCGAAGTTACAAGTCGATTCACTCAACTATCAAGGGAGAGTAAACGCGGCGACTGTGGCGGCACTCGCCACCGATGCGAAGTCAGCATCACGAAGTTGGCGTTAAATTCGAACGTTTGAATCAGTTATTATCTTTCCGGCCCTTTTCAGCCCTGAACCGTGGAAGCGCCGAAATTCGGGTTTCATTTTTAACGCGGCAGCTTATACCTCCCGAGCGTTACCGACTACTGCCGGTGGTGGTCGTTAAGTTATCCTCCGCCGAGGTCGACGCGCGTTACCGATGCACTCGTAAAAACTTTTTCGCGAATCTTCGCGAATTTTTCGCGCGGTAAACCTTTGTCTCCGCGTCCTCCGTCCGACGAGCCTACTCTCGCCCGCACCCGTCGACCCGTTCTCGAGCTATACGGCGACAAAGAAACATTGATTTTTCACTAATTTGACGTCACCGAAAAAGTTACGGCCAACTGGGAATTAAAGGTATATTGCCTTTCCGAATTTTCCGGGAGCCCATCGGGCCTTCGGCCCCGCTCGGCTCGGCTCGGCTCGAGGTCGAGGTCGTCGGTAGCGACGATGGTGGCGGGGAGGCGCGCGATTGGTCTGTCATCGCCATCCTCCCCCCCAACCCCCCTCCCCCTTTAAAATTAATGGAAAATGTAAACCCAAACGTAGAGTCGGATTCGTAACCTCGAAGTTACAAGTCGATTCGCTCAACTACCAAGGGAGAGTAAACGGGGCGACTGTGGCGGCACTCGCCACCGATGCGAAGTCAGCATCACGAAGTTGGCGTTCAATTTGAACGTTTGAATCAGTTATTTTCTTTCCGGCCCTTTTCAGCCCTGAACCGTGGAAGCGCCGAAATTCGGGTTTCATTTTTAACGCGGCAGCTTATACCTTCCGAGCGTTACCGACTACTGCCGGTGGTGGTCGTTAAGTTATCCTCCGCCGAGGTCGACGCGCGTTACCGATGCACTCGTAAAAACTTTTTCGCGAATCTTCGCGAATTTTTCGCGCGGTAAACCTTTGTCTCCGCGTCCTCCGTCCGACGAGCCTACTCTCGCCCGCACCCGTCGACCCGTTCTCGAGCTATACGGCGACAAAGAAACATTGATTTTTCACTAATTTGACGTCACCGAAAAAGTTACGGCCAACTGCGAATTAAAGGTATATTGCCTTTCCGAATTTTCCGGGAGCCCATCGGGCCTTCGGCCCCGCTCGGCTCGGCTCGGCTCGAGGTTGAGGTCGTCGGTAGCGACGATGGTGGCGGGGAGGTGCGCAATTGGTGTGTCATCGCCATCCCCCCAACCCCCCCTCCCCCTTTAAAATTAATGGAAAATGTAAACCCAAACGTAGAGTCGGATTCGTAACCTCGAAGTTACAAGTCGATTCGCTCAACTATCAAGGGAGAGTAAACGGGGCGACTGTGGCGGCACTCGCCACCGATGCGAAGTCAGCATCACGAAGTTGGCGTTAAATTCGAACGTTTGAATCAGTTATTTTCTTTCCGGCCCTTTTCGGCCCTGAACCGTGGAAGCGCCGAAATTCGGGTTTCATTTTTAACGCGGCAGCTTATACCTCCCGAGCGTTACCGACTACTGCCGGTGGTGGTCGGTAAGTTATCCTCCGCCGAGGTCGACTCGCGTTACCGATGCACTCGTAAAAACTTTTTCGCGAATCTTCGCGAATTTTTGCGCGCGGTAAACCTTTGTCTCCGCGTCCTCCGTCCGACGAGCCTACTCTCGCCCGCACCCGTCGACCCGTTCTCGAGCTATACGGCGACAAAGAAACTTTGATCTTTCACTAATTTGACGTCACCAAAAAGTTACGGCCAACTGGGAATTAAAGGTATATTGCCTTTCCGAATTTTCCGGGAGCCCGTCGGGCCTTCGGCCCCGCTCGGCTCGGCTCGGCTCGAGGTCGAGGTCGTCGGTAGCGACGATGGTGGCGGGGAGGTGCGCAATTGGTGTGTCATCGCCATCCCCCCCAACCCCCCTACCCCTTTAAAATTAATGGAAAATGTAAACCTAAACGTAGAGTCGGATTCGTAACCTCGAAGTTACAAGTCAACTCGCTCAACTATCGAGGGAGAGTAAACGCGGCGACTGTGGCGGCACTCGCCACCGATGCGAAGTCAGCATCACGAAGTTGGCGTTAAATTCGAACGTTTGAATCAGTTATTTTCTTTCCGGCCCTTTTCAGCCCTGAACCGTGGAAGCGCCGAAATTCGGGTTTCATTTTTAACGCGGCAGCTTATACCTCCCGAGCGTTACCGACTACTGCCGGTGGTGGTCGGTAAGTTATCCTCCGCCGAGGTCGACTCGCGTTACCGATGCACTCGTAAAAACTTTTTCGCGAATCTTCGCGAATTTTTGCGCGCGGTAAACCTTTGTCTCCGCGACCTCCGTCCGACGAGCCTACTCTCGCCCGCACCCGTCGACCCGTTCTCGAGCTATACGGCGACAAAGAAACTTTGATTTTTCACTAATTTGACGTCACCAAAAAGTTACGGCCAACTGGGAATTAAAGGTATATTGCCTTTCCGAATTTTCCGGGAGCCCGTCGGGCCTTCGGCCCCGCTCGGCTCGGCTCGGCTCGAGGTCGAGGTCGTCGGTAGCGACGATGGTGGCGGGGAGGTGCGCGATTGGTCTGTCATCGCCATCCTCCCCCCCAACCCCCCTCCCCCTTTAAAATTAATGGAAAATGTAAACCCAAACGTAGAGTCGGATTCGTAACCTCGAAGTTACAAGTCGATTCGCTCAACTACCAAGGGAGAGTAAACGGGGCGACTGTGGCGGCACTCGCCACCGATGCGAAGTCAGCATCACGAAGTTGGCGTTCAATTTGAACGTTTGAATCAGTTATTTTCTTTCCGGCCCTTTTCAGCCCTGAACCGTGGAAGCGCCGAAATTCGGGTTTCATTTTTAACGCGGCAGCTTATACCTTCCGAGCGTTACCGACTACTGCCGGTGGTGGTCGTTAAGTTATCCTCCGCCGAGGTCGACGCGCGTTACCGATGCACTCGTAAAAACTTTTTCGCGAATCTTCGCGAATTTTTCGCGCGGTAAACCTTTGTCTCCGCGTCCTCCGTCCGACGAGCCTACTCTCGCCCGCACCCGTCGACCCGTTCTCGAGCTATACGGCGACAAAGAAACATTGATTTTTCACTAATTTGACGTCACCGAAAAAGTTACGGCCAACTGCGAATTAAAGGTATATTGCCTTTCCGAATTTTCCGGGAGCCCATCGGGCCTTCGGCCCCGCTCGGCTCGGCTCGGCTCGAGGTTGAGGTCGTCGGTAGCGACGATGGTGGCGGGGAGGTGCGCAATTGGTGTGTCATCGCCATCCCCCCAACCCCCCCTCCCCCTTTAAAATTAATGGAAAATGTAAACCCAAACGTAGAGTCGGATTCGTAACCTCGAAGTTACAAGTCGATTCGCTCAACTATCAAGGGAGAGTAAACGGGTCGACTGTGGCGGCACTCGCCACCGATGCGAAGTCAGCATCACGAAGTTGGCGTTAAATTCGAACGTTTGAATCAGTTATTTTCTTTCCGGCCCTTTTCGGCCCTGAACCGTGGAAGCGCCGAAATTCGGGTTTCATTTTTAACGCGGCAGCTTATACCTCCCGAGCGTTACCGACTACTGCCGGTGGTGGTCGGTAAGTTATCCTCCGCCGAGGTCGACTCGCGTTACCGATGCACTCGTAAAAACTTTTTCGCGAATCTTCGCGAATTTTTGCGCGCGGTAAACCTTTGTCTCCGCGTCCTCCGTCCGACGAGCCTACTCTCGCCCGCACCCGTCGACCCGTTCTCGAGCTATACGGCGACAAAGAAACTTTGATTTTTCACTAATTTGACGTCACCAAAAAGTTACGGCCAACTGGGAATTAAAGGTATATTGCCTTTCCGAATTTTCCGGGAGCCCGTCGGGCCTTCGGCCCCGCTCGGCTCGGCTCGGCTCGAGGTCGAGGTCGTCGGTAGCGACGATGGTGGCGGGGAGGTGCGCAATTGGTGTGTCATCGCCACCCCCCCAACCACCCTCACCCTTTAAAATTAATGGAAAATGTAAACCCAAACGTAGAGTCTGATTCGTAACCTCGAAGTTACAAGTCGATTCACTCAACTATCAAGGGAGAGTAAACGCGGCGACTGTGGCGGCACTCGCCACCGATGCGAAGTCAGCATCACGAAGTTGGCGTTAAATTCGAACGTTTGAATCAGTTATTATCTTTCCGGCCCTTTTCAGCCCTGATCCGTGGAAGCGCCGAAATTCGGGTTTCATTTTTAACGCGGCAGCTTATACCTCCCGAGCGTTACCGACTACTGCCGGTGGTGGTCGTTAAGTTATCCTCCGCCGAGGTCGACGCGCGTTACCGATGCACTCGTAAAAACTTTTTCGCGAATCTTCGCGAATTTTTCGCGCGGTAAACCTTTGTCTCCGCGTCCTCCGTCCGACGAGCCTACTCTCGCCCGCACCCGTCGACCCGTTCTCGAGCTATACGGCGACAAAGAAACATTGATTTTTCACTAATTTGACGTCACCGAAAAAGTTACGGCCAACTGGGAATTAAAGGTATATTGCCTTTCCGAATTTTCCGGGAGCCCATCGGGCCTTCGGCCCCGCTCGGCTCGGCTCGGCTCGAGGTCGAGGTCGTCGGTAGCGACGATGGTGGCGGGGAGGCGCGCGATTGGTCTGTCATCGCCATCCTCCCCCCCAACCCCCCTCCCCCTTTAAAATTAATGGAAAATGTAAACCCAAACGTAGAGTCGGATTCGTAACCTCGAAGTTACAAGTCGATTCGCTCAACTACCAAGGGAGAGTAAACGGGGCGACTGTGGCGGCACTCGCCACCGATGCGAAGTCAGCATCACGAAGTTGGCGTTCAATTTGAACGTTTGAATCAGTTATTTTCTTTCCGGCCCTTTTCAGCCCTGAACCGTGGAAGCGCCGAAATTCGGGTTTCATTTTTAACGCGGCAGCTTATACCTTCCGAGCGTTACCGACTACTGCCGGTGGTGGTCGTTAAGTTATCCTCCGCCGAGGTCGACGCGCGTTACCGATGCACTCGTAAAAACTTTTTCGCGAATCTTCGCGAATTTTTCGCGCGGTAAACCTTTGTCTCCGCGTCCTCCGTCCGACGAGCCTACTCTCGCCCGCACCCGTCGACCCGTTCTCGAGCTATACGGCGACAAAGAAACATTGATTTTTCACTAATTTGACGTCACCGAAAAAGTTACGGCCAACTGCGAATTAAAGGTATATTGCCTTTCCGAATTTTCCGGGAGCCCATCGGGCCTTCGGCCCCGCTCGGCTCGGCTCGGCTCGAGGTTGAGGTCGTCGGTAGCGACGATGGTGGCGGGGAGGTGCGCAATTGGTGTGTCATCGCCATCCCCCCAACCCCCCTCCCCCTTTAAAATTAATGGAAAATGTAAACCCAAACGTAGAGTCGGATTCGTAACCTCGAAGTTACAAGTCGATTCGCTCAACTATCAAGGGAGAGTAAACGGGTCGACTGTGGCGGCACTCGCCACCGATGCGAAGTCAGCATCACGAAGTTGGCGTTAAATTCGAACGTTTGAATCAGTTATTTTCTTTCCGGCCCTTTTCGGCCCTGAACCGTGGAAGCGCCGAAATTCGGGTTTCATTTTTAACGCGGCAGCTTATACCTCCCGAGCGTTACCGACTACTGCCGGTGGTGGTCGGTAAGTTATCCTCCGCCGAGGTCGACTCGCGTTACCGATGCACTCGTAAAAACTTTTTCGCGAATCTTCGCGAATTTTTGCGCGCGGTAAACCTTTGTCTCCGCGTCCTCCGTCCGACGAGCCTACTCTCGCCCGCACCCGTCGACCCGTTCTCGAGCTATACGGCGACAAAGAAACTTTGATCTTTCACTAATTTGACGTCACCAAAAAGTTACGGCCAACTGGGAATTAAAGGTATATTGCCTTTCCGAATTTTCCGGGAGCCCGTCGGGCCTTCGGCCCCGCTCGGCTGGGCTCGGCTCGAGGTCGAGGTCGTCGGTAGCGACGATGGTGGCGGGGAGGTGCGCAATTGGTGTGTCATCGCCATCCCCCCCAACCCCCCTACCCCTTTAAAATTAATGGAAAATGTAAACCTAAACGTAGAGTCGGATTCGTAACCTCGAAGTTACAAGTCAACTCGCTCAACTATCGAGGGAGAGTAAACGCGGCGACTGTGGCGGCACTCGCCACCGATGCGAAGTCAGCATCACGAAGTTGGCGTTAAATTCGAACGTTTGAATCAGTTATTTTCTTTCCGGCCCTTTTCAGCCCTGAACCGTGGAAGCGCCGAAATTCGGGTTTCATTTTTAACGCGGCAGCTTATACCTCCCGAGCGTTACCGACTACTGCCGGTGGTGGTCGGTAAGTTATCCTCCGCCGAGGTCGACTCGCGTTACCGATGCACTCGTAAAAACTTTTTCGCGAATCTTCGCGAATTTTTGCGCGCGGTAAACCTTTGTCTTCGCGACCTCCGTCCGACGAGCCTACTCTCGCCCGCACCCGTCGACCCGTTCTCGAGCTATACGGCGACAAAGAAACTTTGATTTTTCACTAATTTGACGTCACCAAAAAGTTACGGCCAACTGGGAATTAAAGGTATATTGCCTTTCCGAATTTTCCGGGAGCCCGTCGGGCCTTCGGCCCCGCTCGGCTCGGCTCGGCTCGAGGTCGAGGTCGTCGGTAGCGACGATGGTGGCGGGGAGGTGCGCGATTGGTCTGTCATCGCCATCCTCCCCCCCAACCCCCCTCCCCCTTTAAAATTAATGGAAAATGTAAACCCAAACGTAGAGTCGGATTCGTAACCTCGAAGTTACAAGTCGATTCGCTCAACTACCAAGGGAGAGTAAACGGGGCGACTGTGGCGGCACTCGCCACCGATGCGAAGTCAGCATCACGAAGTTGGCGTTCAATTTGAACGTTTGAATCAGTTATTTTCTTTCCGGCCCTTTTCAGCCCTGAACCGTGGAAGCGCCGAAATTCGGGTTTCATTTTTAACGCGGCAGCTTATACCTTCCGAGCGTTACCGACTACTGCCGGTGGTGGTCGTTAAGTTATCCTCCGCCGAGGTCGACGCGCGTTACCGATGCACTCGTAAAAACTTTTTCGCGAATCTTCGCGAATTTTTCGCGCGGTAAACCTTTGTCTCCGCGTCCTCCGTCCGACGAGCCTACTCTCGCCCGCACCCGTCGACCCGTTCTCGAGCTATACGGCGACAAAGAAACATTGATTTTTCACTAATTTGACGTCACCGAAAAAGTTACGGCCAACTGCGAATTAAAGGTATATTGCCTTTCCGAATTTTCCGGGAGCCCATCGGGCCTTCGGCCCCGCTCGGCTCGGCTCGGCTCGAGGTTGAGGTCGTCGGTAGCGACGATGGTGGCGGGGAGGTGCGCAATTGGTGTGTCATCGCCATCCCCCCAACCCCCCCTCCCCCTTTAAAATTAATGGAAAATGTAAACCCAAACGTAGAGTCGGATTCGTAACCTCGAAGTTACAAGTCGATTCGCTCAACTATCAAGGGAGAGTAAACGGGTCGACTGTGGCGGCACTCGCCACCGATGCGAAGTCAGCATCACGAAGTTGGCGTTAAATTCGAACGTTTGAATCAGTTATTTTCTTTCCGGCCCTTTTCGGCCCTGAACCGTGGAAGCGCCGAAATTCGGGTTTCATTTTTAACGCGGCAGCTTATACCTCCCGAGCGTTACCGACTACTGCCGGTGGTGGTCGGTAAGTTATCCTCCGCCGAGGTCGACTCGCGTTACCGATGCACTCGTAAAAACTTTTTCGCGAATCTTCGCGAATTTTTGCGCGCGGTAAACCTTTGTCTCCGCGTCCTCCGTCCGACGAGCCTACTCTCGCCCGCACCCGTCGACCCGTTCTCGAGCTATACGGCGACAAAGAAACTTTGATTTTTCACTAATTTGACGTCACCAAAAAGTTACGGCCAACTGGGAATTAAAGGTATATTGCCTTTCCGAATTTTCCGGGAGCCCGTCGGGCCTTCGGCCCCGCTCGGCTCGGCTCGGCTCGAGGTCGAGGTCGTCGGTAGCGACGATGGTGGCGGGGAGGTGCGCAATTGGTGTGTCATCGCCATCCCCCCCAACCCCCCTACCCCTTTAAAATTAATGGAAAATGTAAACCTAAACGTAGAGTCGGATTCGTAACCTCGAAGTTACAAGTCAACTCGCTCAACTATCGAGGGAGAGTAAACGCGGCGACTGTGGCGGCACTCGCCACCGATGCGAAGTCAGCATCACGAAGTTGGCGTTAAATTCGAACGTTTGAATCAGTTATTTTCTTTCCGGCCCTTTTCAGCCCTGAACCGTGGAAGCGCCGAAATTCGGGTTTCATTTTTAACGCGGCAGCTTATACCTCCCGAGCGTTACCGACTACTGCCGGTGGTGGTCGGTAAGTTATCCTCCGCTGAGGTCGACTCGCGTTACCGATGCACTCGTAAAAACTTTTTCGCGAATCTTCGCGAATTTTTGCGCGCGGTAAACCTTTGTCTCCGCGACCTCCGTCCGACGAGCCTACTCTCGCCCGCACCCGTCGACCCTTTCTCGAGCTATACGGCGACAAAGAAACTTTGATTTTTCACTAATTTGACGTCACCAAAAAGTTACGGCCAACTGGGAATTAAAGGTATATTGCCTTTCCGAATTTTCCGGGAGCCCGTCGGGCCTTCGGCCCCGCTCGGCTCGGCTCGGCTCGAGGTTGAGGTCGTCGGTAGCGACGATGGTGGCGGGGAGGTGCGCAATTGGTGTGTCATCGCCATCCCCCCAACCCCCCCTCCCCCTTTAAAATTAATGGAAAATGTAAACCCAAACGTAGAGTCGGATTCGTAACCTCGAAGTTACAAGTCGATTCGCTCAACTATCAAGGGAGAGTAAACGGGTCGACTGTGGCGGCACTCGCCACCGATGCGAAGTCAGCATCACGAAGTTGGCGTTAAATTCGAACGTTTGAATCAGTTATTTTCTTTCCGGCCCTTTTCGGCCCTGAACCGTGGAAGCGCCGAAATTCGGGTTTCATTTTTAACGCGGCAGCTTATACCTCCCGAGCGTTACCGACTACTGCCGGTGGTGGTCGGTAAGTTATCCTCCGCCGAGGTCGACTCGCGTTACCGATGCACTCGTAAAAACTTTTTCGCGAATCTTCGCGAATTTTTGCGCGCGGTAAACCTTTGTCTCCGCGTCCTCCGTCCGACGAGCCTACTCTCGCCCGCACCCGTCGACCCGTTCTCGAGCTATACGGCGACAAAGAAACTTTGATTTTTCACTAATTTGACGTCACCAAAAAGTTACGGCCAACTGGGAATTAAAGGTATATTGCCTTTCCGAATTTTCCGGGAGCCCGTCGGGCCTTCGGCCCCGCTCGGCTCGGCTCGGCTCGAGGTCGAGGTCGTCGGTAGCGACGATGGTGGCGGGGAGGTGCGCAATTGGTGTGTCATCGCCATCCCCCCCAACCCCCCTACCCCTTTAAAATTAATGGAAAATGTAAACCTAAACGTAGAGTCGGATTCGTAACCTCGAAGTTACAAGTCAACTCGCTCAACTATCGAGGGAGAGTAAACGCGGCGACTGTGGCGGCACTCGCCACCGATGCGAAGTCAGCATCACGAAGTTGGCGTTAAATTCGAACGTTTGAATCAGTTATTATCTTTCCGGCCCTTTTCAGCCCTGAACCGTGGAAGCGCCGAAATTCGGGTTTCATTTTTAACGCGGCAGCTTATACCTCCCGAGCGTTACCGACTACTGCCGGTGGTGGTCGTTAAGTTATCCTCCGCCGAGGTCGACGCGCGTTACCGATGCACTCGTAAAAACTTTTTCGCGAATCTTCGCGAATTTTTCGCGCGGTAAACCTTTGTCTCCGCGTCCTCCGTCCGACGAGCCTACTCTCGCCCGCACCCGTCGACCCGTTCTCGAGCTATACGGCGACAAAGAAACATTGATTTTTCACTAATTTGACGTCACCGAAAAAGTTACGGCCAACTGGGAATTAAAGGTATATTGCCTTTCCGAATTTTCCGGGAGCCCATCGGGCCTTCGGCCCCGCTCGGCTCGGCTCGGCTCGAGGTCGAGGTCGTCGGTAGCGACGATGGTGGCGGGGAGGCGCGCGATTGGTCTGTCATCGCCATCCTCCCCCCCAACCCCCCTCCCCCTTTAAAATTAATGGAAAATGTAAACCCAAACGTAGAGTCGGATTCGTAACCTCGAAGTTACAAGTCGATTCGCTCAACTACCAAGGGAGAGTAAACGGGGCGACTGTGGCGGCACTCGCCACCGATGCGAAGTCAGCATCACGAAGTTGGCGTTCAATTTGAACGTTTGAATCAGTTATTTTCTTTCCGGCCCTTTTCAGCCCTGAACCGTGGAAGCGCCGAAATTCGGGTTTCATTTTTAACGCGGCAGCTTATACCTTCCGAGCGTTACCGACTACTGCCGGTGGTGGTCGTTAAGTTATCCTCCGCCGAGGTCGACGCGCGTTACCGATGCACTCGTAAAAACTTTTTCGCGAATCTTCGCGAATTTTTCGCGCGGTAAACCTTTGTCTCCGCGTCCTCCGTCCGACGAGCCTACTCTCGCCCGCACCCGTCGACCCGTTCTCGAGCTATACGGCGACAAAGAAACATTGATTTTTCACTAATTTGACGTCACCGAAAAAGTTACGGCCAACTGCGAATTAAAGGTATATTGCCTTTCCGAATTTTCCGGGAGCCCATCGGGCCTTCGGCCCCGCTCGGCTCGGCTCGGCTCGAGGTTGAGGTCGTCGGTAGCGACGATGGTGGCGGGGAGGTGCGCAATTGGTGTGTCATCGCCATCCCCCCAACCCCCCCTCCCCCTTTAAAATTAATGGAAAATGTAAACCCAAACGTAGAGTCGGATTCGTAACCTCGAAGTTACAAGTCGATTCGCTCAACTATCAAGGGAGAGTAAACGGGTCGACTGTGGCGGCACTCGCCACCGATGCGAAGTCAGCATCACGAAGTTGGCGTTAAATTCGAACGTTTGAATCAGTTATTTTCTTTCCGGCCCTTTTCGGCCCTGAACCGTGGAAGCGCCGAAATTCGGGTTTCATTTTTAACGCGGCAGCTTATACCTCCCGAGCGTTACCGACTACTGCCGGTGGTGGTCGGTAAGTTATCCTCCGCCGAGGTCGACTCGCGTTACCGATGCACTCGTAAAAACTTTTTCGCGAATCTTCGCGAATTTTTGCGCGCGGTAAACCTTTGTCTCCGCGTCCTCCGTCCGACGAGCCTACTCTCGCCCGCACCCGTCGACCCGTTCTCGAGCTATACGGCGACAAAGAAACTTTGATTTTTCACTAATTTGACGTCACCAAAAAGTTACGGCCAACTGGGAATTAAAGGTATATTGCCTTTCCGAATTTTCCGGGAGCCCGTCGGGCCTTCGGCCCCGCTCGGCTCGGCTCGGCTCGAGGTCGAGGTCGTCGGTAGCGACGATGGTGGCGGGGAGGTGCGCAATTGGTGTGTCATCGCCATCCCCCCCAACCCCCCTACCCCTTTAAAATTAATGGAAAATGTAAACCTAAACGTAGAGTCGGATTCGTAACCTCGAAGTTACAAGTCAACTCGCTCAACTATCGAGGGAGAGTAAACGCGGCGACTGTGGCGGCACTCGCCACCGATGCGAAGTCAGCATCACGAAGTTGGCGTTAAATTCGAACGTTTGAATCAGTTATTTTCTTTCCGGCCCTTTTCAGCCCTGAACCGTGGAAGCGCCGAAATTCGGGTTTCATTTTTAACGCGGCAGCTTATACCTCCCGAGCGTTACCGACTACTGCCGGTGGTGGTCGGTAAGTTATCCTCCGCTGAGGTCGACTCGCGTTACCGATGCACTCGTAAAAACTTTTTCGCGAATCTTCGCGAATTTTTGCGCGCGGTAAACCTTTGTCTCCGCGACCTCCGTCCGACGAGCCTACTCTCGCCCGCACCCGTCGACCCGTTCTCGAGCTATACGGCGACAAAGAAACTTTGATTTTTCACTAATTTGACGTCACCAAAAAGTTACGGCCAACTGGGAATTAAAGGTATATTGCCTTTCCGAATTTTCCGGGAGCCCGTCGGGCCTTCGGCCCCGCTCGGCTCGGCTCGGCTCGAGGTCGAGGTCGTCGGTAGCGACGATGGTGGCGGGGAGGTGCGCAATTGGTGTGTCATCGCCACCCCCCCAACCACCCTCACCCTTTAAAATTAATGGAAAATGTAAACCCAAACGTAGAGTCGGATTCGTAACCTCGAAGTTACAAGTCGATTCACTCAACTATCATGGGAGAGTAAACGCGTCGACTGTGGCGGCACTCGCCACCGATGCGAAGTCAGCATCACGAAGTTGGCGTTAAATTCGAACGTTTGAATCAGTTATTATCTTTCCGGCCCTTTTCAGCCCTGAACCGTGGAAGCGCCGAAATTCGGGTTTCATTTTTAACGCGGCAGCTTATACCTCCCGAGCGTTACCGACTACTGCCGGTGGTGGTCGTTAAGTTATCCTCCGCCGAGGTCGACGCGCGTTACCGATGCACTCGTAAAAACTTTTTCGCGAATCTTCGCGAATTTTTCGCGCGGTAAACCTTTGTCTCCGCGTCCTCCGTCCGACGAGCCTACTCTCGCCCGCACCCGTCGACCCTTTCTCGAGCTATACGGCGACAAAGAAACTTTGATTTTTCACTAATTTGACGTCACCAAAAAGTTACGGCCAACTGGGAATTAAAGGTATATTGCCTTTCCGAATTTTCCGGGAGCCCGTCGGGCCTTCGGCCCCGCTCGGCTCGGCTCGGCTCGAGGTTGAGGTCGTCGGTAGCGACGATGGTGGCGGGGAGGTGCGCAATTGGTGTGTCATCGCCATCCCCCCAACCCCCCCTCCCCCTTTAAAATTAATGGAAAATGTAAACCCAAACGTAGAGTCGGATTCGTAACCTCGAAGTTACAAGTCGATTCGCTCAACTATCAAGGGAGAGTAAACGGGTCGACTGTGGCGGCACTCGCCACCGATGCGAAGTCAGCATCACGAAGTTGGCGTTAAATTCGAACGTTTGAATCAGTTATTTTCTTTCCGGCCCTTTTCGGCCCTGAACCGTGGAAGCGCCGAAATTCGGGTTTCATTTTTAACGCGGCAGCTTATACCTCCCGAGCGTTACCGACTACTGCCGGTGGTGGTCGGTAAGTTATCCTCCGCCGAGGTCGACTCGCGTTACCGATGCACTCGTAAAAACTTTTTCGCGAATCTTCGCGAATTTTTGCGCGCGGTAAACCTTTGTCTCCGCGTCCTCCGTCCGACGAGCCTACTCTCGCCCGCACCCGTCGACCCGTTCTCGAGCTATACGGCGACAAAGAAACTTTGATTTTTCACTAATTTGACGTCACCAAAAAGTTACGGCCAACTGGGAATTAAAGGTATATTGCCTTTCCGAATTTTCCGGGAGTCCGTCGGGCCTTCGGCCCCGCTCGGCTCGGCTCGGCTCGAGGTCGAGGTCGTCGGTAGCGACGATGGTGGCGGGGAGGTGCGCAATTGGTGTGTCATCGCCATCCCCCCCAACCCCCCTAACCCTTTAAAATTAATGGAAAATGTAAACCTAAACGTAGAGTCGGATTCGTAACCTCGAAGTTACAAGTCAACTCGCTCAACTATCGAGGGAGAGTAAACGCGGCGACTGTGGCGGCACTCGCCACCGATGCGAAGTCAGCATCACGAAGTTGGCGTTAAATTCGAACGTTTGAATCAGTTATTATCTTTCCGGCCCTTTTCAGCCCTGAACCGTGGAAGCGCCGAAATTCGGGTTTCATTTTTAACGCGGCAGCTTATACCTCCCGAGCGTTACCGACTACTGCCGGTGGTGGTCGTTAAGTTATCCTCCGCCGAGGTCGACGCGCGTTACCGATGCACTCGTAAAAACTTTTTCGCGAATCTTCGCGAATTTTTCGCGCGGTAAACCTTTGTCTCCGCGTCCTCCGTCCGACGAGCCTACTCTCGCCCGCACCCGTCGACCCGTTCTCGAGCTATACGGCGACAAAGAAACATTGATTTTTCACTAATTTGACGTCACCGAAAAAGTTACGGCTAACTGGGAATTAAAGGTATATTGCCTTTCCGAATTTTCCGGGAGCCCATCGGGCCTTCGGCCCCGCTCGGCTCGGCTCGGCTCGAGGTCGAGGTCGTCGGTAGCGACGATGGTGGCGGGGAGGCGCGCGATTGGTCTGTCATCGCCATCCTCCCCCCCAACCCCCCTCCCCCTTTAAAATTAATGGAAAATGTAAACCCAAACGTAGAGTCGGATTCGTAACCTCGAAGTTACAAGTCGATTCGCTCAACTACCAAGGGAGAGTAAACGGGGCGACTGTGGCGGCACTCGCCACCGATGCGAAGTCAGCATCACGAAGTTGGCGTTCAATTTGAACGTTTGAATCAGTTATTTTCTTTCCGGCCCTTTTCAGCCCTGAACCGTGGAAGCGCCGAAATTCGGGTTTCATTTTTAACGCGGCAGCTTATACCTTCCGAGCGTTACCGACTACTGCCGGTGGTGGTCGTTAAGTTATCCTCCGCCGAGGTCGACGCGCGTTACCGATGCACTCGTAAAAACTTTTTCGCGAATCTTCGCGAATTTTTCGCGCGGTAAACCTTTGTCTCCGCGTCCTCCGTCCGACGAGCCTACTCTCGCCCGCACCCGTCGACCCGTTCTCGAGCTATACGGCGACAAAGAAACATTGATTTTTCACTAATTTGACGTCACCGAAAAAGTTACGGCCAACTGCGAATTAAAGGTATATTGCCTTTCCGAATTTTCCGGGAGCCCATCGGGCCTTCGGCCCCGCTCGGCTCGGCTCGGCTCGAGGTTGAGGTCGTCGGTAGCGACGATGGTGGCGGGGAGGTGCGCAATTGGTGTGTCATCGCCATCCCCCCAACCCCCCCTCCCCCTTTAAAATTAATGGAAAATGTAAACCCAAACGTAGAGTCGGATTCGTAACCTCGAAGTTACAAGTCGATTCGCTCAACTATCAAGGGAGAGTAAACGGGTCGACTGTGGCGGCACTCGCCACCGATGCGAAGTCAGCATCACGAAGTTGGCGTTAAATTCGAACGTTTGAATCAGTTATTTTCTTTCCGGCCCTTTTCGGCCCTGAACCGTGGAAGCGCCGAAATTCGGGTTTCATTTTTAACGCGGCAGCTTATACCTCCCGAGCGTTACCGACTACTGCCGGTGGTGGTCGGTAAGTTATCCTCCGCCGAGGTCGACTCGCGTTACCGATGCACTCGTAAAAACTTTTTCGCGAATCTTCGCGAATTTTTGCGCGCGGTAAACCTTTGTCTCCGCGTCCTCCGTCCGACGAGCCTACTCTCGCCCGCACCCGTCGACCCGTTCTCGAGCTATACGGCGACAAAGAAACTTTGATTTTTCACTAATTTGACGTCACCAAAAAGTTACGGCCAACTGGGAATTAAAGGTATATTGCCTTTCCGAATTTTCCGGGAGCCCGTCGGGCCTTCGGCCCCGCTCGGCTCGGCTCGGCTCGAGGTCGAGGTCGTCGGTAGCGACGATGGTGGCGGGGAGGTGCGCAATTGGTGTGTCATCGCCATCCCCCCCAACCCCCCTACCCCTTTAAAATTAATGGAAAATGTAAACCTAAACGTAGAGTCGGATTCGTAACCTCGAAGTTACAAGTCAACTCGCTCAACTATCGAGGGAGAGTAAACGCGGCGACTGTGGCGGCACTCGCCACCGATGCGAAGTCAGCATCACGAAGTTGGCGTTAAATTCGAACGTTTGAATCAGTTATTTTCTTTCCGGCCCTTTTCAGCCCTGAACCGTGGAAGCGCCGAAATTCGGGTTTCATTTTTAACGCGGCAGCTTATACCTCCCGAGCGTTACCGACTACTGCCGGTGGTGGTCGGTAAGTTATCCTCCGCTGAGGTCGACTCGCGTTACCGATGCACTCGTAAAAACTTTTTCGCGAATCTTCGCGAATTTTTGCGCGCGGTAAACCTTTGTCTCCGCGACCTCCGTCCGACGAGCCTACTCTCGCCCGCACCCGTCGACCCGTTCTCGAGCTATACGGCGACAAAGAAACTTTGATTTTTCACTAATTTGACGTCACCAAAAAGTTACGGCCAACTGGGAATTAAAGGTATATTGCCTTTCCGAATTTTCCGGGAGCCCGTCGGGCCTTCGGCCCCGCTCGGCTCGGCTCGGCTCGAGGTCGAGGTCGTCGGTAGCGACGATGGTGGCGGGGAGGTGCGCAATTGGTGTGTCATCGCCACCCCTCCAACCACCCTCACCCTTTAAAATTAATGGAAAATGTAAACCCAAACGTAGAGTCGGATTCGTAACCTCGAAGTTACAAGTCGATTCACTCAACTATCATGGGAGAGTAAACGCGTCGACTGTGGCGGCACTCGCCACCGATGCGAAGTCAGCATCACGAAGTTGGCGTTAAATTCGAACGTTTGAATCAGTTATTATCTTTCCGGCCCTTTTCAGCCCTGAACCGTGGAAGCGCCGAAATTCGGGTTTCATTTTTAACGCGGCAGCTTATACCTCCCGAGCGTTACCGACTACTGCCGGTGGTGGTCGGTAAGTTATCCTCCGCCGAGGTCGACTCGCGTTACCGATGCACTCGTAAAAACTTTTTCGCGAATCTTCGCGAATTTTTGCGCGCGGTAAACCTTTGTCTCCGCGTCCTCCGTCCGACGAGCCTACTCTCGCCCGCACCCGTCGACCCGTTCTCGAGCTATACGGCGACAAAGAAACTTTGATTTTTCACTAATTTGACGTCACCAAAAAGTTACGGCCAACTGGGAATTAAAGGTATATTGCCTTTCCGAATTTTCCGGGAGCCCGTCGGGCCTTCGGCCCCGCTCGGCTCGGCTCGGCTCGAGGTCGAGGTCGTCGGTAGCGACGATGGTGGCGGGGAGGTGCGCAATTGGTGTGTCATCGCCATCCCCCCCAACCCCCCTACCCCTTTAAAATTAATGGAAAATGTAAACCTAAACGTAGAGTCGGATTCGTAACCTCGAAGTTACAAGTCAACTCGCTCAACTATCGAGGGAGAGTAAACGCGGCGACTGTGGCGGCACTCGCCACCGATGCGAAGTCAGCATCACGAAGTTGGCGTTAAATTCGAACGTTTGAATCAGTTATTTTCTTTCCGGCCCTTTTCAGCCCTGAACCGTGGAAGCGCCGAAATTCGGGTTTCATTTTTAACGCGGCAGCTTATACCTCCCGAGCGTTACCGACTACTGCCGGTGGTGGTCGGTAAGTTATCCTCCGCTGAGGTCGACTCGCGTTACCGATGCACTCGTAAAAACTTTTTCGCGAATCTTCGCGAATTTTTGCGCGCGGTAAACCTTTGTCTCCGCGACCTCCGTCCGACGAGCCTACTCTCGCCCGCACCCGTCGACCCGTTCTCGAGCTATACGGCGACAAAGAAACTTTGATTTTTCACTAATTTGACGTCACCAAAAAGTTACGGCCAACTGGGAATTAAAGGTATATTGCCTTTCCGAATTTTCCGGGAGCCCGTCGGGCCTTCGGCCCCGCTCGGCTCGGCTCGGCTCGAGGTCGAGGTCGTCGGTAGCGACGATGGTGGCGGGGAGGTGCGCAATTGGTGTGTCATCGCCATCCCCCCCAACCCCCCTACCCCTTTAAAATTAATGGAAAATGTAAACCTAAACGTAGAGTCGGATTCGTAACCTCGAAGTTACAAGTCAACTCGCTCAACTATCGAGGGAGAGTAAACGCGGCGACTGTGGCGGCACTCGCCACCGATGCGAAGTCAGCATCACGAAGTTGGCGTTAAATTCGAACGTTTGAATCAGTTATTATCTTTCCGGCCCTTTTCAGCCCTGAACCGTGGAAGCGCCGAAATTCGGGTTTCATTTTTAACGCGGCAGCTTATACCTCCCGAGCGTTACCGACTACTGCCGGTGGTGGTCGTTAAGTTATCCTCCGCCGAGGTCGACGCGCGTTACCGATGCACTCGTAAAAACTTTTTCGCGAATCTTCGCGAATTTTTCGCGCGGTAAACCTTTGTCTCCGCGTCCTCCGTCCGACGAGCCTACTCTCGCCCGCACCCGTCGACCCGTTCTCGAGCTATACGGCGACAAAGAAACATTGATTTTTCACTAATTTGACGTCACCGAAAAAGTTACGGCCAACTGGGAATTAAAGGTATATTGCCTTTCCGAATTTTCCGGGAGCCCATCGGGCCTTCGGCCCCGCTCGGCTCGGCTCGGCTCGAGGTCGAGGTCGTCGGTAGCGACGATGGTGGCGGGGAGGCGCGCGATTGGTCTGTCATCGCCATCCTCCCCCCCAACCCCCCTCCCCCTTTAAAATTAATGGAAAATGTAAACCCAAACGTAGAGTCGGATTCGTAACCTCGAAGTTACAAGTCGATTCGCTCAACTACCAAGGGAGAGTAAACGGGGCGACTGTGGCGGCACTCGCCACCGATGCGAAGTCAGCATCACGAAGTTGGCGTTCAATTTGAACGTTTGAATCAGTTATTTTCTTTCCGGCCCTTTTCAGCCCTGAACCGTGGAAGCGCCGAAATTCGGGTTTCATTTTTAACGCGGCAGCTTATACCTTCCGAGCGTTACCGACTACTGCCGGTGGTGGTCGTTAAGTTATCCTCCGCCGAGGTCGACGCGCGTTACCGATGCACTCGTAAAAACTTTTTCGCGAATCTTCGCGAATTTTTCGCGCGGTAAACCTTTGTCTCCGCGTCCTCCGTCCGACGAGCCTACTCTCGCCCGCACCCGTCGACCCGTTCTCGAGCTATACGGCGACAAAGAAACATTGATTTTTCACTAATTTGACGTCACCGAAAAAGTTACGGCCAACTGCGAATTAAAGGTATATTGCCTTTCCGAATTTTCCGGGAGCCCATCGGGCCTTCGGCCCCGCTCGGCTCGGCTCGGCTCGAGGTTGAGGTCGTCGGTAGCGACGATGGTGGCGGGGAGGTGCGCAATTGGTGTGTCATCGCCATCCCCCCAACCCCCCCTCCCCCTTTAAAATTAATGGAAAATGTAAACCCAAACGTAGAGTCGGATTCGTAACCTCGAAGTTACAAGTCGATTCGCTCAACTATCAAGGGAGAGTAAACGGGTCGACTGTGGCGGCACTCGCCACCGATGCGAAGTCAGCATCACGAAGTTGGCGTTAAATTCGAACGTTTGAATCAGTTATTTTCTTTCCGGCCCTTTTCGGCCCTGAACCGTGGAAGCGCCGAAATTCGGGTTTCATTTTTAACGCGGCAGCTTATACCTCCCGAGCGTTACCGACTACTGCCGGTGGTGGTCGGTAAGTTATCCTCCGCCGAGGTCGACTCGCGTTACCGATGCACTCGTAAAAACTTTTTCGCGAATCTTCGCGAATTTTTGCGCGCGGTAAACCTTTGTCTCCGCGTCCTCCGTCCGACGAGCCTACTCTCGCCCGCACCCGTCGACCCGTTCTCGAGCTATACGGCGACAAAGAAACTTTGATTTTTCACTAATTTGACGTCACCAAAAAGTTACGGCCAACTGGGAATTAAAGGTATATTGCCTTTCCGAATTTTCCGGGAGCCCGTCGGGCCTTCGGCCCCGCTCGGCTCGGCTCGGCTCGAGGTCGAGGTCGTCGGTAGCGACGATGGTGGCGGGGAGGTGCGCAATTGGTGTGTCATCGCCATCCCCCCCAACCCCCCTACCCCTTTAAAATTAATGGAAAATGTAAACCTAAACGTAGAGTCGGATTCGTAACCTCGAAGTTACAAGTCAACTCGCTCAACTATCGAGGGAGAGTAAACGCGGCGACTGTGGCGGCACTCGCCACCGATGCGAAGTCAGCATCACGAAGTTGGCGTTAAATTCGAACGTTTGAATCAGTTATTTTCTTTCCGGCCCTTTTCAGCCCTGAACCGTGGAAGCGCCGAAATTCGGGTTTCATTTTTAACGCGGCAGCTTATACCTCCCGAGCGTTACCGACTACTGCCGGTGGTGGTCGGTAAGTTATCCTCCGCTGAGGTCGACTCGCGTTACCGATGCACTCGTAAAAACTTTTTCGCGAATCTTCGCGAATTTTTGCGCGCGGTAAACCTTTGTCTCCGCGACCTCCGTCCGACGAGCCTACTCTCGCCCGCACCCGTCGACCCGTTCTCGAGCTATACGGCGACAAAGAAACTTTGATTTTTCACTAATTTGACGTCACCAAAAAGTTACGGCCAACTGGGAATTAAAGGTATATTGCCTTTCCGAATTTTCCGGGAGCCCGTCGGGCCTTCGGCCCCGCTCGGCTCGGCTCGGCTCGAGGTCGAGGTCGTCGGTAGCGACGATGGTGGCGGGGAGGTGCGCAATTGGTGTGTCATCGCCACCCCTCCAACCACCCTCACCCTTTAAAATTAATGGAAAATGTAAACCCAAACGTAGAGTCGGATTCGTAACCTCGAAGTTACAAGTCGATTCACTCAACTATCATGGGAGAGTAAACGCGTCGACTGTGGCGGCACTCGCCACCGATGCGAAGTCAGCATCACGAAGTTGGCGTTAAATTCGAACGTTTGAATCAGTTATTATCTTTCCGGCCCTTTTCAGCCCTGAACCGTGGAAGCGCCGAAATTCGGGTTTCATTTTTAACGCGGCAGCTTATACCTCCCGAGCGTTACCGACTACTGCCGGTGGTGGTCGTTAAGTTATCCTCCGCCGAGGTCGACGCGCGTTACCGATGCACTCGTAAAAACTTTTTCGCGAATCTTCGCGAATTTTTCGCGCGGTAAACCTTTGTCTCCGCGTCCTCCGTCCGACGAGCCTACTCTCGCCCGCACCCGTCGACCCGTTCTCGAGCTATACGGCGACAAAGAAACATTGATTTTTCACTAATTTGACGTCACCGAAAAAGTTACGGCCAACTGGGAATTAAAGGTATATTGCCTTTCCGAATTTTCCGGGAGCCCATCGGGCCTTCGGCCCCGCTCGGCTCGGCTCGGCTCGAGGTCGAGGTCGTCGGTAGCGACGATGGTGGCGGGGAGGCGCGCGATTGGTCTGTCATCGCCATCCTCCCCCCCAACCCCCCTCCCCCTTTAAAATTAATGGAAAATGTAAACCCAAACGTAGAGTCGGATTCGTAACCTCGAAGTTACAAGTCGATTCGCTCAACTACCAAGGGAGAGTAAACGGGGCGACTGTGGCGGCACTCGCCACCGATGCGAAGTCAGCATCACGAAGTTGGCGTTCAATTTGAACGTTTGAATCAGTTATTTTCTTTCCGGCCCTTTTCAGCCCTGAACCGTGGAAGCGCCGAAATTCGGGTTTCATTTTTAACGCGGCAGCTTATACCTTCCGAGCGTTACCGACTACTGCCGGTGGTGGTCGTTAAGTTATCCTCCGCCGAGGTCGACGCGCGTTACCGATGCACTCGTAAAAACTTTTTCGCGAATCTTCGCGAATTTTTCGCGCGGTAAACCTTTGTCTTCGCGTCCTCCGTCCGACGAGCCTACTCTCGCCCGCACCCGTCGACCCGTTCTCGAGCTATACGGCGACAAAGAAACATTGATTTTTCACTAATTTGACGTCACCGAAAAAGTTACGGCCAACTGCGAATTAAAGGTATATTGCCTTTCCGAATTTTCCGGGAGCCCATCGGGCCTTCGGCCCCGCTCGGCTCGGCTCGGCTCGAGGTTGAGGTCGTCGGTAGCGACGATGGTGGCGGGGAGGTGCGCAATTGGTGTGTCATCGCCATCCCCCCAACCCCCCCTCCCCCTTTAAAATTAATGGAAAATGTAAACCCAAACGTAGAGTCGGATTCGTAACCTCGAAGTTACAAGTCGATTCGCTCAACTATCAAGGGAGAGTAAACGGGGCGACTGTGGCGGCACTCGCCACCGATGCGAAGTCAGCATCACGAAGTTGGCGTTAAATTCGAACGTTTGAATCAGTTATTTTCTTTCCGGCCCTTTTCGGCCCTGAACCGTGGAAGCGCCGAAATTCGGGTTTCATTTTTAATGCGGCAAGTTATACCTCCCGAGCGTTACCGACTACTGCCGGTGATGGTCGTTAAGTTATCCTCCGCCGAGGTCGACGCGCGTTACCGATGCACTCGTAAAAACTTATTCGCGAATGTTCGCGAATTTTTCGCGCGGTAAACCTTTGTCTCCGCGTCCTCCGTCCGACGAGCCTACTCTCGCCCGCACCCGTCGACCCGTTCTCGAGCTATACGGCGACAAAGAAACATTGATTTTTCACTAATTTGACGTCACCGAAAAAGTTACGGCCAACTGGGAATTAAAGGTATATTGCCTTTCCGAATTTTCCGGGAGCCCATCGGGCCTTCGGCCCCGCTCGGCTCGGCTCGGCTCGAGGTCGAGGTCGTCGGTAGCGACGATGGTGGCGGGGAGGCGCGCGATTGGTCTGTCATCGCCATCTTCCCCCCCAACCCCCCTCCCCCTTTAAAATTAATGGAAAATGTAAACCCAAACGTAGAGTCGGATTCGTAACCTCGAAGTTACAAGTCGATTCGCTCAACTATCAAGGGAGAGTAAACGCGGCGACTGTGGCGGCACTCGCCACCGATGCGAAGTCAGCATCACGAAGTTGGCGTTAAATTTGAACGTTTGAATCAGTTATTTTCTTTCCGTGCCCTTTTCAGCCCTGAACCGTGGAAGCGCCGAAATTCGGGTTTCATTTTTAACGCGGCAGCTTATACCTCCCGAGCGTTACCGACTACTGCCGGTGGTGGTCGGTAAGTTATCCTCCGCCGAGGTCGACGCGCGTTACCGATGCACTCGTAAAAACTTTTTCGCGAATTTTCGCGAATTTTTCGCGCGGTAAACCTTTGTCTCCGCGTCCTCCGTCCGACGAGCCTACTCTCGCCCGCACCCGTCGACCCGTTCTCGAGCTATACGGCGACAAAGAAACATTGATTTTTCACTAATTTGACGTCACCGAAAAAGTTACGGCCAACTGGGAATTAAAGGTATATTGCCTTTCCGAATTTTCCGGGAGCCCATCGGGCCTTCGGCCCCGCCCGGCTCGGCTCGGCTCGAGGTCGAGGTCGTCGGTAGCGACGATGGTGGCGGGGAGGCGCGCGATTGGTCTGTCATCGCCATCTTCCCCCCCAACCCCCCTCCCCCTTTAAAATTAATGGAAAATGTAAACCCAAACGTAGAGTCGGATTCGTAACCTCGAAGTTACAAGTCGATTCGCTCAACTATCAAGGGAGAGTAAACGCGGCGACTGTGGCGGCACTCGCCACCGATGCGAAGTCAGCATCACGAAGTTGGCGTTAAATTTGAACGTTTGAATCAGTTATTTTCTTTCCGGCCCTTTTCAGCCCTGAACCGTGGAAGCGCCGAAATTCGGGTTTCATTTTTAACGCGGCAGCTTATACCTCCCGAGCGTTACCGACTACTGCCGGTGGTGGTCGGTAAGTTATCCTCCGCCGAGGTCGACGCGCGTTACCGATGCACTCGTAAAAACTTTTTCGCGAATTTTCGCGAATTTTTCGCGCGGTAAACCTTTGTCTCCGCGTCCTCCGTCCGACGAGCCTACTCTCGCCCGCACCCGTCGACCCGTTCTCGAGCTATACGGCGACAAAGAAACATTGATTTTTCACTAATTTGACGTCACCGAAAAAGTTACGGCCAACTGGGAATTAAAGGTATATTGCCTTTCCGAATTTTCCGGGAGCCCATCGGGCCTTCGGCCCCGCTCGGCTCGGCTCGGCTCGAGGTCGAGGTCGTCGGTAGCGACGATGGTGGCGGGGAGGCGCGCGATTGGTCTGTCATCGCCATCCTCCCCCCAAACCCCCCTCCCTTTAAAATTAATGGAAAATGTAAACCCAAACGTAGAGTCGGATTCGTAACCTCGAAGTTACAAGTCGATTCGCTCAACTACCAAGGGAGAGTAAACGGGGCGACTGTGGCGGCACTCGCCACCGATGCGAAGTCAGCATCACGAAGTTGGCGTTAAATTCGAACGTTTGAATCAGTTATTTTCTTTCCGGCCCTTTTCAGCCCTGAACCGTGGAAGCGCCGAAATTCGGGTTTCATTTTTAACGCGGCAGCTTATACCTCCCGAGCGTTACCGACTACTGCCGGTGGTGGTCGGTAAGTTATCCTCCGCCGAGGTCGACGCGCGTTACCGATGCACACGTAAAAAATTTTTCGCAAATTTTCGCGAATTTTTCGCGCGGTAAACCTTCGTCTCCGCGTCCTCCGTCCGACGATTCTACTCTCGCCCGCACCCGTCGACCCGTCCTCGAGCTATACGGCGACAAAGAAACTTTGATTTTTCACTAATTTGACGTCATCGAGAAAGTTACGGCCAACTGGGAATTAAAGGTATATCGCCTTTCCGAATTTTCCGGGAGCCCGTCGGGCCTTCGGCCCCGCTCGGCTCGGCTCGGCTCTGCTCGAGGTCGAGGTCGTCGGTAGCGACGATGGTGGCGGGGAGGTGCGCAATTGGTGTGTCATCGCCATCCCCCCCAACCCCCCCTCCCCCTTTAAAATTAATGGAAAATGTAAACCCAAACGTAGAGTCGGATTCGTAACCTCGAAGTTACAAGTCGATTCGCTCAACTATCAAGGGAGAGTAAACGGGGCGACTGTGGCGGCACTCGCCACCGATGCGAAGTCAGCATCACGAAGTTGGCGTTAAATTCGAACGTTTGAATCAGTTATTTTCTTTCCGGCCCTTTTCGGCCCTGAACCGTGGAAGCGCCGAAATTCGGGTTTCATTTTTAACGCGGCAGCTTATACCTCCCGAGCGTTACCGACTACTGCCGGTGGTGGTCGTTAAGTTATCCTCCGCCGAGGTCGACGCGCGTTACCGATGCACTCGTAAAAACTTTTTCGCGAATCTTCGCGAATTTTTCGCGCGGTAAACCTTTGTCTCCGCGTCCTCCGTCCGACGAGCCTACTCTCGCCCGCACCCGTCGACCCGTTCTCGAGCTATACGGCGACAAAGAAACATTGATTTTTCACTAATTTGACGTCACCGAAAAAGTTACGGCCAACTGGGAATTAAAGGTATATTGCCTTTCCGAATTTTCCGGGAGCCCGTCGGGCCTTCGGCCCTGCTCGGCTCGGCTCGGCTCGAGGTCGAGGTCGTCGGTAGCGACGATGGTGGCGGGGAGGTGCGCAATTGGTGTGTCATCGCCACCCCTCCAACCACCCTCACCCTTTAAAATTAATGGAAAATGTAAACCCAAACGTAGAGTCGGATTCGTAACCTCGAAGTTACAAGTCGATTCACTCAACTATCATGGGAGAGTAAACGCGTCGACTGTGGCGGCACTCGCCACCGATGCGAAGTCAGCATCACGAAGTTGGCGTTAAATTCGAACGTTTGAATCAGTTATTATCTTTCCGGCCCTTTTCAGCCCTGAACCGTGGAAGCGCCGAAATTCGGGTTTCATTTTTAACGCGGCAGCTTATACCTCCCGAGCGTTACCGACTACTGCCGGTGGTGGTCGTTAAGTTATCCTCCGCCGAGGTCGACGCGCGTTACCGATGCACTCGTAAAAACTTTTTCGCGAATCTTCGCGAATTTTTCGCGCGGTAAACCTTTGTCTCCGCGTCCTCCGTCCGACGAGCCTACTCTCGCCCGCACCCGTCGACCCGTTCTCGAGCTATACGGCGACAAAGAAACATTGATTTTTCACTAATTTGACGTCACCGAAAAAGTTACGGCCAACTGGGAATTAAAGGTATATTGCCTTTCCGAATTTTCCGGGAGCCCATCGGGCCTTCGGCCCCGCTCGGCTCGGCTCGGCTCGAGGTCGAGGTCGTCGGTAGCGACGATGGTGGCGGGGAGGCGCGCGATTGGTCTGTCATCGCCATCCTCCCCCCCAACCCCCCTCCCCCTTTAAAATTAATGGAAAATGTAAACCCAAACGTAGAGTCGGATTCGTAACCTCGAAGTTACAAGTCGATTCGCTCAACTACCAAGGGAGAGTAAACGGGGCGACTGTGGCGGCACTCGCCACCGATGCGAAGTCAGCATCACGAAGTTGGCGTTCAATTTGAACGTTTGAATCAGTTATTTTCTTTCCGGCCCTTTTCAGCCCTGAACCGTGGAAGCGCCGAAATTCGGGTTTCATTTTTAACGCGGCAGCTTATACCTTCCGAGCGTTACCGACTACTGCCGGTGGTGGTCGTTAAGTTATCCTCCGCCGAGGTCGACGCGCGTTACCGATGCACTCGTAAAAACTTTTTCGCGAATCTTCGCGAATTTTTCGCGCGGTAAACCTTTGTCTTCGCGTCCTCCGTCCGACGAGCCTACTCTCGCCCGCACCCGTCGACCCGTTCTCGAGCTATACGGCGACAAAGAAACATTGATTTTTCACTAATTTGACGTCACCGAAAAAGTTACGGCCAACTGCGAATTAAAGGTATATTGCCTTTCCGAATTTTCCGGGAGCCCATCGGGCCTTCGGCCCCGCTCGGCTCGGCTCGGCTCGAGGTTGAGGTCGTCGGTAGCGACGATGGTGGCGGGGAGGTGCGCAATTGGTGTGTCATCGCCATCCCCCCAACCCCCCCTCCCCCTTTAAAATTAATGGAAAATGTAAACCCAAACGTAGAGTCGGATTCGTAACCTCGAAGTTACAAGTCGATTCGCTCAACTATCAAGGGAGAGTAAACGGGGCGACTGTGGCGGCACTCGCCACCGATGCGAAGTCAGCATCACGAAGTTGGCGTTAAATTCGAACGTTTGAATCAGTTATTTTCTTTCCGGCCCTTTTCGGCCCTGAACCGTGGAAGCGCCGAAATTCGGGTTTCATTTTTAATGCGGCAAGTTATACCTCCCGAGCGTTACCGACTACTGCCGGTGATGGTCGTTAAGTTATCCTCCGCCGAGGTCGACGCGCGTTACCGATGCACTCGTAAAAACTTATTCGCGAATGTTCGCGAATTTTTCGCGCGGTAAACCTTTGTCTCCGCGTCCTCCGTCCGACGAGCCTACTCTCGCCCGCACCCGTCGACCCGTTCTCGAGCTATACGGCGACAAAGAAACATTGATTTTTCACTAATTTGACGTCACCGAAAAAGTTACGGCCAACTGGGAATTAAAGGTATATTGCCTTTCCGAATTTTCCGGGAGCCCATCGGGCCTTCGGCCCCGCTCGGCTCGGCTCGGCTCGAGGTCGAGGTCGTCGGTAGCGACGATGGTGGCGGGGAGGCGCGCGATTGGTCTGTCATCGCCATCTTCCCCCCCAACCCCCCTCCCCCTTTAAAATTAATGGAAAATGTAAACCCAAACGTAGAGTCGGATTCGTAACCTCGAAGTTACAAGTCGATTCGCTCAACTATCAAGGGAGAGTAAACGCGGCGACTGTGGCGGCACTCGCCACCGATGCGAAGTCAGCATCACGAAGTTGGCGTTAAATTTGAACGTTTGAATCAGTTATTTTCTTTCCGTGCCCTTTTCAGCCCTGAACCGTGGAAGCGCCGAAATTCGGGTTTCATTTTTAACGCGGCAGCTTATACCTCCCGAGCGTTACCGACTACTGCCGGTGGTGGTCGGTAAGTTATCCTCCGCCGAGGTCGACGCGCGTTACCGATGCACTCGTAAAAACTTTTTCGCGAATTTTCGCGAATTTTTCGCGCGGTAAACCTTTGTCTCCGCGTCCTCCGTCCGACGAGCCTACTCTCGCCCGCACCCGTCGACCCGTTCTCGAGCTATACGGCGACAAAGAAACATTGATTTTTCACTAATTTGACGTCACCGAAAAAGTTACGGCCAACTGGGAATTAAAGGTATATTGCCTTTCCGAATTTTCCGGGAGCCCATCGGGCCTTCGGCCCCGCCCGGCTCGGCTCGGCTCGAGGTCGAGGTCGTCGGTAGCGACGATGGTGGCGGGGAGGCGCGCGATTGGTCTGTCATCGCCATCTTCCCCCCCAACCCCCCTCCCCCTTTAAAATTAATGGAAAATGTAAACCCAAACGTAGAGTCGGATTCGTAACCTCGAAGTTACAAGTCGATTCGCTCAACTATCAAGGGAGAGTAAACGCGGCGACTGTGGCGGCACTCGCCACCGATGCGAAGTCAGCATCACGAAGTTGGCGTTAAATTTGAACGTTTGAATCAGTTATTTTCTTTCCGGCCCTTTTCAGCCCTGAACCGTGGAAGCGCCGAAATTCGGGTTTCATTTTTAACGCGGCAGCTTATACCTCCCGAGCGTTACCGACTACTGCCGGTGGTGGTCGGTAAGTTATCCTCCGCCGAGGTCGACGCGCGTTACCGATGCACTCGTAAAAACTTTTTCGCGAATTTTCGCGAATTTTTCGCGCGGTAAACCTTTGTCTCCGCGTCCTCCGTCCGACGAGCCTACTCTCGCCCGCACCCGTCGACCCGTTCTCGAGCTATACGGCGACAAAGAAACATTGATTTTTCACTAATTTGACGTCACCGAAAAAGTTACGGCCAACTGGGAATTAAAGGTATATTGCCTTTCCGAATTTTCCGGGAGCCCATCGGGCCTTCGGCCCCGCTCGGCTCGGCTCGGCTCGAGGTCGAGGTCGTCGGTAGCGACGATGGTGGCGGGGAGGCGCGCGATTGGTCTGTCATCGCCATCCTCCCCCCAAACCCCCCTCCCTTTAAAATTAATGGAAAATGTAAACCCAAACGTAGAGTCGGATTCGTAACCTCGAAGTTACAAGTCGATTCGCTCAACTACCAAGGGAGAGTAAACGGGGCGACTGTGGCGGCACTCGCCACCGATGCGAAGTCAGCATCACGAAGTTGGCGTTAAATTCGAACGTTTGAATCAGTTATTTTCTTTCCGGCCCTTTTCAGCCCTGAACCGTGGAAGCGCCGAAATTCGGGTTTCATTTTTAACGCGGCAGCTTATACCTCCCGAGCGTTACCGACTACTGCCGGTGGTGGTCGGTAAGTTATCCTCCGCCGAGGTCGACGCGCGTTACCGATGCACACGTAAAAAATTTTTCGCAAATTTTCGCGAATTTTTCGCGCGGTAAACCTTCGTCTCCGCGTCCTCCGTCCGACGATTCTACTCTCGCCCGCACCCGTCGACCCGTCCTCGAGCTATACGGCGACAAAGAAACTTTGATTTTTCACTAATTTGACGTCATCGAGAAAGTTACGGCCAACTGGGAATTAAAGGTATATCGCCTTTCCGAATTTTCCGGGAGCCCGTCGGGCCTTCGGCCCCGCTCGGCTCGGCTCGGCTCTGCTCGAGGTCGAGGTCGTCGGTAGCGACGATGGTGGCGGGGAGGTGCGCAATTGGTGTGTCATCGCCATCCCCCCCAACCCCCCCTCCCCCTTTAAAATTAATGGAAAATGTAAACCCAAACGTAGAGTCGGATTCGTAACCTCGAAGTTACAAGTCGATTCGCTCAACTATCAAGGGAGAGTAAACGGGGCGACTGTGGCGGCACTCGCCACCGATGCGAAGTCAGCATCACGAAGTTGGCGTTAAATTCGAACGTTTGAATCAGTTATTTTCTTTCCGGCCCTTTTCGGCCCTGAACCGTGGAAGCGCCGAAATTCGGGTTTCATTTTTAACGCGGCAGCTTATACCTCCCGAGCGTTACCGACTACTGCCGGTGGTGGTCGTTAAGTTATCCTCCGCCGAGGTCGACGCGCGTTACCGATGCACTCGTAAAAACTTTTTCGCGAATCTTCGCGAATTTTTCGCGCGGTAAACCTTTGTCTCCGCGTCCTCCGTCCGACGAGCCTACTCTCGCCCGCACCCGTCGACCCGTTCTCGAGCTATACGGCGACAAAGAAACATTGATTTTTCACTAATTTGACGTCACCGAAAAAGTTACGGCCAACTGGGAATTAAAGGTATATTGCCTTTCCGAATTTTCCGGGAGCCCATCGGGCCTTCGGCCCCGCTCGGCTCGGCTCGGCTCGAGGTCGAGGTCGTCGGTAGCGACGATGGTGGCGGGGAGGCGCGCGATTGGTCTGTCATCGCCATCCTCCCCCCAAACCCCCCTCCCTTTAAAATTAATGGAAAATGTAAACCCAAACGTAGAGTCGGATTCGTAACCTCGAAGTTACAAGTCGATTCGCTCAACTACCAAGGGAGAGTAAACGGGGCGACTGTGGCGGCACTCGCCACCGATGCGAAGTCAGCATCACGAAGTTGGCGTTAAATTCGAACGTTTGAATCAGTTATTTTCTTTCCGGCCCTTTTCAGCCCTGAACCGTGGAAGCGCCGAAATTCGGGTTTCATTTTTAACGCGGCAGCTTATACCTCCCGAGCGTTACCGACTACTGCCGGTGGTGGTCGGTAAGTTATCCTCCGCCGAGGTCGACGCGCGTTACCGATGCACTCGTAAAAACTTTTTCGCGAATCTTCGCGAATTTTTGCGCGCGGTAAACCTTTGTCTCCGCGTCCTCCGTCCGACGAGCCTACTTTCGCCCGCACCCGTCGACCCGTTCTCGAGCTATACGGCGACAAAGAAACTTTGATTTTTCACTAATTTGACGTCACCAAAAAGTTACGGCCAACTGGGAATTAAAGGTATATTGCCTTTCCGAATTTTCCGGGAGCCCGTCGGGCCTTCGGCCCCGCTCGGCTCGGCTCGGCTCGAGGTCGAGGTCGTCGGTAGCGACGATGGTGGCGGTGAGGTGCGCAATTGGTGTGTCATCGCCATCCCCCCAACCCCCCTCCCCCTTTAAAATTAATGGAAAATGTAAACCCAAACGTAGAGTCGGATTCGTAACCTCGAAGTTACAAGTCGATTCGCTCAACTATCAAGGGAGAGTAAACGCGGCGACTGTGGCGGCACTCGCCACCGATGCGAAGTCAGCATCACGAAGTTGGCGTTAAATTCGAACGTTTGAATCAGTTATTTTCTTTCCGGCCCTTTTCAGCCCTGAACCGTGGAAGCGCCGAAATTCGGGTTTCTTTTTTAACGCGGCAGCTTATACCTCCCGAGCGTTACCGACTACTGCCGGTGGTGGTCGGTAAGTTATCCTCCGCCGAGGTCGACGCGCGTTACCGATGCACACGTAAAAAATTTTTCGCAAATTTTCGCGAATTTTTCGCGCGGTAAACCTTCGTCTCCGCGTCCTCCGTCCGACGATTCTACTCTCGCCCGCACCCGTCGACCCGTCCTCGAGCTATACGGCGACAAAGAAACTTTGATTTTTCACTAATTTGACGTCATCGAGAAAGTTACGGCCAACTGGGAATTAAAGGTATATCGCCTTTCCGAATTTTCCGGGAGCCCGTCGGGCCTTCGGCCCCGCTCGGCTCGGCTCGGCTCTGCTCGAGGTCGAGGTCGTCGGTAGCGACGATGGTGGCGGGGAGGTGCGCAATTGGTGTGTCATCGCCATCCCCCCCAACCCCCCCTCCCCCTTTAAAATTAATGGAAAATGTAAACCCAAACGTAGAGTCGGATTCGTAACCTCGAAGTTACAAGTCGATTCGCTCAACTATCAAGGGAGAGTAAACGGGGCGACTGTGGCGGCACTCGCCACCGATGCGAAGTCAGCATCACGAAGTTGGCGTTAAATTCGAACGTTTGAATCAGTTATTTTCTTTCCGGCCCTTTTCGGCCCTGAACCGTGGAAGCGCCGAAATTCGGGTTTCATTTTTAACGCGGCAGCTTATACCTCCCGAGCGTTACCGACTACTGCCGGTGGTGGTCGTTAAGTTATCCTCCGCCGAGGTCGACGCGCGTTACCGATGCACTCGTAAAAACTTTTTCGCGAATCTTCGCGAATTTTTCGCGCGGTAAACCTTTGTCTCCGCGTCCTCCGTCCGACGAGCCTACTCTCGCCCGCACCCGTCGACCCGTTCTCGAGCTATACGGCGACAAAGAAACATTGATTTTTCACTAATTTGACGTCACCGAAAAAGTTACGGCCAACTGGGAATTAAAGGTATATTGCCTTTCCGAATTTTCCGGGAGCCCATCGGGCCTTCGGCCCCGCTCGGCTCGGCTCGGCTCGAGGTCGAGGTCGTCGGTAGCGACGATGGTGGCGGGGAGGCGCGCGATTGGTCTGTCATCGCCATCCTCCCCCCAAACCCCCCTCCCTTTAAAATTAATGGAAAATGTAAACCCAAACGTAGAGTCGGATTCGTAACCTCGAAGTTACAAGTCGATTCGCTCAACTACCAAGGGAGAGTAAACGGGGCGACTGTGGCGGCACTCGCCACCGATGCGAAGTCAGCATCACGAAGTTGGCGTTAAATTCGAACGTTTGAATCAGTTATTTTCTTTCCGGCCCTTTTCAGCCCTGAACCGTGGAAGCGCCGAAATTCGGGTTTCATTTTTAACGCGGCAGCTTATACCTCCCGAGCGTTACCGACTACTGCCGGTGGTGGTCGGTAAGTTATCCTCCGCCGAGGTCGACGCGCGTTACCGATGCACTCGTAAAAACTTTTTCGCGAATCTTCGCGAATTTTTGCGCGCGGTAAACCTTTGTCTCCGCGTCCTCCGTCCGACGAGCCTACTTTCGCCCGCACCCGTCGACCCGTTCTCGAGCTATACGGCGACAAAGAAACTTTGATTTTTCACTAATTTGACGTCACCAAAAAGTTACGGCCAACTGGGAATTAAAGGTATATTGCCTTTCCGAATTTTCCGGGAGCCCGTCGGGCCTTCGGCCCCGCTCGGCTCGGCTCGGCTCGAGGTCGAGGTCGTCGGTAGCGACGATGGTGGCGGTGAGGTGCGCAATTGGTGTGTCATCGCCATCCCCCCCAACCCCCCTCCCCCTTTAAAATTAATGGAAAATGTAAACCCAAACGTAGAGTCGGATTCGTAACCTCGAAGTTACAAGTCGATTCGCTCAACTATCAAGGGAGAGTAAACGCGGCGACTGTGGCGGCACTCGCCACCGATGCGAAGTCAGCATCACGAAGTTGGCGTTAAATTCGAACGTTTGAATCAGTTATTTTCTTTCCGGCCCTTTTCAGCCCTGAACCGTGGAAGCGCCGAAATTCGGGTTTCATTTTTAACGCGGCAGCTTATACCTCCCGAGCGTTACCGACTACTGCCGGTGGTGGTCGGTAAGTTATCCTCCGCCGAGGTCGACGCGCGTTACCGATGCACACGTAAAAAATTTTTCGCAAATTTTCGCGAATTTTTCGCGCGGTAAACCTTCGTCTCCGCGTCCTCCGTCCGACGATTCTACTCTCGCCCGCACCCGTCGACCCGTCCTCGAGCTATACGGCGACAAAGAAACTTTGATTTTTCACTAATTTGACGTCATCGAGAAAGTTACGGCCAACTGGGAATTAAAGGTATATCGCCTTTCCGAATTTTCCGGGAGCCCGTCGGGCCTTCGGCCCCGCTCGGCTCGGCTCGGCTCTGCTCGAGGTCGAGGTCGTCGGTAGCGACGATGGTGGCGGGGAGGTGCGCAATTGGTGTGTCATCGCCATCCCCCCCAACCCCCCCTCCCCCTTTAAAATTAATGGAAAATGTAAACCCAAACGTAGAGTCGGATTCGTAACCTCGAAGTTACAAGTCGATTCGCTCAACTATCAAGGGAGAGTAAACGGGGCGACTGTGGCGGCACTCGCCACCGATGCGAAGTCAGCATCACGAAGTTGGCGTTAAATTCGAACGTTTGAATCAGTTATTTTCTTTCCGGCCCTTTTCGGCCCTGAACCGTGGAAGCGCCGAAATTCGGGTTTCATTTTTAACGCGGCAGCTTATACCTCAAGAGCGTTACCGACTACTGCCGGTGGTGGTCGTTAAGTTATCCTCCGCCGAGGTCGACGCGCGTTACCGATGCACTCGTAAAAACTTTTTCGCGAATCTTCGCGAATTTTTCGCGCGGTAAACCTTTGTCTCCGCGTCCTCCGTCCGACGAGCCTACTCTCGCCCGCACCCGTCGACCCGTTCTCGAGCTATACGGCGACAAAGAAACATTGATTTTTCACTAATTTGACGTCACCGAAAAAGTTACGGCCAACTGGGAATTAAAGGTATATTGCCTTTCCGAATTTTCCGGGAGCCCATCGGGCCTTCGGCCCCGCTCGGCTCGAGGTCGAGGTCGTCGGTAGCGACGATGGTGGCGGGGAGGCGCGCGATTGGTCTGTCATCGCCATCCTCCCCCCAAACCCCCCTCCCTTTAAAATTAATGGAAAATGTAAACCCAAACGTAGAGTCGGATTCGTAACCTCGAAGTTACAAGTCGATTCGCTCAACTACCAAGGGAGAGTAAACGGGGCGACTGTGGCGGCACTCGCCACCGATGCGAAGTCAGCATCACGAAGTTGGCGTTAAATTCGAACGTTTGAATCAGTTATTATCTTTCCGGCCCTTTTCAGCCATGAACCGTGGAAGCGCCGAAATTCGGGTTTCATTTTTAACGCGGCAGCTTATACCCCCCGAGTGTTACCGACCACTGCCGGTGGTGGTCGGTAAGTTATCCTCCGCCGAGGTCGACGCGCGTTACCGATGCACACGTAAAAAATTTTTCGCGAATTTTCGCGAATTTCTCGCGCGGTAAACCTTCGTCTCCGCGTCCTCCGTCCGACGAGCCTACTCTCGCCCGCACCCGTCGACCCGTCCTCGAGCTATACGGCGACAAAGAAACTTTGATTTTTCACTAATTTGACGTCATCGAGAAAGTTACGGCCAACTGGGAATTAAAGGTATATCGCCTTTCCGAATTTTCCGGGAGCCCATCGGGCCTTCGGCCTCGCTCGGCACGGCTCGGCTCGGCTCGAGGTCGAGGTCGTCGGTAGCGACGATGGTGGCGGGGAGGTGCGCAATTGGTGTGTCATCGCCATCCCCCCAACCCCCCTCCCCCTTTAAAATTAATGGAAAATGTAAACCCAAACGTAGAGTCGGATTCGTAACCTCGAAGTTACAAGTCGATTCGCTCAACTATCAAGGGAGAGTAAACGGGGAGACTGTGGCGGCACTCGCCACCGATGCGAAGTCAGCATCACGAAGTTGGCGTTAAATTCGAACGTTTGAATCAGTTATTTTCTTTCCGGCCCTTTTCGGCCCTGAACCGTGGAAGCGCCGAAATTCGGGTTTCATTTTTAACGCGGCAGCTTATACCTCCCGAGCGTTACCGACTACTGCCGGTGGTGGACGTTAAGTTATCCTCCGCCGAGGTCGACGCGCGTTACCGATGCACTCGTAAAAACTTTTTCGTGAGTTTTCGCGAATTTTTCGCGCGGTAAACCTTTGTCTCCGCGTCCTCCGTCCGACGAGCCTACTTTCGCCCGCACCCGTCGACCCGTTCTCGAGCTATACGGCGACAAAGAAACTTTGATTTTTCACTAATTTGACGTCATCGAGAAAGTTACGACCAACTGGGAATTAAAGGTATATCGCCTTTCCGATTTTTCCGGGAGCCCATCGGGCCTTCGGCCTCGCTCGGCACGGCTCGGCTCGGCTCGAGGTCGAGGTCGTCGGTAGCGACGATGGTGGCGGGGAGGTGCGCAATTGGTGTGTCATCGCCATCCCCCCAACCCCCCCTCCCCCTTTAAAATTAATGGAAAATGTAAACCCAAACGTAGAGTCGGATTCGTAACCTCGAAGTTACGAGTCGATTCGCTCAACTATCAAGGGAGAGTAAACGGGGCGACTGTGGCGGCACTCGCCACCGATGCGAAGTCAGCATCACGAAGTTGGCGTTAAATTCGATCGTTTGAATCAGTTATTATCTTTCCGGCCCTTTTCAGCCATGAACCGTGGAAGCGCCGAAATTCGGGTTTCATTTTTAACGCGGCAGCTTATACCCCCCGAGTGTTACCGACCACTGCCGGTGGTGGTCGGTAAGTTATCCTCCGCCGAGGTCGACGCGCGTTACTGATGCACACGTAAAAAATTTTTCGCGAATTTTCGCGAATTTTTCGCGCGGTAAACCTTCGTCTCCGCGTCCTCCGTCCGACGAGCCTACTCTCGCCCGCACCCGTCGACCCGTCCTCGAGCTATACGGCGACAAAGAAACTTTGATTTTTCACTAATTTGACGTCATCGAGAAAGTTACGGCCAACTGGGAATTAAAGGTATATTGCCTTTAAGAATTTTCCGGGAGCCCGTCGGGCCTTCGGCCCCGCTCGGCTCGGCTCGGCTCTGCTCGAGGTCGAGGTCGTCGGTAGCGACGATGGTGGCGGGGAGGTGCGCAATTGGTGTGTCATCGCCATCCCCCCCAACCCCCCCTCCCCCTTTAAAATTGATGGAAAATGTAAACCCAAACGTAGAGTCGGATTCGTAACCTCGAAGTTACAAGTCGATTCGCTCAACTATCAAGGGAGAGTAAACGGGGCGACTGTGGCGACACTCGCCACCGATGCGAAGTCAGCATCACGAAGTTGGCGTTAAATTCGAACGTTTGAATCAGTTATTTTCTTTCCGGCCCTTTTCGGCCCTGAACCGTGGAAGCGCCGAAATTCGGGTTTCATTTTTAACGCGGCAGGTTATACCTCCCGAGCGTTACCGACTACTGCCGGTGGTGGTCGTTAAGTTATCCTCCGCCGAGGTCGACGCGCGTTACCGATGCACTCGTAAAAACTTTTTCGCGAATTTTCGCGAATTTTTCGCGCGGTAAACCTTTGTCTCCGCGTCCTCCGTCCGACGAGCCTACTCTCGCCCGCACCCGTCGACCCGTTCTCGAGCTATACGGCGACAAAGAAACATTGATTTTTCACTAATTTGACGTCACCGAAAAAGTTACGGCCAACTGGGAATTAAAGGTATATTGCCTTTCCGAATTTTCCGGGAGCCCATCGGGCCTTCGGCCCCGCTCGGCTCGGCTCGGCTCGAGGTCGAGGTCGTCGGTAGCGACGATGGTGGCGGGGAGGCGCGCGATTGGTCTGTCATCGCCATCTTCCCCCCCAACCCCCCTCCCCCTTTAAAATTAATGGAAAATGTAAACCCAAACGTAGAGTCGGATTCGTAACCTCGAAGTTACAAGTCGATTCGCTCAACTATCAAGGGAGAGTAAACGCGGCGACTGTGGCGGCACTCGCCACCGATGCGAAGTCAGCATCACGAAGTTGGCGTTAAATTTGAACGTTTGAATCAGTTATTTTCTTTCCGGCCCTTTTCAGCCCTGAACCGTGGAAGCGCCGAAATTCGGGTTTCATTTTTAACGCGGCAGCTTATACCTTCCGAGCGTTACCGACTACTGCCGGTGGTGGTCGTTAAGTTATCCTCCGCCGAGGTCGACGCGCGTTACCGATGCACTCGAAAAAACTTTTTCGTGAATTTTCGCGAATTTTTCGCGCGGTAAACCTTTGTCTCCGCGTCCTCCGTCCGACGAGCCTACTCTCGCCCGCACCCGTCGACCCGTTCTCGAGCTGTACGGCGACAAAGAAACATTGATTTTTCACTAATTTGACGTCACCGAAAAAGTTACGGCCAACTGGGAATTTAAGGGAAAATTGCCTTTCCGAATTTTCCGGGAGCCCATCGGGCCTTCGGCCCCGCTCGGCTCGGCTCGGCTCGAGGTCGAGGTCGTCGGTAGCGACGATGGTGGCGGGGAGGCGCGCGATTGGTCTGTCATCGCCATCCTCCCCCCAAACCCCCCTCCCTTTAAAATTAATGGAAAATGTAAACCCAAACGTAGAGTCGGATTCGTAACCTCGAAGTTACAAGTCGATTCGCTCAACTACCAAGGGAGAGTAAACGGGGCGACTGTGGCGGCACTCGCCACCGATGCGAAGTCAGCATCACGAAGTTGGCGTTAAATTCGAACGTTTGAATCAGTTATTTTCTTTCCGGCCCTTTTCAGCCCTGAACCGTGGAAGCGCCGAAATTCGGGTTTCATTTTTAACGCGGCAGCTTATACCTCCCGAGCGTTACCGACTACTGCCGGTGGTGGTCGGTAAGTTATCCTCCGCCGAGGTCGACGCGCGTTACCGATGCACTCGTAAAAACTTTTTCGCGAATCTTCGCGAATTTTTGCGCGCGGTAAACCTTTGTCTCCGCGTCCTCCGTCCGACGAGCCTACTTTCGCCCGCACCCGTCGACCCGTTCTCGAGCTATACGGCGACAAAGAAACTTTGATTTTTCACTAATTTGACGTCACCAAAAAGTTACGGCCAACTGGGAATTAAAGGTATATTGCCTTTCCGAATTTTCCGGGAGCCCGTCGGGCCTTCGGCCCCGCTCGGCTCGGCTCGGCTCGAGGTCGAGGTCGTCGGTAGCGACGATGGTGGCGGTGAGGTGCGCAATTGGTGTGTCATCGCCATCCCCCCCAACCCCCCTCCCCCTTTAAAATTAATGGAAAATGTAAACCCAAACGTAGAGTCGGATTCGTAACCTCGAAGTTACAAGTCGATTCGCTCAACTATCAAGGGAGAGTAAACGCGGCGACTGTGGCGGCACTCGCCACCGATGCGAAGTCAGCATCACGAAGTTGGCGTTAAATTCGAACGTTTGAATCAGTTATTTTCTTTCCGGCCCTTTTCAGCCCTGAACCGTGGAAGCGCCGAAATTCGGGTTTCATTTTTAACGCGGCAGCTTATACCTCCCGAGCGTTACCGACTACTGCCGGTGGTGGTCGGTAAGTTATCCTCCGCCGAGGTCGACGCGCGTTACCGATGCACACGTAAAAAATTTTTCGCAAATTTTCGCGAATTTTTCGCGCGGTAAACCTTCGTCTCCGCGTCCTCCGTCCGACGATTCTACTCTCGCCCGCACCCGTCGACCCGTCCTCGAGCTATACGGCGACAAAGAAACTTTGATTTTTCACTAATTTGACGTCATCGAGAAAGTTACGGCCAACTGGGAATTAAAGGTATATCGCCTTTCCGAATTTTCCGGGAGCCCATCGGGCCTTCGGCCTCGCTCGGCACGGCTCGGCTCGGCTCGAGGTCGAGGTCGTCGGTAGCGACGATGGTGGCGGGGAGGTGCGCAATTGGTGTGTCATCGCCATCCCCCCAACCCCCCTCCCCCTTTAAAATTAATGGAAAATGTAAACCCAAACGTAGAGTCGGATTCGTAACCTCGAAGTTACAAGTCGATTCGCTCAACTATCAAGGGAGAGTAAACGGGGAGACTGTGGCGGCACTCGCCACCGATGCGAAGTCAGCATCACGAAGTTGGCGTTAAATTCGAACGTTTGAATCAGTTATTTTCTTTCCGGCCCTTTTCGGCCCTGAACCGTGGAAGCGCCGAAATTCGGGTTTCATTTTTAACGCGGCAGCTTATACCTCCCGAGCGTTACCGACTACTGCCGGTGGTGGACGTTAAGTTATCCTCCGCCGAGGTCGACGCGCGTTACCGATGCACTCGTAAAAACTTTTTCGTGAGTTTTCGCGAATTTTTCGCGCGGTAAACCTTTGTCTCCGCGTCCTCCGTCCGACGAGCCTACTTTCGCCCGCACCCGTCGACCCGTTCTCGAGCTATACGGCGACAAAGAAACTTTGATTTTTCACTAATTTGACGTCATCGAGAAAGTTACGACCAACTGGGAATTAAAGGTATATCGCCTTTCCGATTTTTCCGGGAGCCCATCGGGCCTTCGGCCTCGCTCGGCACGGCTCGGCTCGGCTCGAGGTCGAGGTCGTCGGTAGCGACGATGGTGGCGGGGAGGTGCGCAATTGGTGTGTCATCGCCATCCCCCCAACCCCCCCTCCCCCTTTAAAATTAATGGAAAATGTAAACCCAAACGTAGAGTCGGATTCGTAACCTCGAAGTTACGAGTCGATTCGCTCAACTATCAAGGGAGAGTAAACGGGGCGACTGTGGCGGCACTCGCCACCGATGCGAAGTCAGCATCACGAAGTTGGCGTTAAATTCGATCGTTTGAATCAGTTATTATCTTTCCGGCCCTTTTCAGCCATGAACCGTGGAAGCGCCGAAATTCGGGTTTCATTTTTAACGCGGCAGCTTATACCCCCCGAGTGTTACCGACCACTGCCGGTGGTGGTCGGTAAGTTATCCTCCGCCGAGGTCGACGCGCGTTACTGATGCACACGTAAAAAATTTTTCGCGAATTTTCGCGAATTTTTCGCGCGGTAAACCTTCGTCTCCGCGTCCTCCGTCCGACGAGCCTACTCTCGCCCGCACCCGTCGACCCGTCCTCGAGCTATACGGCGACAAAGAAACTTTGATTTTTCACTAATTTGACGTCATCGAGAAAGTTACGGCCAACTGGGAATTAAAGGTATATTGCCTTTAAGAATTTTCCGGGAGCCCGTCGGGCCTTCGGCCCCGCTCGGCTCGGCTCGGCTCTGCTCGAGGTCGAGGTCGTCGGTAGCGACGATGGTGGCGGGGAGGTGCGCAATTGGTGTGTCATCGCCATCCCCCCCAACCCCCCCTCCCCCTTTAAAATTGATGGAAAATGTAAACCCAAACGTAGAGTCGGATTCGTAACCTCGAAGTTACAAGTCGATTCGCTCAACTATCAAGGGAGAGTAAACGGGGCGACTGTGGCGACACTCGCCACCGATGCGAAGTCAGCATCACGAAGTTGGCGTTAAATTCGAACGTTTGAATCAGTTATTTTCTTTCCGGCCCTTTTCGGCCCTGAACCGTGGAAGCGCCGAAATTCGGGTTTCATTTTTAACGCGGCAGGTTATACCTCCCGAGCGTTACCGACTACTGCCGGTGGTGGTCGTTAAGTTATCCTCCGCCGAGGTCGACGCGCGTTACCGATGCACTCGTAAAAACTTTTTCGCGAATTTTCGCGAATTTTTCGCGCGGTAAACCTTTGTCTCCGCGTCCTCCGTCCGACGAGCCTACTCTCGCCCGCACCCGTCGACCCGTTCTCGAGCTATACGGCGACAAAGAAACATTGATTTTTCACTAATTTGACGTCACCGAAAAAGTTACGGCCAACTGGGAATTAAAGGTATATTGCCTTTCCGAATTTTCCGGGAGCCCATCGGGCCTTCGGCCCCGCTCGGCTCGGCTCGGCTCGAGGTCGAGGTCGTCGGTAGCGACGATGGTGGCGGGGAGGCGCGCGATTGGTCTGTCATCGCCATCTTCCCCCCCAACCCCCCTCCCCCTTTAAAATTAATGGAAAATGTAAACCCAAACGTAGAGTCGGATTCGTAACCTCGAAGTTACAAGTCGATTCGCTCAACTATCAAGGGAGAGTAAACGCGGCGACTGTGGCGGCACTCGCCACCGATGCGAAGTCAGCATCACGAAGTTGGCGTTAAATTTGAACGTTTGAATCAGTTATTTTCTTTCCGGCCCTTTTCAGCCCTGAACCGTGGAAGCGCCGAAATTCGGGTTTCATTTTTAACGCGGCAGCTTATACCTTCCGAGCGTTACCGACTACTGCCGGTGGTGGTCGTTAAGTTATCCTCCGCCGAGGTCGACGCGCGTTACCGATGCACTCGAAAAAACTTTTTCGTGAATTTTCGCGAATTTTTCGCGCGGTAAACCTTTGTCTCCGCGTCCTCCGTCCGACGAGCCTACTCTCGCCCGCACCCGTCGACCCGTTCTCGAGCTGTACGGCGACAAAGAAACATTGATTTTTCACTAATTTGACGTCACCGAAAAAGTTACGGCCAACTGGGAATTAAAGGTATATTGCCTTTCCGAATTTTCCGGGAGCCCATCGGGCCTTCGGCCCCGCTCGGCTCGGCTCGGCTCGAGGTCGAGGTCGTCGGTAGCGACGATGGTGGCGGGGAGGCGCGCGATTGGTCTGTCATCGCCATCCTCCCCCCAAACCCCCCTCCCTTTAAAATTAATGGAAAATGTAAACCCAAACGTAGAGTCGGATTCGTAACCTCGAAGTTACAAGTCGATTCGCTCAACTACCAAGGGAGAGTAAACGGGGCGACTGTGGCGGCACTCGCCACCGATGCGAAGTCAGCATCACGAAGTTGGCGTTAAATTCGAACGTTTGAATCAGTTATTTTCTTTCCGGCCCTTTTCAGCCCTGAACCGTGGAAGCGCCGAAATTCGGGTTTCATTTTTAACGCGGCAGCTTATACCTCCCGAGCGTTACCGACTACTGCCGGTGGTGGTCGGTAAGTTATCCTCCGCCGAGGTCGACGCGCGTTACCGATGCACTCGTAAAAACTTTTTCGCGAATCTTCGCGAATTTTTGCGCGCGGTAAACCTTTGTCTCCGCGTCCTCCGTCCGACGAGCCTACTTTCGCCCGCACCCGTCGACCCGTTCTCGAGCTATACGGCGACAAAGAAACTTTGATTTTTCACTAATTTGACGTCACCAAAAAGTTACGGCCAACTGGGAATTAAAGGTATATTGCCTTTCCGAATTTTCCGGGAGCCCGTCGGGCCTTCGGCCCCGCTCGGCTCGGCTCGGCTCGAGGTCGAGGTCGTCGGTAGCGACGATGGTGGCGGTGAGGTGCGCAATTGGTGTGTCATCGCCATCCCCCCCAACCCCCCTCCCCCTTTAAAATTAATGGAAAATGTAAACCCAAACGTAGAGTCGGATTCGTAACCTCGAAGTTACAAGTCGATTCGCTCAACTATCAAGGGAGAGTAAACGCGGCGACTGTGGCGGCACTCGCCACCGATGCGAAGTCAGCATCACGAAGTTGGCGTTAAATTCGAACGTTTGAATCAGTTATTTTCTTTCCGGCCCTTTTCAGCCCTGAACCGTGGAAGCGCCGAAATTCGGGTTTCATTTTTAACGCGGCAGCTTATACCTCCCGAGCGTTACCGACTACTGCCGGTGGTGGTCGGTAAGTTATCCTCCGCCGAGGTCGACGCGCGTTACCGATGCACACGTAAAAAATTTTTCGCAAATTTTCGCGAATTTTTCGCGCGGTAAACCTTCGTCTCCGCGTCCTCCGTCCGACGATTCTACTCTCGCCCGCACCCGTCGACCCGTCCTCGAGCTATACGGCGACAAAGAAACTTTGATTTTTCACTAATTTGACGTCATCGAGAAAGTTACGGCCAACTGGGAATTAAAGGTATATCGCCTTTCCGATTTTTCCGGGAGCCCATCGGGCCTTCGGCCTCGCTCGGCACGGCTCGGCTCGGCTCGAGGTCGAGGTCGTCGGTAGCGACGATGGTGGCGGGGAGGTGCGCAATTGGTGTGTCATCGCCATCCCCCCAACCCCCCCTCCCCCTTTAAAATTAATGGAAAATGTAAACCCAAACGTAGAGTCGGATTCGTAACCTCGAAGTTACGAGTCGATTCGCTCAACTATCAAGGGAGAGTAAACGGGGCGACTGTGGCGGCACTCGCCACCGATGCGAAGTCAGCATCACGAAGTTGGCGTTAAATTCGAACGTTTGAATCAGTTATTATCTTTCCGGCCCTTTTCAGCCATGAACCGAGGAAGCGCCGAAATTCGGGTTTCATTTTTAACGCGGCAGCTTATACCCCCCGAGTGTTACCGACCACTGCCGGTGGTGGTCGGTAAGTTATCCTCCGCCGAGGTCGACGCGCGTTACCGATGCACACGTAAAAAATTTTTCGCGAATTTTCGCGAATTTTTCGCGCGGTAAACCTTCGTCTCCGCGTCCTCCGTCCGACGAGCCTACTCTCGCCCGCACCCGTCGACCCGTTCTCGAGCTATACGGCGACAAAGAAACTTTGATTTTTCACTAATTTGACGTCACCAAAAAGTTACGGCCAACTGGGAATTAAAGGTATATTGCCTTTCCGAATTTTCCGGGAGCCCGTCGGGCCTTCGGCCCCGCTCGGCTCGGCTCGGCTCGAGGTCGAGGTCGTCGGTAGCGACGATGGTGGCGGGGAGGTGCGCAATTGGTGTGTCATCGCCACCCCCCCAACCACCCTCACCCTTTAAAATTAATGGAAAATGTAAACCCAAACGTAGAGTCTGATTCGTAACCTCGAAGTTACAAGTCGATTCACTCAACTATCAAGGGAGAGTAAACGCGGCGACTGTGGCGGCACTCGCCACCGATGCGAAGTCAGCATCACGAAGTTGGCGTTAAATTCGAACGTTTGAATCAGTTATTATCTTTCCGGCCCTTTTCAGCCCTGATCCGTGGAAGCGCCGAAATTCGGGTTTCATTTTTAACGCGGCAGCTTATACCTCCCGAGCGTTACCGACTACTGCCGGTGGTGGTCGTTAAGTTATCCTCCGCCGAGGTCGACGCGCGTTACCGATGCACTCGTAAAAACTTTTTCGCGAATCTTCGCGAATTTTTCGCGCGGTAAACCTTTGTCTCCGCGTCCTCCGTCCGACGAGCCTACTCTCGCCCGCACCCGTCGACCCGTTCTCGAGCTATACGGCGACAAAGAAACATTGATTTTTCACTAATTTGACGTCACCGAAAAAGTTACGGCCAACTGGGAATTAAAGGTATATTGCCTTTCCGAATTTTCCGGGAGCCCATCGGGCCTTCGGCCCCGCTCGGCTCGGCTCGGCTCGAGGTCGAGGTCGTCGGTAGCGACGATGGTGGCGGGGAGGCGCGCGATTGGTCTGTCATCGCCATCCTCCCCCCCAACCCCCCTCCCCCTTTAAAATTAATGGAAAATGTAAACCCAAACGTAGAGTCGGATTCGTAACCTCGAAGTTACAAGTCGATTCGCTCAACTACCAAGGGAGAGTAAACGGGGCGACTGTGGCGGCACTCGCCACCGATGCGAAGTCAGCATCACGAAGTTGGCGTTCAATTTGAACGTTTGAATCAGTTATTTTCTTTCCGGCCCTTTTCAGCCCTGAACCGTGGAAGCGCCGAAATTCGGGTTTCATTTTTAACGCGGCAGCTTATACCTTCCGAGCGTTACCGACTACTGCCGGTGGTGGTCGTTAAGTTATCCTCCGCCGAGGTCGACGCGCGTTACCGATGCACTCGTAAAAACTTTTTCGCGAATCTTCGCGAATTTTTCGCGCGGTAAACCTTTGTCTCCGCGTCCTCCGTCCGACGAGCCTACTCTCGCCCGCACCCGTCGACCCGTTCTCGAGCTATACGGCGACAAAGAAACATTGATTTTTCACTAATTTGACGTCACCGAAAAAGTTACGGCCAACTGCGAATTAAAGGTATATTGCCTTTCCGAATTTTCCGGGAGCCCATCGGGCCTTCGGCCCCGCTCGGCTCGGCTCGGCTCGAGGTTGAGGTCGTCGGTAGCGACGATGGTGGCGGCGAGGTGCGCAATTGGTGTGTCATCGCCATCCCCCCAACCCCCCCTCCCCCTTTAAAATTAATGGAAAATGTAAACCCAAACGTAGAGTCGGATTCGTAACCTCGAAGTTACAAGTCGATTCGCTCAACTATCAAGGGAGAGTAAACGGGTCGACTGTGGCGGCACTCGCCACCGATGCGAAGTCAGCATCACGAAGTTGGCGTTAAATTCGAACGTTTGAATCAGTTATTTTCTTTCCGGCCCTTTTCGGCCCTGAACCGTGGAAGCGCCGAAATTCGGGTTTCATTTTTAACGCGGCAGCTTATACCTCCCGAGCGTTACCGACTACTGCCGGTGGTGGTCGGTAAGTTATCCTCCGCCGAGGTCGACTCGCGTTACCGATGCACTCGTAAAAACTTTTTCGCGAATCTTCGCGAATTTTTGCGCGCGGTAAACCTTTGTCTCCGCGTCCTCCGTCCGACGAGCCTACTCTCGCCCGCACCCGTCGACCCGTTCTCGAGCTATACGGCGACAAAGAAACTTTGATCTTTCACTAATTTGACGTCACCAAAAAGTTACGGCCAACTGGGAATTAAAGGTATATTGCCTTTCCGAATTTTCCGGGAGCCCGTCGGGCCTTCGGCCCCGCTCGGCTGGGCTCGGCTCGAGGTCGAGGTCGTCGGTAGCGACGATGGTGGCGGGGAGGTGCGCAATTGGTGTGTCATCGCCATCCCCCCCAACCCCCCTACCCCTTTAAAATTAATGGAAAATGTAAACCTAAACGTAGAGTCGGATTCGTAACCTCGAAGTTACAAGTCAACTCGCTCAACTATCGAGGGAGAGTAAACGCGGCGACTGTGGCGGCACTCGCCACCGATGCGAAGTCAGCATCACGAAGTTGGCGTTAAATTCGAACGTTTGAATCAGTTATTTTCTTTCCGGCCCTTTTCAGCCCTGAACCGTGGAAGCGCCGAAATTCGGGTTTCATTTTTAACGCGGCAGCTTATACCTCCCGAGCGTTACCGACTACTGCCGGTGGTGGTCGGTAAGTTATCCTCCGCCGAGGTCGACTCGCGTTACCGATGCACTCGTAAAAACTTTTTCGCGAATCTTCGCGAATTTTTGCGCGCGGTAAACCTTTGTCTCCGCGACCTCCGTCCGACGAGCCTACTCTCGCCCGCACCCGTCGACCCGTTCTCGAGCTATACGGCGACAAAGAAACTTTGATTTTTCACTAATTTGACGTCACCAAAAAGTTACGGCCAACTGGGAATTAAAGGTATATTGCCTTTCCGAATTTTCCGGGAGCCCGTCGGGCCTTCGGCCCCGCTCGGCTCGGCTCGGCTCGAGGTCGAGGTCGTCGGTAGCGACGATGGTGGCGGGGAGGTGCGCGATTGGTCTGTCATCGCCATCCTCCCCCCCAACCCCCCTCCCCCTTTAAAATTAATGGAAAATGTAAATCCAAACGTAGAGTCGGATTCGTAACCTCGAAGTTACAAGTCGATTCGCTCAACTACCAAGGGAGAGTAAACGGGGCGACTGTGGCGGCACTCGCCACCGATGCGAAGTCAGCATCACGAAGTTGGCGTTCAATTTGAACGTTTGAATCAGTTATTTTCTTTCCGGCCCTTTTCAGCCCTGAACCGTGGAAGCGCCGAAATTCGGGTTTCATTTTTAACGCGGCAGCTTATACCTTCCGAGCGTTACCGACTACTGCCGGTGGTGGTCGTTAAGTTATCCTCCGCCGAGGTCGACGCGCGTTACCGACGCACTCGTAAAAACTTTTTCGCGAATCTTCGCGAATTTTTCGCGCGGTAAACCTTTGTCTCCGCGTCCTCCGTCCGACGAGCCTACTCTCGCCCGCACCCGTCGACCCGTTCTCGAGCTATACGGCGACAAAGAAACATTGATTTTTCACTAATTTGACGTCACCGAAAAAGTTACGGCCAACTGCGAATTAAAGGTATATTGCCTTTCCGAATTTTCCGGGAGCCCATCGGGCCTTCGGCCCCGCTCGGCTCGGCTCGGCTCGAGGTTGAGGTCGTCGGTAGCGACGATGGTGGCGGGGAGGTGCGCAATTGGTGTGTCATCGCCATCCCCCCAACCCCCCCTCCCCCTTTAAAATTAATGGAAAATGTAAACCCAAACGTAGAGTCGGATTCGTAACCTCGAAGTTACAAGTCGATTCGCTCAACTATCAAGGGAGAGTAAACGGGTCGACTGTGGCGGCACTCGCCACCGATGCGAAGTCAGCATCACGAAGTTGGCGTTAAATTCGAACGTTTGAATCAGTTATTTTCTTTCCGGCCCTTTTCGGCCCTGAACCGTGGAAGCGCCGAAATTCGGGTTTCATTTTTAACGCGGCAGCTTATACCTCCCGAGCGTTACCGACTACTGCCGGTGGTGGTCGGTAAGTTATCCTCCGCCGAGGTCGACTCGCGTTACCGATGCACTCGTAAAAACTTTTTCGCGAATCTTCGCGAATTTTTGCGCGCGGTAAACCTTTGTCTCCGCGTCCTCCGTCCGACGAGCCTACTCTCGCCCGCACCCGTCGACCCGTTCTCGAGCTATACGGCGACAAAGAAACTTTGATTTTTCACTAATTTGACGTCACCAAAAAGTTACGGCCAACTGGGAATTAAAGGTATATTGCCTTTCCGAATTTTCCGGGAGCCCGTCGGGCCTTCGGCCCCGCTCGGCTCGGCTCGGCTCGAGGTCGAGGTCGTCGGTAGCGACGATGGTGGCGGGGAGGTGCGCAATTGGTGTGTCATCGCCATCCCCCCCAACCCCCCTACCCCTTTAAAATTAATGGAAAATGTAAACCTAAACGTAGAGTCGGATTCGTAACCTCGAAGTTACAAGTCAACTCGCTCAACTATCGAGGGAGAGTAAACGCGGCGACTGTGGCGGCACTCGCCACCGATGCGAAGTCAGCATCACGAAGTTGGCGTTAAATTCGAACGTTTGAATCAGTTATTTTCTTTCCGGCCCTTTTCAGCCCTGAACCGTGGAAGCGCCGAAATTCGGGTTTCATTTTTAACGCGGCAGCTTATACCTCCCGAGCGTTACCGACTACTGCCGGTGGTGGTCGGTAAGTTATCCTCCGCTGAGGTCGACTCGCGTTACCGATGCACTCGTAAAAACTTTTTCGCGAATCTTCGCGAATTTTTGCGCGCGGTAAACCTTTGTCTCCGCGACCTCCGTCCGACGAGCCTACTCTCGCCCGCACCCGTCGACCCGTTCTCGAGCTATACGGCGACAAAGAAACTTTGATTTTTCACTAATTTGACGTCACCAAAAAGTTACGGCCAACTGGGAATTAAAGGTATATTGCCTTTCCGAATTTTCCGGGAGCCCGTCGGGCCTTCGGCCCCGCTCGGCTCGGCTCGGCTCGAGGTTGAGGTCGTCGGTAGCGACGATGGTGGCGGGGAGGTGCGCAATTGGTGTGTCATCGCCATCCCCCCAACCCCCCCTCCCCCTTTAAAATTAATGGAAAATGTAAACCCAAACGTAGAGTCGGATTCGTAACCTCGAAGTTACAAGTCGATTCGCTCAACTATCAAGGGAGAGTAAACGGGTCGACTGTGGCGGCACTCGCCACCGATGCGAAGTCAGCATCACGAAGTTGGCGTTAAATTCGAACGTTTGAATCAGTTATTTTCTTTCCGGCCCTTTTCGGCCCTGAACCGTGGAAGCGCCGAAATTCGGGTTTCATTTTTAACGCGGCAGCTTATACCTCCCGAGCGTTACCGACTACTGCCGGTGGTGGTCGGTAAGTTATCCTCCGCCGAGGTCGACTCGCGTTACCGATGCACTCGTAAAAACTTTTTCGCGAATCTTCGCGAATTTTTGCGCGCGGTAAACCTTTGTCTCCGCGTCCTCCGTCCGACGAGCCTACTCTCGCCCGCACCCGTCGACCCGTTCTCGAGCTATACGGCGACAAAGAAACTTTGATTTTTCACTAATTTGACGTCACCAAAAAGTTACGGCCAACTGGGAATTAAAGGTATATTGCCTTTCCGAATTTTCCGGGAGCCCGTCGGGCCTTCGGCCCCGCTCGGCTCGGCTCGGCTCGAGGTCGAGGTCGTCGGTAGCGACGATGGTGGCGGGGAGGTGCGCAATTGGTGTGTCATCGCCATCCCCCCCAACCCCCCTACCCCTTTAAAATTAATGGAAAATGTAAACCTAAACGTAGAGTCGGATTCGTAACCTCGAAGTTACAAGTCAACTCGCTCAACTATCGAGGGAGAGTAAACGCGGCGACTGTGGCGGCACTCGCCACCGATGCGAAGTCAGCATCACGAAGTTGGCGTTAAATTCGAACGTTTGAATCAGTTATTATCTTTCCGGCCCTTTTCAGCCCTGAACCGTGGAAGCGCCGAAATTCGGGTTTCATTTTTAACGCGGCAGCTTATACCTCCCGAGCGTTACCGACTACTGCCGGTGGTGGTCGTTAAGTTATCCTCCGCCGAGGTCGACGCGCGTTACCGATGCACTCGTAAAAACTTTTTCGCGAATCTTCGCGAATTTTTCGCGCGGTAAACCTTTGTCTCCGCGTCCTCCGTCCGACGAGCCTACTCTCGCCCGCACCCGTCGACCCGTTCTCGAGCTATACGGCGACAAAGAAACATTGATTTTTCACTAATTTGACGTCACCGAAAAAGTTACGGCCAACTGGGAATTAAAGGTATATTGCCTTTCCGAATTTTCCGGGAGCCCATCGGGCCTTCGGCCCCGCTCGGCTCGGCTCGGCTCGAGGTCGAGGTCGTCGGTAGCGACGATGGTGGCGGGGAGGCGCGCGATTGGTCTGTCATCGCCATCCTCCCCCCCAACCCCCCTCCCCCTTTAAAATTAATGGAAAATGTAAACCCAAACGTAGAGTCGGATTCGTAACCTCGAAGTTACAAGTCGATTCGCTCAACTACCAAGGGAGAGTAAACGGGGCGACTGTGGCGGCACTCGCCACCGATGCGAAGTCAGCATCACGAAGTTGGCGTTCAATTTGAACGTTTGAATCAGTTATTTTCTTTCCGGCCCTTTTCAGCCCTGAACCGTGGAAGCGCCGAAATTCGGGTTTCATTTTTAACGCGGCAGCTTATACCTTCCGAGCGTTACCGACTACTGCCGGTGGTGGTCGTTAAGTTATCCTCCGCCGAGGTCGACGCGCGTTACCGATGCACTCGTAAAAACTTTTTCGCGAATCTTCGCGAATTTTTCGCGCGGTAAACCTTTGTCTCCGCGTCCTCCGTCCGACGAGCCTACTCTCGCCCGCACCCGTCGACCCGTTCTCGAGCTATACGGCGACAAAGAAACATTGATTTTTCACTAATTTGACGTCACCGAAAAAGTTACGGCCAACTGCGAATTAAAGGTATATTGCCTTTCCGAATTTTCCGGGAGCCCATCGGGCCTTCGGCCCCGCTCGGCTCGGCTCGGCTCGAGGTTGAGGTCGTCGGTAGCGACGATGGTGGCGGGGAGGTGCGCAATTGGTGTGTCATCGCCATCCCCCCAACCCCCCCTCCCCCTTTAAAATTAATGGAAAATGTAAACCCAAACGTAGAGTCGGATTCGTAACCTCGAAGTTACAAGTCGATTCGCTCAACTATCAAGGGAGAGTAAACGGGTCGACTGTGGCGGCACTCGCCACCGATGCGAAGTCAGCATCACGAAGTTGGCGTTAAATTCGAACGTTTGAATCAGTTATTTTCTTTCCGGCCCTTTTCGGCCCTGAACCGTGGAAGCGCCGAAATTCGGGTTTCATTTTTAACGCGGCAGCTTATACCTCCCGAGCGTTACCGACTACTGCCGGTGGTGGTCGGTAAGTTATCCTCCGCCGAGGTCGACTCGCGTTACCGATGCACTCGTAAAAACTTTTTCGCGAATCTTCGCGAATTTTTGCGCGCGGTAAACCTTTGTCTCCGCGTCCTCCGTCCGACGAGCCTACTCTCGCCCGCACCCGTCGACCCGTTCTCGAGCTATACGGCGACAAAGAAACTTTGATTTTTCACTAATTTGACGTCACCAAAAAGTTACGGCCAACTGGGAATTAAAGGTATATTGCCTTTCCGAATTTTCCGGGAGCCCGTCGGGCCTTCGGCCCCGCTCGGCTCGGCTCGGCTCGAGGTCGAGGTCGTCGGTAGCGACGATGGTGGCGGGGAGGTGCGCAATTGGTGTGTCATCGCCATCCCCCCCAACCCCCCTACCCCTTTAAAATTAATGGAAAATGTAAACCTAAACGTAGAGTCGGATTCGTAACCTCGAAGTTACAAGTCAACTCGCTCAACTATCGAGGGAGAGTAAACGCGGCGACTGTGGCGGCACTCGCCACCGATGCGAAGTCAGCATCACGAAGTTGGCGTTAAATTCGAACGTTTGAATCAGTTATTTTCTTTCCGGCCCTTTTCAGCCCTGAACCGTGGAAGCGCCGAAATTCGGGTTTCATTTTTAACGCGGCAGCTTATACCTCCCGAGCGTTACCGACTACTGCCGGTGGTGGTCGGTAAGTTATCCTCCGCTGAGGTCGACTCGCGTTACCGATGCACTCGTAAAAACTTTTTCGCGAATCTTCGCGAATTTTTGCGCGCGGTAAACCTTTGTCTCCGCGACCTCCGTCCGACGAGCCTACTCTCGCCCGCACCCGTCGACCCGTTCTCGAGCTATACGGCGACAAAGAAACTTTGATTTTTCACTAATTTGACGTCACCAAAAAGTTACGGCCAACTGGGAATTAAAGGTATATTGCCTTTCCGAATTTTCCGGGAGCCCGTCGGGCCTTCGGCCCCGCTCGGCTCGGCTCGGCTCGAGGTCGAGGTCGTCGGTAGCGACGATGGTGGCGGGGAGGTGCGCAATTGGTGTGTCATCGCCATCCCCCCCAACCCCCCTACCCCTTTAAAATTAATGGAAAATGTAAACCTAAACGTAGAGTCGGATTCGTAACCTCGAAGTTACAAGTCAACTCGCTCAACTATCGAGGGAGAGTAAACGCGGCGACTGTGGCGGCACTCGCCACCGATGCGAAGTCAGCATCACGAAGTTGGCGTTAAATTCGAACGTTTGAATCAGTTATTTTCTTTCCGGCCCTTTTCAGCCCTGAACCGTGGAAGCGCCGAAATTCGGGTTTCATTTTTAACGCGGCAGCTTATACCTTCCGAGCGTTACCGACTACTGCCGGTGGTGGTCGTTAAGTTATCCTCCGCCGAGGTCGACGCGCGTTACCGATGCACTCGTAAAAACTTTTTCGCGAATCTTCGCGAATTTTTCGCGCGGTAAACCTTTGTCTTCGCGTCCTCCGTCCGACGAGCCTACTCTCGCCCGCACCCGTCGACCCGTTCTCGAGCTATACGGCGACAAAGAAACATTGATTTTTCACTAATTTGACGTCACCGAAAAAGTTACGGCCAACTGCGAATTAAAGGTATATTGCCTTTCCGAATTTTCCGGGAGCCCATGGGGCCTTCGGCCCCGCTCGGCTCGGCTCGGCTCGAGGTTGAGGTCGTCGGTAGCGACGATGGTGGCGGGGAGGTGCGCAATTGGTGTGTCATCGCCATCCCCCCAACCCCCCCTCCCCCTTTAAAATTAATGGAAAATGTAAACCCAAACGTAGAGTCGGATTCGTAACCTCGAAGTTACAAGTCGATTCGCTCAACTATCAAGGGAGAGTAAACGCGGCGACTGTGGCGGCACTCGCCACCGATGCGAAGTCAGCATCACGAAGTTGGCGTTAAATTTGAACGTTTGAATCAGTTATTTTCTTTCCGTGCCCTTTTCAGCCCTGAACCGTGGAAGCGCCGAAATTCGGGTTTCATTTTTAACGCGGCAGCTTATACCTCCCGAGCGTTACCGACTACTGCCGGTGGTGGTCGGTAAGTTATCCTCCGCCGAGGTCGACGCGCGTTACCGATGCACTCGTAAAAACTTTTTCGCGAATTTTCGCGAATTTTTCGCGCGGTAAACCTTTGTCTCCGCGTCCTCCGTCCGACGAGCCTACTCTCGCCCGCACCCGTCGACCCGTTCTCGAGCTATACGGCGACAAAGAAACATTGATTTTTCACTAATTTGACGTCACCGAAAAAGTTACGGCCAACTGGGAATTAAAGGTATATTGCCTTTCCGAATTTTCCGGGAGCCCATCGGGCCTTCGGCCCCGCCCGGCTCGGCTCGGCTCGAGGTCGAGGTCGTCGGTAGCGACGATGGTGGCGGGGAGGCGCGCGATTGGTCTGTCATCGCCATCTTCCCCCCCAACCCCCCTCCCCCTTTAAAATTAATGGAAAATGTAAACCCAAACGTAGAGTCGGATTCGTAACCTCGAAGTTACAAGTCGATTCGCTCAACTATCAAGGGAGAGTAAACGCGGCGACTGTGGCGGCACTCGCCACCGATGCGAAGTCAGCATCACGAAGTTGGCGTTAAATTTGAACGTTTGAATCAGTTATTTTCTTTCCGGCCCTTTTCAGCCCTGAACCGTGGAAGCGCCGAAATTCGGGTTTCATTTTTAACGCGGCAGCTTATACCTCCCGAGCGTTACCGACTACTGCCGGTGGTGGTCGGTAAGTTATCCTCCGCCGAGGTCGACGCGCGTTACCGATGCACTCGTAAAAACTTTTTCGCGAATTTTCGCGAATTTTTCGCGCGGTAAACCTTTGTCTCCGCGTCCTCCGTCCGACGAGCCTACTCTCGCCCGCACCCGTCGACCCGTTCTCGAGCTATACGGCGACAAAGAAACATTGATTTTTCACTAATTTGACGTCACCGAAAAAGTTACGGCCAACTGGGAATTAAAGGTATATTGCCTTTCCGAATTTTCCGGGAGCCCATCGGGCCTTCGGCCCCGCTCGGCTCGGCTCGGCTCGAGGTCGAGGTCGTCGGTAGCGACGATGGTGGCGGGGAGGCGCGCGATTGGTCTGTCATCGCCATCCTCCCCCCAAACCCCCCTCCCTTTAAAATTAATGGAAAATGTAAACCCAAACGTAGAGTCGGATTCGTAACCTCGAAGTTACAAGTCGATTCGCTCAACTACCAAGGGAGAGTAAACGGGGTGACTGTGGCGGCACTCGCCACCGATGCGAAGTCAGCATCACGAAGTTGGCGTTAAATTCGAACGTTTGAATCAGTTATTTTCTTTCCGGCCCTTTTCAGCCCTGAACCGTGGAAGCGCCGAAATTCGGGTTTCATTTTTAACGCGGCAGCTTATACCTCCCGAGCGTTACCGACTACTGCCGGTGGTGGTCGTTAAGTTATCCTCCGCCGAGGTCGACGCGCGTTACCGATGCACTCGTAAAAACTTTTTCGCGAATCTTCGCGAATTTTTCGCGCGGTAAACCTTTGTCTCCGCGTCCTCCGTCCGACGAGCCTACTCTCGCCCGCACCCGTCGACCCGTTCTCGAGCTATACGGCGACAAAGAAACATTGATTTTTCACTAATTTGACGTCACCGAAAAAGTTACGGCCAACTGGGAATTAAAGGTATATTGCCTTTCCGAATTTTCCGGGAGCCCATCGGGCCTTCGGCCCCGCTCGGCTCGGCTCGGCTCGAGGTCGAGGTCGTCGGTAGCGACGATGGTGGCGGGGAGGCGCGCGATTGGTCTGTCATCGCCATCCTCCCCCCAAACCCCCCTCCCTTTAAAATTAATGGAAAATGTAAACCCAAACGTAGAGTCGGATTCGTAACCTCGAAGTTACAAGTCGATTCGCTCAACTACCAAGGGAGAGTAAACGGGGCGACTGTGGCGGCACTCGCCACCGATGCGAAGTCAGCATCACGAAGTTGGCGTTAAATTCGAACGTTTGAATCAGTTATTTTCTTTCCGGCCCTTTTCAGCCCTGAACCGTGGAAGCGCCGAAATTCGGGTTTCATTTTTAACGCGGCAGCTTATACCTCCCGAGCGTTACCGACTACTGCCGGTGGTGGTCGGTAAGTTATCCTCCGCCGAGGTCGACGCGCGTTACCGATGCACTCGTAAAAACTTTTTCGCGAATCTTCGCGAATTTTTGCGCGCGGTAAACCTTTGTCTCCGCGTCCTCCGTCCGACGAGCCTACTTTCGCCCGCACCCGTCGACCCGTTCTCGAGCTATACGGCGACAAAGAAACTTTGATTTTTCACTAATTTGACGTCACCAAAAAGTTACGGCCAACTGGGAATTAAAGGTATATTGCCTTTCCGAATTTTCCGGGAGCCCGTCGGGCCTTCGGCCCCGCTCGGCTCGGCTCGGCTCGAGGTCGAGGTCGTCGGTAGCGACGATGGTGGCGGTGAGGTGCGCAATTGGTGTGTCATCGCCATCCCCCCCAACCCCCCTCCCCCTTTAAAATTAATGGAAAATGTAAACCCAAACGTAGAGTCGGATTCGTAACCTCGAAGTTACAAGTCGATTCGCTCAACTATCAAGGGAGAGTAAACGCGGCGACTGTGGCGGCACTCGCCACCGATGCGAAGTCAGCATCACGAAGTTGGCGTTAAATTCGAACGTTTGAATCAGTTATTTTCTTTCCGGCCCTTTTCAGCCCTGAACCGTGGAAGCGCCGAAATTCGGGTTTCATTTTTAACGCGGCAGCTTATACCTCCCGAGCGTTACCGACTACTGCCGGTGGTGGTCGGTAAGTTATCCTCCGCCGAGGTCGACGCGCGTTACCGATGCACACGTAAAAAATTTTTCGCAAATTTTCGCGAATTTTTCGCGCGGTAAACCTTCGTCTCCGCGTCCTCCGTCCGACGATTCTACTCTCGCCCGCACCCGTCGACCCGTCCTCGAGCTATACGGCGACAAAGAAACTTTGATTTTTCACTAATTTGACGTCATCGAGAAAGTTACGGCCAACTGGGAATTAAAGGTATATCGCCTTTCCGAATTTTCCGGGAGCCCGTCGGGCCTTCGGCCCCGCTCGGCTCGGCTCGGCTCTGCTCGAGGTCGAGGTCGTCGGTAGCGACGATGGTGGCGGGGAGGTGCGCAATTGGTGTGTCATCGCCATCCCCCCCAACCCCCCCTCCCCCTTTAAAATTAATGGAAAATGTAAACCCAAACGTAGAGTCGGATTCGTAACCTCGAAGTTACAAGTCGATTCGCTCAACTATCAAGGGAGAGTAAACGGGGCGACTGTGGCGGCACTCGCCACCGATGCGAAGTCAGCATCACGAAGTTGGCGTTAAATTCGAACGTTTGAATCAGTTATTTTCTTTCCGGCCCTTTTCGGCCCTGAACCGTGGAAGCGCCGAAATTCGGGTTTCATTTTTAACGCGGCAGCTTATACCTCCCGAGCGTTACCGACTACTGCCGGTGGTGGTCGTTAAGTTATCCTCCGCCGAGGTCGACGCGCGTTACCGATGCACTCGTAAAAACTTTTTCGCGAATCTTCGCGAATTTTTCGCGCGGTAAACCTTTGTCTCCGCGTCCTCCGTCCGACGAGCCTACTCTCGCCCGCACCCGTCGACCCGTTCTCGAGCTATACGGCGACAAAGAAACATTGATTTTTCACTAATTTGACGTCACCGAAAAAGTTACGGCCAACTGGGAATTAAAGGTATATTGCCTTTCCGAATTTTCCGGGAGCCCATCGGGCCTTCGGCCCCGCTCGGCTCGGCTCGGCTCGAGGTCGAGGTCGTCGGTAGCGACGATGGTGGCGGGGAGGCGCGCGATTGGTCTGTCATCGCCATCCTCCCCCCAAACCCCCCTCCCTTTAAAATTAATGGAAAATGTAAACCCAAACGTAGAGTCGGATTCGTAACCTCGAAGTTACAAGTCGATTCGCTCAACTACCAAGGGAGAGTAAACGGGGCGACTGTGGCGGCACTCGCCACCGATGCGAAGTCAGCATCACGAAGTTGGCGTTAAATTCGAACGTTTGAATCAGTTATTTTCTTTCCGGCCCTTTTCAGCCCTGAACCGTGGAAGCGCCGAAATTCGGGTTTCATTTTTAACGCGGCAGCTTATACCTCCCGAGCGTTACCGACTACTGCCGGTGGTGGTCGGTAAGTTATCCTCCGCCGAGGTCGACGCGCGTTACCGATGCACTCGTAAAAACTTTTTCGCGAATCTTCGCGAATTTTTGCGCGCGGTAAACCTTTGTCTCCGCGTCCTCCGTCCGACGAGCCTACTTTCGCCCGCACCCGTCGACCCGTTCTCGAGCTATACGGCGACAAAGAAACTTTGATTTTTCACTAATTTGACGTCACCAAAAAGTTACGGCCAACTGGGAATTAAAGGTATATTGCCTTTCCGAATTTTCCGGGAGCCCGTCGGGCCTTCGGCCCCGCTCGGCTCGGCTCGGCTCGAGGTCGAGGTCGTCGGTAGCGACGATGGTGGCGGTGAGGTGCGCAATTGGTGTGTCATCGCCATCCCCCCCAACCCCCCTCCCCCTTTAAAATTAATGGAAAATGTAAACCCAAACGTAGAGTCGGATTCGTAACCTCGAAGTTACAAGTCGATTCGCTCAACTATCAAGGGAGAGTAAACGCGGCGACTGTGGCGGCACTCGCCACCGATGCGAAGTCAGCATCACGAAGTTGGCGTTAAATTCGAACGTTTGAATCAGTTATTTTCTTTCCGGCCCTTTTCAGCCCTGAACCGTGGAAGCGCCGAAATTCGGGTTTCATTTTTAACGCGGCAGCTTATACCTCCCGAGCGTTACCGACTACTGCCGGTGGTGGTCGGTAAGTTATCCTCCGCCGAGGTCGACGCGCGTTACCGATGCACACGTAAAAAATTTTTCGCAAATTTTCGCGAATTTTTCGCGCGGTAAACCTTCGTCTCCGCGTCCTCCGTCCGACGATTCTACTCTCGCCCGCACCCGTCGACCCGTCCTCGAGCTATACGGCGACAAAGAAACTTTGATTTTTCACTAATTTGACGTCATCGAGAAAGTTACGGCCAACTGGGAATTAAAGGTATATCGCCTTTCCGAATTTTCCGGGAGCCCGTCGGGCCTTCGGCCCCGCTCGGCTCGGCTCGGCTCTGCTCGAGGTCGAGGTCGTCGGTAGCGACGATGGTGGCGGGGAGGTGCGCAATTGGTGTGTCATCGCCATCCCCCCCAACCCCCCCTCCCCCTTTAAAATTAATGGAAAATGTAAACCCAAACGTAGAGTCGGATTCGTAACCTCGAAGTTACAAGTCGATTCGCTCAACTATCAAGGGAGAGTAAACGGGGCGACTGTGGCGGCACTCGCCACCGATGCGAAGTCAGCATCACGAAGTTGGCGTTAAATTCGAACGTTTGAATCAGTTATTTTCTTTCCGGCCCTTTTCGGCCCTGAACCGTGGAAGCGCCGAAATTCGGGTTTCATTTTTAACGCGGCAGCTTATACCTCCCGAGCGTTACCGACTACTGCCGGTGGTGGTCGTTAAGTTATCCTCCGCCGAGGTCGACGCGCGTTACCGATGCACTCGTAAAAACTTTTTCGCGAATCTTCGCGAATTTTTCGCGCGGTAAACCTTTGTCTCCGCGTCCTCCGTCCGACGAGCCTACTCTCGCCCGCACCCGTCGACCCGTTCTCGAGCTATACGGCGACAAAGAAACATTGATTTTTCACTAATTTGACGTCACCGAAAAAGTTACGGCCAACTGGGAATTAAAGGTATATTGCCTTTCCGAATTTTCCGGGAGCCCATCGGGCCTTCGGCCCCGCTCGGCTCGGCTCGGCTCGAGGTCGAGGTCGTCGGTAGCGACGATGGTGGCGGGGAGGCGCGCGATTGGTCTGTCATCGCCATCCTCCCCCCAAACCCCCCTCCCTTTAAAATTAATGGAAAATGTAAACCCAAACGTAGAGTCGGATTCGTAACCTCGAAGTTACAAGTCGATTCGCTCAACTACCAAGGGAGAGTAAACGGGGCGACTGTGGCGGCACTCGCCACCGATGCGAAGTCAGCATCACGAAGTTGGCGTTAAATTCGAACGTTTGAATCAGTTATTTTCTTTCCGGCCCTTTTCAGCCCTGAACCGTGGAAGCGCCGAAATTCGGGTTTCATTTTTAACGCGGCAGCTTATACCTCCCGAGCGTTACCGACTACTGCCGGTGGTGGTCGGTAAGTTATCCTCCGCCGAGGTCGACGCGCGTTACCGATGCACTCGTAAAAACTTTTTCGCGAATCTTCGCGAATTTTTGCGCGCGGTAAACCTTTGTCTCCGCGTCCTCCGTCCGACGAGCCTACTTTCGCCCGCACCCGTCGACCCGTTCTCGAGCTATACGGCGACAAAGAAACTTTGATTTTTCACTAATTTGACGTCACCAAAAAGTTACGGCCAACTGGGAATTAAAGGTATATTGCCTTTCCGAATTTTCCGGGAGCCCGTCGGGCCTTCGGCCCCGCTCGGCTCGGCTCGGCTCGAGGTCGAGGTCGTCGGTAGCGACGATGGTGGCGGTGAGGTGCGCAATTGGTGTGTCATCGCCATCCCCCCCAACCCCCCTCCCCCTTTAAAATTAATGGAAAATGTAAACCCAAACGTAGAGTCGGATTCGTAACCTCGAAGTTACAAGTCGATTCGCTCAACTATCAAGGGAGAGTAAACGCGGCGACTGTGGCGGCACTCGCCACCGATGCGAAGTCAGCATCACGAAGTTGGCGTTAAATTCGAACGTTTGAATCAGTTATTTTCTTTCCGGCCCTTTTCAGCCCTGAACCGTGGAAGCGCCGAAATTCGGGTTTCATTTTTAACGCGGCAGCTTATACCTCCCGAGCGTTACCGACTACTGCCGGTGGTGGTCGGTAAGTTATCCTCCGCCGAGGTCGACGCGCGTTACCGATGCACACGTAAAAAATTTTTCGCAAATTTTCGCGAATTTTTCGCGCGGTAAACCTTCGTCTCCGCGTCCTCCGTCCGACGATTCTACTCTCGCCCGCACCCGTCGACCCGTCCTCGAGCTATACGGCGACAAAGAAACTTTGATTTTTCACTAATTTGACGTCATCGAGAAAGTTACGGCCAACTGGGAATTAAAGGTATATCGCCTTTCCGAATTTTCCGGGAGCCCGTCGGGCCTTCGGCCCCGCTCGGCTCGGCTCGGCTCTGCTCGAGGTCGAGGTCGTCGGTAGCGACGATGGTGGCGGGGAGGTGCGCAATTGGTGTGTCATCGCCATCCCCCCCAACCCCCCCTCCCCCTTTAAAATTAATGGAAAATGTAAACCCAAACGTAGAGTCGGATTCGTAACCTCGAAGTTACAAGTCGATTCGCTCAACTATCAAGGGAGAGTAAACGGGGCGACTGTGGCGGCACTCGCCACCGATGCGAAGTCAGCATCACGAAGTTGGCGTTAAATTCGAACGTTTGAATCAGTTATTTTCTTTCCGGCCCTTTTCGGCCCTGAACCGTGGAAGCGCCGAAATTCGGGTTTCATTTTTAACGCGGCAGCTTATACCTCCCGAGCGTTACCGACTACTGCCGGTGGTGGTCGTTAAGTTATCCTCCGCCGAGGTCGACGCGCGTTACCGATGCACTCGTAAAAACTTTTTCGCGAATCTTCGCGAATTTTTCGCGCGGTAAACCTTTGTCTCCGCGTCCTCCGTCCGACGAGCCTACTCTCGCCCGCACCCGTCGACCCGTTCTCGAGCTATACGGCGACAAAGAAACATTGATTTTTCACTAATTTGACGTCACCGAAAAAGTTACGGCCAACTGGGAATTAAAGGTATATTGCCTTTCCGAATTTTCCGGGAGCCCATCGGGCCTTCGGCCCCGCTCGGCTCGAGGTCGAGGTCGTCGGTAGCGACGATGGTGGCGGGGAGGCGCGCGATTGGTCTGTCATCGCCATCCTCCCCCCAAACCCCCCTCCCTTTAAAATTAATGGAAAATGTAAACCCAAACGTAGAGTCGGATTCGTAACCTCGAAGTTACAAGTCGATTCGCTCAACTACCAAGGGAGAGTAAACGGGGCGACTGTGGCGGCACTCGCCACCGATGCGAAGTCAGCATCACGAAGTTGGCGTTAAATTCGAACGTTTGAATCAGTTATTATCTTTCCGGCCCTTTTCAGCCATGAACCGTGGAAGCGCCGAAATTCGGGTTTCATTTTTAACGCGGCAGCTTATACCCCCCGAGTGTTACCGACCACTGCCGGTGGTGGTCGGTAAGTTATCCTCCGCCGAGGTCGACGCGCGTTACCGATGCACACGTAAAAAATTTTTCGCGAATTTTCGCGAATTTTTCGCGCGGTAAACCTTCGTCTCCGCGTCCTCCGTCCGACGAGCCTACTCTCGCCCGCACCCGTCGACCCGTCCTCGAGCTATACGGCGACAAAGAAACTTTGATTTTTCACTAATTTGACGTCATCGAGAAAGTTACGGCCAACTGGGAATTAAAGGTATATCGCCTTTCCGAATTTTCCGGGAGCCCATCGGGCCTTCGGCCTCGCTCGGCACGGCTCGGCTCGGCTCGAGGTCGAGGTCGTCGGTAGCGACGATGGTGGCGGGGAGGTGCGCAATTGGTGTGTCATCGCCATCCCCCCAACCCCCCTCCCCCTTTAAAATTAATGGAAAATGTAAACCCAAACGTAGAGTCGGATTCGTAACCTCGAAGTTACAAGTCGATTCGCTCAACTATCAAGGGAGAGTAAACGGGGAGACTGTGGCGGCACTCGCCACCGATGCGAAGTCAGCATCACGAAGTTGGCGTTAAATTCGAACGTTTGAATCAGTTATTTTCTTTCCGGCCCTTTTCGGCCCTGAACCGTGGAAGCGCCGAAATTCGGGTTTCATTTTTAACGCGGCAGCTTATACCTCCCGAGCGTTACCGACTACTGCCGGTGGTGGACGTTAAGTTATCCTCCGCCGAGGTCGACGCGCGTTACCGATGCACTCGTAAAAACTTTTTCGTGAGTTTTCGCGAATTTTTCGCGCGGTAAACCTTTGTCTCCGCGTCCTCCGTCCGACGAGCCTACTTTCGCCCGCACCCGTCGACCCGTTCTCGAGCTATACGGCGACAAAGAAACTTTGATTTTTCACTAATTTGACGTCATCGAGAAAGTTACGACCAACTGGGAATTAAAGGTATATCGCCTTTCCGATTTTTCCGGGAGCCCATCGGGCCTTCGGCCTCGCTCGGCACGGCTCGGCTCGGCTCGAGGTCGAGGTCGTCGGTAGCGACGATGGTGGCGGGGAGGTGCGCAATTGGTGTGTCATCGCCATCCCCCCAACCCCCCCTCCCCCTTTAAAATTAATGGAAAATGTAAACCCAAACGTAGAGTCGGATTCGTAACCTCGAAGTTACGAGTCGATTCGCTCAACTATCAAGGGAGAGTAAACGGGGCGACTGTGGCGGCACTCGCCACCGATGCGAAGTCAGCATCACGAAGTTGGCGTTAAATTCGATCGTTTGAATCAGTTATTATCTTTCCGGCCCTTTTCAGCCATGAACCGTGGAAGCGCCGAAATTCGGGTTTCATTTTTAACGCGGCAGCTTATACCCCCCGAGTGTTACCGACCACTGCCGGTGGTGGTCGGTAAGTTATCCTCCGCCGAGGTCGACGCGCGTTACTGATGCACACGTAAAAAATTTTTCGCGAATTTTCGCGAATTTTTCGCGCGGTAAACCTTCGTCTCCGCGTCCTCCGTCCGACGAGCCTACTCTCGCCCGCACCCGTCGACCCGTCCTCGAGCTATACGGCGACAAAGAAACTTTGATTTTTCACTAATTTGACGTCATCGAGAAAGTTACGGCCAACTGGGAATTAAAGGTATATTGCCTTTAAGAATTTTCCGGGAGCCCGTCGGGCCTTCGGCCCCGCTCGGCTCGGCTCGGCTCTGCTCGAGGTCGAGGTCGTCGGTAGCGACGATGGTGGCGGGGAGGTGCGCAATTGGTGTGTCATCGCCATCCCCCCCAACCCCCCCTCCCCCTTTAAAATTGATGGAAAATGTAAACCCAAACGTAGAGTCGGATTCGTAACCTCGAAGTTACAAGTCGATTCGCTCAACTATCAAGGGAGAGTAAACGGGGCGACTGTGGCGACACTCGCCACCGATGCGAAGTCAGCATCACGAAGTTGGCGTTAAATTCGAACGTTTGAATCAGTTATTTTCTTTCCGGCCCTTTTCGGCCCTGAACCGTGGAAGCGCCGAAATTCGGGTTTCATTTTTAACGCGGCAGGTTATACCTCCCGAGCGTTACCGACTACTGCCGGTGGTGGTCGTTAAGTTATCCTCCGCCGAGGTCGACGCGCGTTACCGATGCACTCGTAAAAACTTTTTCGCGAATTTTCGCGAATTTTTCGCGCGGTAAACCTTTGTCTCCGCGTCCTCCGTCCGACGAGCCTACTCTCGCCCGCACCCGTCGACCCGTTCTCGAGCTATACGGCGACAAAGAAACATTGATTTTTCACTAATTTGACGTCACCGAAAAAGTTACGGCCAACTGGGAATTAAAGGTATATTGCCTTTCCGAATTTTCCGGGAGCCCATCGGGCCTTCGGCCCCGCTCGGCTCGGCTCGGCTCGAGGTCGAGGTCGTCGGTAGCGACGATGGTGGCGGGGAGGCGCGCGATTGGTCTGTCATCGCCATCTTCCCCCCCAACCCCCCTCCCCCTTTAAAATTAATGGAAAATGTAAACCCAAACGTAGAGTCGGATTCGTAACCTCGAAGTTACAAGTCGATTCGCTCAACTATCAAGGGAGAGTAAACGCGGCGACTGTGGCGGCACTCGCCACCGATGCGAAGTCAGCATCACGAAGTTGGCGTTAAATTTGAACGTTTGAATCAGTTATTTTCTTTCCGGCCCTTTTCAGCCCTGAACCGTGGAAGCGCCGAAATTCGGGTTTCATTTTTAACGCGGCAGCTTATACCTTCCGAGCGTTACCGACTACTGCCGGTGGTGGTCGTTAAGTTATCCTCCGCCGAGGTCGACGCGCGTTACCGATGCACTCGAAAAAACTTTTTCGTGAATTTTCGCGAATTTTTCGCGCGGTAAACCTTTGTCTCCGCGTCCTCCGTCCGACGAGCCTACTCTCGCCCGCACCCGTCGACCCGTTCTCGAGCTGTACGGCGACAAAGAAACATTGATTTTTCACTAATTTGACGTCACCAAAAAGTTACGGCCAACTGGGAATTAAAGGTATATTGCCTTTCCGAATTTTCCGGGAGCCCGTCGGGCCTTCGGCCCCGCTCGGCTCGGCTCGGCTCGAGGTCGAGGTCGTCGGTAGCGACGATGGTGGCGGTGAGGTGCGCAATTGGTGTGTCATCGCCATCCCCCCCAACCCCCCTCCCCCTTTAAAATTAATGGAAAATGTAAACCCAAACGTAGAGTCGGATTCGTAACCTCGAAGTTACAAGTCGATTCGCTCAACTATCAAGGGAGAGTAAACGCGGCGACTGTGGCGGCACTCGCCACCGATGCGAAGTCAGCATCACGAAGTTGGCGTTAAATTCGAACGTTTGAATCAGTTATTTTCTTTCCGGCCCTTTTCAGCCCTGAACCGTGGAAGCGCCGAAATTCGGGTTTCATTTTTAACGCGGCAGCTTATACCTCCCGAGCGTTACCGACTACTGCCGGTGGTGGTCGGTAAGTTATCCTCCGCCGAGGTCGACGCGCGTTACCGATGCACACGTAAAAAATTTTTCGCAAATTTTCGCGAATTTTTCGCGCGGTAAACCTTCGTCTCCGCGTCCTCCGTCCGACGATTCTACTCTCGCCCGCACCCGTCGACCCGTCCTCGAGCTATACGGCGACAAAGAAACTTTGATTTTTCACTAATTTGACGTCATCGAGAAAGTTACGGCCAACTGGGAATTAAAGGTATATCGCCTTTCCGAATTTTCCGGGAGCCCGTCGGGCCTTCGGCCCCGCTCGGCTCGGCTCGGCTCTGCTCGAGGTCGAGGTCGTCGGTAGCGACGATGGTGGCGGGGAGGTGCGCAATTGGTGTGTCATCGCCATCCCCCCCAACCCCCCCTCCCCCTTTAAAATTAATGGAAAATGTAAACCCAAACGTAGAGTCGGATTCGTAACCTCGAAGTTACAAGTCGATTCGCTCAACTATCAAGGGAGAGTAAACGGGGCGACTGTGGCGGCACTCGCCACCGATGCGAAGTCAGCATCACGAAGTTGGCGTTAAATTCGAACGTTTGAATCAGTTATTTTCTTTCCGGCCCTTTTCGGCCCTGAACCGTGGAAGCGCCGAAATTCGGGTTTCATTTTTAACGCGGCAGCTTATACCTCCCGAGCGTTACCGACTACTGCCGGTGGTGGTCGTTAAGTTATCCTCCGCCGAGGTCGACGCGCGTTACCGATGCACTCGTAAAAACTTTTTCGCGAATCTTCGCGAATTTTTCGCGCGGTAAACCTTTGTCTCCGCGTCCTCCGTCCGACGAGCCTACTCTCGCCCGCACCCGTCGACCCGTTCTCGAGCTATACGGCGACAAAGAAACATTGATTTTTCACTAATTTGACGTCACCGAAAAAGTTACGGCCAACTGCGAATTAAAGGTATATTGCCTTTCCGAATTTTCCGGGAGCCCATCGGGCCTTCGGCCCCGCTCGGCTCGAGGTCGAGGTCGTCGGTAGCGACGATGGTGGCGGGGAGGCGCGCGATTGGTCTGTCATCGCCATCCTCCCCCCAAACCCCCCTCCCTTTAAAATTAATGGAAAATGTAAACCCAAACGTAGAGTCGGATTCGTAACCTCGAAGTTACAAGTCGATTCGCTCAACTACCAAGGGAGAGTAAACGGGGCGACTGTGGCGGCACTCGCCACCGATGCGAAGTCAGCATCACGAAGTTGGCGTTAAATTCGAACGTTTGAATCAGTTATTATCTTTCCGGCCCTTTTCAGCCATGAACCGTGGAAGCGCCGAAATTCGGGTTTCATTTTTAACGCGGCAGCTTATACCCCCCGAGTGTTACCGACCACTGCCGGTGGTGGTCGGTAAGTTATCCTCCGCCGAGGTCGACGCGCGTTACCGATGCACACGTAAAAAATTTTTCGCGAATTTTCGCGAATTTTTCGCGCGGTAAACCTTCGTCTCCGCGTCCTCCGTCCGACGAGCCTACTCTCGCCCGCACCCGTCGACCCGTCCTCGAGCTATACGGCGACAAAGAAACTTTGATTTTTCACTAATTTGACGTCATCGAGAAAGTTACGGCCAACTGGGAATTAAAGGTATATCGCCTTTCCGAATTTTCCGGGAGCCCATCGGGCCTTCGGCCTCGCTCGGCACGGCTCGGCTCGGCTCGAGGTCGAGGTCGTCGGTAGCGACGATGGTGGCGGGGAGGTGCGCAATTGGTGTGTCATCGCCATCCCCCCAACCCCCCTCCCCCTTTAAAATTAATGGAAAATGTAAACCCAAACGTAGAGTCGGATTCGTAACCTCGAAGTTACAAGTCGATTCGCTCAACTATCAAGGGAGAGTAAACGGGGAGACTGTGGCGGCACTCGCCACCGATGCGAAGTCAGCATCACGAAGTTGGCGTTAAATTCGAACGTTTGAATCAGTTATTTTCTTTCCGGCCCTTTTCGGCCCTGAACCGTGGAAGCGCCGAAATTCGGGTTTCATTTTTAACGCGGCAGCTTATACCTCCCGAGCGTTACCGACTACTGCCGGTGGTGGACGTTAAGTTATCCTCCGCCGAGGTCGACGCGCGTTACCGATGCACTCGTAAAAACTTTTTCGTGAGTTTTCGCGAATTTTTCGCGCGGTAAACCTTTGTCTCCGCGTCCTCCGTCCGACGAGCCTACTTTCGCCCGCACCCGTCGACCCGTTCTCGAGCTATACGGCGACAAAGAAACTTTGATTTTTCACTAATTTGACGTCATCGAGAAAGTTACGACCAACTGGGAATTAAAGGTATATCGCCTTTCCGATTTTTCCGGGAGCCCATCGGGCCTTCGGCCTCGCTCGGCACGGCTCGGCTCGGCTCGAGGTCGAGGTCGTCGGTAGCGACGATGGTGGCGGGGAGGTGCGCAATTGGTGTGTCATCGCCATCCCCCCAACCCCCCCTCCCCCTTTAAAATTAATGGAAAATGTAAACCCAAACGTAGAGTCGGATTCGTAACCTCGAAGTTACGAGTCGATTCGCTCAACTATCAAGGGAGAGTAAACGGGGCGACTGTGGCGGCACTCGCCACCGATGCGAAGTCAGCATCACGAAGTTGGCGTTAAATTCGATCGTTTGAATCAGTTATTATCTTTCCGGCCCTTTTCAGCCATGAACCGTGGAAGCGCCGAAATTCGGGTTTCATTTTTAACGCGGCAGCTTATACCCCCCGAGTGTTACCGACCACTGCCGGTGGTGGTCGGTAAGTTATCCTCCGCCGAGGTCGACGCGCGTTACTGATGCACACGTAAAAAATTTTTCGCGAATTTTCGCGAATTTTTCGCGCGGTAAACCTTCGTCTCCGCGTCCTCCGTCCGACGAGCCTACTCTCGCCCGCACCCGTCGACCCGTCCTCGAGCTATACGGCGACAAAGAAACTTTGATTTTTCACTAATTTGACGTCATCGAGAAAGTTACGGCCAACTGGGAATTAAAGGTATATTGCCTTTAAGAATTTTCCGGGAGCCCGTCGGGCCTTCGGCCCCGCTCGGCTCGGCTCGGCTCTGCTCGAGGTCGAGGTCGTCGGTAGCGACGATGGTGGCGGGGAGGTGCGCAATTGGTGTGTCATCGCCATCCCCCCCAACCCCCCCTCCCCCTTTAAAATTGATGGAAAATGTAAACCCAAACGTAGAGTCGGATTCGTAACCTCGAAGTTACAAGTCGATTCGCTCAACTATCAAGGGAGAGTAAACGGGGCGACTGTGGCGACACTCGCCACCGATGCGAAGTCAGCATCACGAAGTTGGCGTTAAATTCGAACGTTTGAATCAGTTATTTTCTTTCCGGCCCTTTTCGGCCCTGAACCGTGGAAGCGCCGAAATTCGGGTTTCATTTTTAACGCGGCAGGTTATACCTCCCGAGCGTTACCGACTACTGCCGGTGGTGGTCGTTAAGTTATCCTCCGCCGAGGTCGACGCGCGTTACCGATGCACTCGTAAAAACTTTTTCGCGAATTTTCGCGAATTTTTCGCGCGGTAAACCTTTGTCTCCGCGTCCTCCGTCCGACGAGCCTACTCTCGCCCGCACCCGTCGACCCGTTCTCGAGCTATACGGCGACAAAGAAACATTGATTTTTCACTAATTTGACGTCACCGAAAAAGTTACGGCCAACTGGGAATTAAAGGTATATTGCCTTTCCGAATTTTCCGGGAGCCCATCGGGCCTTCGGCCCCGCTCGGCTCGGCTCGGCTCGAGGTCGAGGTCGTCGGTAGCGACGATGGTGGCGGGGAGGCGCGCGATTGGTCTGTCATCGCCATCTTCCCCCCCAACCCCCCTCCCCCTTTAAAATTAATGGAAAATGTAAACCCAAACGTAGAGTCGGATTCGTAACCTCGAAGTTACAAGTCGATTCGCTCAACTATCAAGGGAGAGTAAACGCGGCGACTGTGGCGGCACTCGCCACCGATGCGAAGTCAGCATCACGAAGTTGGCGTTAAATTTGAACGTTTGAATCAGTTATTTTCTTTCCGGCCCTTTTCAGCCCTGAACCGTGGAAGCGCCGAAATTCGGGTTTCATTTTTAACGCGGCAGCTTATACCTTCCGAGCGTTACCGACTACTGCCGGTGGTGGTCGTTAAGTTATCCTCCGCCGAGGTCGACGCGCGTTACCGATGCACTCGAAAAAACTTTTTCGTGAATTTTCGCGAATTTTTCGCGCGGTAAACCTTTGTCTCCGCGTCCTCCGTCCGACGAGCCTACTCTCGCCCGCACCCGTCGACCCGTTCTCGAGCTGTACGGCGACAAAGAAACATTGATTTTTCACTAATTTGACGTCACCGAAAAAGTTACGGCCAACTGGGAATTAAAGGTATATTGCCTTTCCGAATTTTCCGGGAGCCCATCGGGCCTTCGGCCCCGCTCGGCTCGGCTCGGTTCGAGGTCGAGGTCGTCGGTAGCGACGATGGTGGCGGGGAGATGCGCAATTGGTGTGTCATCGCCATCCCCCCCAACCCCCCCTCCCCCTTTAAAATTAATGGAAAATGTAAACCCAAACGTAGAGTCGGATTCGTAACCTCGAAGTTACAAGTCGATTCGCTCAACTATCAAGGGAGAGTAAACGGGGCGACTGTGGCGGCACTCGCCACCGATGCGAAGTCAGCATCACGAAGTTGGCGTTAAATTCGAACGTTTGAATCAGTAATTTCCTTCCGGCCCTTTTCGGCCCTGAACCGTGGAAGCGCCGAAATTCGGGTTTCATTTTTAACGCGGCAGCTTATACCTCCCGAGCGTTACCGACTACTGCCGGTGGTGGTCGTTAAGTTATCCTCCGCCGAGGTCGACGCGCGTTACCGATGCACTCGTAAAAACTTTTTCGCGAATTTTCGCGAATTTTTCGCGCGGTAAACCTTTGTCTCCGGGTCCTCCGTCCGACGAGCCTACTCTCGCCCGCACCCGTCGACCCGTTCTCGAGCTGTACGGCGACAAAGAAACATTGATTTTTCACTAATTTGACGTCACCGAAAAAGTTACGGTCAACTGGGAATTAAAGGTATATTGCCTTTCCGAATTTTCCGGGAGCCCATCGGGCCTTCGGCCCCGCTCGGCTCGGCTCGGCTCGAGGTCGAGGTCGTCGGTAGCGACGATGGTGGCGGGGAGGCGCGCGATTGGTCTGTCATCGCCATCCTCCCCCCAAACCCCCCTCCCTTTAAAATTAATGGAAAATGTAAACCTAAACGTAGAGTCGGATTCGTAACCTCGAAGTTACAAGTCAACTCGCTCAACTATCGAGGGAGAGTAAACGCGGCGACTGTGGCGGCACTCGCCACCGATGCGAAGTCAGCATCACGAAGTTGGCGTTAAATTCGAACGTTTGAATCAGTTATTTTCTTTCCGGCCCTTTTCAGCCCTGAACCGTGGAAGCGCCGAAATTCGGGTTTCATTTTTAACGCGGCAGCTTATACCTCCCGAGCGTTACCGACTACTGCCGGTGGTGGTCGGTAAGTTATCCTCCGCCGAGGTCGACGCGCGTTACCGATGCACTCGTAAAAACTTTTTCGCGAATCTTCGCGAATTTTTGCGCGCGGTAAACCTTTGTCTCCGCGTCCTCCGTCCAACGAGCCTACTTTCGCCCGCACCCGTCGACCCGTTCTCGAGCTATACGGCGACAAAGAAACTTTGATTTTTCACTAATTTGACGTCACCAAAAAGTTACGGCCAACTGGGAATTAAAGGTATATTGCCTTTCCGAATTTTCCGGGAGCCCGTCGGGCCTTCGGCCCCGCTCGGCTCGGCTCGGCTCGAGGTCGAGGTCGTCGGTAGCGACGATGGTGGCGGGGAGATGCGCAATTGGTGTGTCATCGCCATCCCCCCCAACCCCCCCTTCCCCTTTAAAATTAATGGAAAATGTAAACCCAAACGTAGAGTCGGATTCGTAACCTCGAAGTTACAAGTCGATTCGCTCAACTATCAAGGGAGAGTAAACGGGGCGACTGTGGCGGCACTCGCCACCGATGCGAAGTCAGCATCACGAAGTTGGCGTTAAATTCGAACGTTTGAATCAGTTATTTTCTTTCCGGCCCTTTTCGGCCCTGAACCGTGGAAGCGCCGAAATTCGGGTTTCATTTTTAACGCGGCAGCTTATACCTCCCGAGCGTTACATACTACTGCCGGTGGTGGTCGTTAAGTTATCCTCCGCCGAGGTCGACGCGCGTTACCGATGCACTCGTAAAAACTTTTTCGCGAATTTTCGCGAATTTTTCGCGCGGTAAACCTTTGTCTCCGGGTCCTCCGTCCGACGAGCCTACTCTCGCCCGCACCCGTCGACCCGTTCTCGAGCTGTACGGCGACAAAGAAACATTGATTTTTCACTAATTTGACGTCACCGAAAAAGTTACGGTCAACTGGGAATTAAAGGTATATTGCCTTTCCGAATTTTCCGGGAGCCCATCGGGCCTTCGGCCCCGCTCGGCTCGGCTCGGCTCGAGGTCGAGGTCGTCGGTAGCGACGATGGTGGCGGGGAGGCGCGCGATTGGTCTGTCATCGCCATCCTCCCCCCAAACCCCCCTCCCTTTAAAATTAATGGAAAATGTAAACCTAAACGTAGAGTCGGATTCGTAACCTCGAAGTTACAAGTCAACTCGCTCAACTATCGAGGGAGAGTAAACGCGGCGACTGTGGCGGCACTCGCCACCGATGCGAAGTCAGCATCACGAAGTTGGCGTTAAATTCGAACGTTTGAATCAGTTATTTTCTTTCCGGCCCTTTTCAGCCCTGAACCGTGGAAGCGCCGAAATTCGGGTTTCATTTTTAACGCGGCAGCTTATACCTCCCGAGCGTTACCGACTACTGCCGGTGGTGGTCGGTAAGTTATCCTCAGCCGAGGTCGACGCGCGTTACCGATGCACTCGTCAAAACTTTTTCGCGAATCTTCGCGAATTTTTGCGCGCGGTAAACCTTTGTCTCCGCGTCCTCCGTCCAACGAGCCTACTTTCGCCCGCACCCGTCGACCCGTTCTCGAGCTATACGGCGACACAGAAACTTTGATTTTTCACTAATTTGACGTCACCAAAAAGTTACGGCCAACTGGGAATTAAAGGTATATTGCCTTTCCGAATTTTCCGGGAGCCCGTCGGGCCTTCGGCCCCGCTCGGCTCGGCTCGGCTCGAGGTCGAGGTCGTCGGTAGCGACGATGGTGGCGGTGAGGTGCGCAATTGGTGTGTCATCGCCATCCCCCCCAACCCCCCTCCCCCTTTAAAATTAATGGAAAATGTAAACCCAAACGTAGAGTCGGATTCGTAACCTCGAAGTTACAAGTCGATTCGCTCAACTATCAAGGGAGAGTAAACGCGGCGACTGTGGCGGCACTCGCCACCGATGCGAAGTCAGCATCACGAAGTTGGCGTTAAATTCGAACGTTTGAATCAGTTATTTTCTTTCCGGCCCTTTTCAGCCCTGAACCGTGGAAGCGCCGAAATTCGGGTTTCATTTTTAACGCGGCAGCTTATACCTCCCGAGCGTTACCGACTACTGCCGGTGGTGGTCGGTAAGTTATCCTCCGCCGAGGTCGACGCGCGTTACCGATGCACACGTAAAAAATTTTTCGCAAATTTTCGCGAATTTTTCGCGCGGTAAACCTTCGTCTCCGCGTCCTCCGTCCGACGATTCTACTCTCGCCCGCACCCGTCGACCCGTCCTCGAGCTATACGGCGACAAAGAAACTTTGATTTTTCACTAATTTGACGTCATCGAGAAAGTTACGGCCAACTGGGAATTAAAGGTATATCGCCTTTCCGAATTTTCCGGGAGCCCGTCGGGCCTTCGGCCCCGCTCGGCTCGGCTCGGCTCTGCTCGAGGTCGAGGTCGTCGGTAGCGACGATGGTGGCGGGGAGGTGCGCAATTGGTGTGTCATCGCCATCCCCCCCAACCCCCCCTCCCCCTTTAAAATTAATGGAAAATGTAAACCCAAACGTAGAGTCGGATTCGTAACCTCGAAGTTACAAGTCGATTCGCTCAACTATCAAGGGAGAGTAAACGGGGCGACTGTGGCGGCACTCGCCACCGATGCGAAGTCAGCATCACGAAGTTGGCGTTAAATTCGAACGTTTGAATCAGTTATTTTCTTTCCGGCCCTTTTCGGCCCTGAACCGTGGAAGCGCCGAAATTCGGGTTTCATTTTTAACGCGGCAGCTTATACCTCCCGAGCGTTACCGACTACTGCCGGTGGTGGTCGTTAAGTTATCCTCCGCCGAGGTCGACGCGCGTTACCGATGCACTCGTAAAAACTTTTTCGCGAATCTTCGCGAATTTTTCGCGCGGTAAACCTTTGTCTCCGCGTCGTCCGTCCGACGAGCCTACTCTCGCCCGCACCCGTCGACCCGTTCTCGAGCTATACGGCGACAAAGAAACATTGATTTTTCACTAATTTGACGTCACCGAAAAAGTTACGGCCAACTGGGAATTAAAGGTATATTGCCTTTCCGAATTTTCCGGGAGCCCATCGGGCCTTCGGCCCCGCTCGGCTCGGCTCGGCTCGAGGTCGAGGTCGTCGGTAGCGACGATGATGGCGGGGAGGTGCGCAATTGGTGTGTCATCGCCATCCCCCCAACCCCCCCACCCCCTTTAAAATTAATGGAAAATGTAAACCCAAACGTAGAGTCGGATTCGTAACCTCGAAGTTACAAGTCGATTCGCTCAACTACCAAGGGAGAGTAAACGGGGCGACTGTGGCGGCACTCGCCACCGATGCGAAGTCAGCATCACGAAGTTGGCGTTAAATTCGAACGTTTGAATCAGTTATTATCTTTCCGGCCCTTTTCAGCCATGAACCGTGGAAGCGCCGAAATTCGGGTTTCATTTTTAACGCGGCAGCTTATACCCCCCGAGTGTTACCGACCACTGCCGGTGGTGGTCGGTAAGTTATCCTCCGCCGAGGTCGACGCGCGTTACCGATGCACACGTAAAAAATTTTTCGCGAATTTTCGCGAATTTTTCGCGCGGTAAACCTTCGTCTCCGCGTCCTCCGTCCGACGAGCCTACTCTCGCCCGCACCCGTCGATCCGTCCTCGAGCTATACGGCGACAAAGAAACTTTGATTTTTCACTAATTTGACGTCATCGAGAAAGTTACGGCCAACTGGGAATTAAAGGTATATCGCCTTTAAGAATTTTCCGGGAGCCCGTCGGGCCTTCGGCCCCGCTCGGCTCGGCTCGGCTCTGCTCGAAGTCGAGGTCGTCGGTAGCGACGATGGTGGCGGGGAGGTGCGCAATTGGTGTGTCATCGCCACCCCCCCAACCACCCTCCCCCTTTAAAATTAATGGAAAATGTAAACCCAAACGTAGAGTCGGATTCGTAACCTCGAAGTTACAAGTCGATTCACTCAACTATCAAGGGAGAGTAAACGCGGCGACTGTGGCGGCACTCGCCACCGATGCGAAGTCAGCATCACGAAGTTGGCGTTAAATTCGAACGTTTGAATCAGTTATTATCTTTCCGGCCCTTTTCAGCCCTGAACCGTGGAAGCGCCGAAATTCGGGTTTCATTTTTAACGCGGCAGCTTATACCTCCCGGGCGTTACCGACTACTGCCGGTGGTGGTCGTTAAGTTATCCTCCGCCGAGGTCGACGCGCGTTACCGATGCACTCGTAAAAACTTTTTCGCGAATCTTCGCGAATTTTTCGCGCGGTAAACCTTTGTCTCCGCGTCCTCCGTCCGACGAGCCTACTCTCGCCCGCACCCGTCGACCCGTTCTCGAGCTATACGGCGACAAAGAAACATTGATTTTTCACTAATTTGACGTCACCGAAAAAGTTACGGCCAACTGGGAATTAAAGGTATATTGCCTTTCCGAATTTTCCGGGAGCCCATCGGGCCTTCGGCCCTCTCGGCCCGGCTCGGCTCGAGGTCGAGGTCGTCGGTAGCGACGATGGTGGCGGGGAGGCGCGCGATTGGTCTGTCATCGCCATCCTCCCCCCAAACCCCCCTCCCTTTAAAATTAATGGAAAATGTAAACCCAAACGTAGAGTCGGATTCGTAACCTCGAAGTTACAAGTCGATTCGCTCAACTACCAAGGGAGAGTAAACGGGGCGACTGTGGCGGCACTCGCCACCGATGCGAAGTCAGCATCACGAAGTTGGCGTTAAATTCGAACGTTTGAATCAGTTATTTTCTTTCCGGCCCTTTTCAGCCCTGAACCGTGGAAGCGCCGAAATTCGGGTTTCATTTTTAACGCGGCAGCTTATACCTCCCGAGCGTTACCGACTACTGCCGGTGGTGGTCGGTAAGTTATCCTCCGCCGAGGTCGACGCGCGTTACCGATGCACTCGTAAAAACTTTTTCGCGAATCTTCGCGAATTTTTGCGCGCGGTAAACCTTTGTCTCCACGTCCTCCGTCCGACGAGCCTACTTTCGCCCGCACCCGTCGACCCGTTCTCGAGCTATACGGCGACAAAGAAACTTTGATTTTTCACTAATTTGACGTCACCAAAAAGTTACGGCCAACTGGGAATTAAAGGTATATTGCCTTTCCGAATTTTCCGGGAGCCCGTCGGGCCTTCGGCCCCGCTCGGCTCGGCTCGGCTCGAGGTCGAGGTCGTCGGTAGCGACGATGGTGGCGGTGAGGTGCGCAATTGGTGTGTCATCGCCATCCCCCCCAACCCCCCTCCCCCTTTAAAATTAATGGAAAATGTAAACCCAAACGTAGAGTCGGATTCGTAACCTCGAAGTTACAAGTCGATTCGCTCAACTATCAAGGGAGAGTAAACGCGGCGACTGTGGCGGCACTCGCCACCGATGCGAAGTCAGCATCACGAAGTTGGCGTTAAATTCGAACGTTTGAATCAGTTATTTTCTTTCCGGCCCTTTTCAGCCCTGAACCGTGGAAGCGCCGAAATTCGGGTTTCATTTTTAACGCGGCAGCTTATACCTCCCGAGCGTTACCGACTACTGCCGGTGGTGGTCGGTAAGTTATCCTCCGCCGAGGTCGACGCGCGTTACCGATGCACACGTAAAAAATGTTTCGCAAATTTTCGCGAATTTTTCGCGCGGTAAACCTTCGTCTCCGCGTCCTCCGTCCGACGATTCTACTCTCGCCCGCACCCGTCGACCCGTCCTCGAGCTATACGGCGACAAAGAAACTTTGATTTTTCACTAATTTGACGTCATCGAGAAAGTTACGGCCAACTGGGAATTAAAGGTATATCGCCTTTCCGAATTTTCCGGGAGCCCGTCGGGCCTTCGGCCCCGCTCGGCTCGGCTCGGCTCTGCTCGAGGTCGAGGTCGTCGGTAGCGACGATGGTGGCGGGGAGGTGCGCAATTGGTGTGTCATCGCCATCCCCCCCAACCCCCCCTCCCCCTTTAAAATTAATGGAAAATGTAAACCCAAACGTAGAGTCGGATTCGTAACCTCGAAGTTACAAGTCGATTCGCTCAACTATCAAGGGAGAGTAAACGGGGCGACTGTGGCGGCACTCGCCACCGATGCGAAGTCAGCATCACGAAGTTGGCGTTAAATTCGAACGTTTGAATCAGTTATTTTCTTTCCGGCCCTTTTCGGCCCTGAACCGTGGAAGCGCCGAAATTCGGGTTTCATTTTTAACGCGGCAGCTTATACCTCCCGAGCGTTACCGACTACTGCCGGTGGTGGTCGTTAAGTTATCCTCCGCCGAGGTCGACGCGCGTTACCGATGCACTCGTAAAAACTTTTTCGCGAATCTTCGCGAATTTTTCGCGCGGTAAACCTTTGTCTCCGCGTCCTCCGTCCGACGAGCCTACTCTCGCCCGCACCCGTCGACCCGTTCTCGAGCTATACGGCGACAAAGAAACATTGATTTTTCACTAATTTGACGTCACCGAAAAAGTTACGGCCAACTGGGAATTAAAGGTATATTGCCTTTCCGAATTTTCCGGGAGCCCATCGGGCCTTCGGCCCCGCTCGGCTCGAGGTCGAGGTCGTCGGTAGCGACGATGGTGGCGGGGAGGCGCGCGATTGGTCTGTCATCGCCATCCTCCCCCCAAACCCCCCTCCCTTTAAAATTAATGGAAAATGTAAACCCAAACGTAGAGTCGGATTCGTAACCTCGAAGTTACAAGTCGATTCGCTCAACTACCAAGGGAGAGTAAACGGGGCGACTGTGGCGGCACTCGCCACCGATGCGAAGTCAGCATCACGAAGTTGGCGTTAAATTCGAACGTTTGAATCAGTTATTATCTTTCCGGCCCTTTTCAGCCATGAACCGTGGAAGCGCCGAAATTCGGGTTTCATTTTTAACGCGGCAGCTTATACCCCCCGAGTGTTACCGACCACTGCCGGTGGTGGTCGGTAAGTTATCCTCCGCCGAGGTCGACGCGCGTTACCGATGCACACGTAAAAAATTTTTCGCGAATTTTTCGCGCGGTAAACCTTCGTCTCCGCGTCCTCCGTCCGACGAGCCTACTCTCGCCCGCACCCGTCGACCCGTCCTCGAGCTATACGGCGACAAAGAAACTTTGATTTTTCACTAATTTGACGTCATCGAGAAAGTTACGGCCAACTGGGAATTAAAGGTATATCGCCTTTCCGAATTTTCCGGGAGCCCATCGGGCCTTCGGCCTCGCTCGGCACGGCTCGGCTCGGCTCGAGGTCGAGGTCGTCGGTAGCGACGATGGTGGCGGGGAGGTGCGCAATTGGTGTGTCATCGCCATCCCCCCAACCCCCCTCCCCCTTTAAAATTAATGGAAAATGTAAACCCAAACGTAGAGTCGGATTCGTAACCTCGAAGTTACAAGTCGATTCGCTCAACTATCAAGGGAAAGTAAACGCGGCGACTGTGGCGGCACTCGCCACCGATGCGAAGTCAGCATCACGAAGTTGGCGTTAAATTCGAACGTTTGAATCAGTTATTTTCTTTCCGGCCCTTTTCAGCCCTGAACCGTGGAAGCGCCGAAATTCGGGTTTCATTTTTAACGCGGCAGCTTATACCCCCCGAGTGTTACCGACCACTGCCGGTGGTGGTCGGTAAGTTATCCTCCGCCGAGGTCGACGCGCGTTACCGATGCACACGTAAAAAATTTTTCGCGAATTTTCGCGAATTTTTCGCGCGGTAAACCTTCGTCTCCGCGTCCTCCGTCCGACGAGCCTACTCTCGCCCGCACCCGTCGATCCGTCCTCGAGCTATACGGCGACAAAGAAACTTTGATTTTTCACTAATTTGACGTCATCGAGAAAGTTACGGCCAACTGGGAATTAAAGGTATATCGCCTTTAAGAATTTTCCGGGAGCCCGTCGGGCCTTCGGCCCCGCTCGGCTCGGCTCGGCTCTGCTCGAGGTCGAAGTCGTCGGTAGCGACGATGGTGGCGGGGAGGTGCGCAATTGGTGTGTCATCGCCATCCCCCCCCCCCTTTAAAATTAATGGAAAATGTAAACCCAAACGTAGAGTCGGATTCGTAACCTCGAAGTTACAAGTCGATTCGCTCAACTATCAAGGGAGAGTAAACGGGGCGACTGTGGCGGCACTCGCCACCGATGCGAAGTCAGCATCACGAAGTTGGCGTTAAATTCGAACGTTTGAATCAGTTATTTTCTTTCCGGCCCTTTTCGGCCCTGAACCGTGGAAGCGCCGAAATTCGGGTTTCATTTTTAACGCGGCAGCTTATACCTCCCGAGCGTTACCGACTACTGCCGGTGGTGGACGTTAAGTTATCCTCCGCCGAGGTCGACGCGCGTTACCGATGCACTCGTAAAAACTTTTTCGCGAATCTTCGCGAATTTTTCGCGCGGTAAACCTTTGTCTCCGCGTCCTCCGTCCGACGAGCCTACTCTCGCCCGCACCCGTCGACCCGTTCTCGAGCTATACGGCGACAAAGAAACATTGATTTTTCACTAATTTGACGTCACCGAAAAAGTTACGGCCAACTGGGAATTAAAGGTATATTGCCTTTCCGAATTTTCCGGGAGCCCATCGGGCCTTCGGCCCCGCTCGGCTCGAGGTCGAGGTCGTCGGTAGCGACGATGGTGGCGGGGAGGCGCGCGATTGGTCTGTCATCGCCATCCTCCCCCCAAACCCCCCTCCCTTTAAAATTAATGGAAAATGTAAACCCAAACGTAGAGTCGGATTCGTAACCTCGAAGTTACAAGTCGATTCGCTCAACTACCAAGGGAGAGTAAACGGGGCGACTGTGGCGGCACTCGCCACCGATGCGAAGTCAGCATCACGAAGTTGGCGTTAAATTCGAACGTTTGAATCAGTTATTATCTTTCCGGCCCTTTTCAGCCATGAACCGTGGAAGCGCCGAAATTCGGGTTTCATTTTTAACGCGGCAGCTTATACCCCCCGAGTGTTACCGACCACTGCCGGTGGTGGTCGGTAAGTTATCCTCCGCCGAGGTCGACGCGCGTTACCGATGCACACGTAAAAAATTTTTCGCGAATTTTTGGCGCGGTAAACCTTCGTCTCCGCGTCCTCCGTCCGACGAGCCTACTCTCGCCCGCACCCGTCGACCCGTCCTCGAGCTATACGGCGACAAAGAAACTTTGATTTTTCACTAATTTGACGTCATCGAGAAAGTTACGGCCAACTGGGAATTAAAGGTATATCGCCTTTCCGAATTTTCCGGGAGCCCATCGGGCCTTCGGCCTCGCTCGGCACGGCTCGGCTCGGCTCGAGGTCGAGGTCGTCGGTAGCGACGATGGTGGCGGGGAGGTGCGCAATTGGTGTGTCATCGCCATCCCCCCAACCCCCCTCCCCCTTTAAAATTAATGGAAAATGTAAACCCAAACGTAGAGTCGGATTCGTAACCTCGAAGTTACAAGTCGATTCGCTCAACTATCAAGGGAAAGTAAACGCGGCGACTGTGGCGGCACTCGCCACCGATGCGAAGTCAGCATCACGAAGTTGGCGTTAAATTCGAACGTTTGAATCAGTTATTTTCTTTCCGGCCCTTTTCAGCCCTGAACCGTGGAAGCGCCGAAATTCGGGTTTCATTTTTAACGCGGCAGCTTATACCCCCCGAGTGTTACCGACCACTGCCGGTGGTGGTCGGTAAGTTATCCTCCGCCGAGGTCGACGCGCGTTACCGATGCACACGTAAAAAATTTTTCGCGAATTTTCGCGAATTTTTCGCGCGGTAAACCTTCGTCTCCGCGTCCTCCGTCCGACGAGCCTACTCTCGCCCGCACCCGTCGATCCGTCCTCGAGCTATACGGCGACAAAGAAACTTTGATTTTTCACTAATTTGACGTCATCGAGAAAGTTACGGCCAACTGGGAATTAAAGGTATATCGCCTTTAAGAATTTTCCGGGAGCCCGTCGGGCCTTCGGCCCCGCTCGGCTCGGCTCGGCTCTGCTCGAGGTCGAAGTCGTCGGTAGCGACGATGGTGGCGGGGAGGTGCGCAATTGGTGTGTCATCGCCATCCCCCCCCCCCCTTTAAAATTAATGGAAAATGTAAACCCAAACGTAGAGTCGGATTCGTAACCTCGAAGTTACAAGTCGATTCGCTCAACTATCAAGGGAGAGTAAACGGGGCGACTGTGGCGGCACTCGCCACCGATGCGAAGTCAGCATCACGAAGTTGGCGTTAAATTCGAACGTTTGAATCAGTTATTTTCTTTCCGGCCCTTTTCGGCCCTGAACCGTGGAAGCGCCGAAATTCGGGTTTCATTTTTAACGCGGCAGCTTATACCTCCCGAGCGTTACCGACTACTGCCGGTGGTGGACGTTAAGTTATCCTCCGCCGAGGTCGACGCGCGTTACCGATGCACTCGTAAAAACTTTTTCGTGAGTTTTCGCGAATTTTTCGCGCGGTAAACCTTTGTCTCCGCGTCCTCCGTCCGACGAGCCTACTCTCGCCCGCACCCGTCGACCCGTCCTCGAGCTATACGGCGACAAAGAAACTTTGATTTTTCACTAATTTGACGTCATCGAGAAAGTTACGGCCAACTGGGAATTAAAGGTATATCGCCTTTCCGAATTTTCCGGGAGCCCATCGGGCCTTCGGCCTCGCTCGGCACGGCTCGGCTCGGCTCGAGGTCGAGGTCGTCGGTAGCGACGATGGTGGCGGGGAGGTGCGCAATTGGTGTGTCATCGCCATCCCCCCAACCCCCCTCCCCCTTTAAAATTAATGGAAAATGTAAACCCAAACGTAGAGTCGGATTCGTAACCTCGAAGTTACAAGTCGATTCGCTCAACTATCAAGGGAAAGTAAACGCGGCGACTGTGGCGGCACTCGCCACCGATGCGAAGTCAGCATCACGAAGTTGGCGTTAAATTCGAACGTTTGAATCAGTTATTTTCTTTCCGGCCCTTTTCAGCCCTGAACCGTGGAAGCGCCGAAATTCGGGTTTCATTTTTAACGCGGCAGCTTATACCCCCCGAGTGTTACCGACCACTGCCGGTGGTGGTCGGTAAGTTATCCTCCGCCGAGGTCGACGCGCGTTACCGATGCACACGTAAAAAATTTTTCGCGAATTTTCGCGAATTTTTCGCGCGGTAAACCTTCGTCTCCGCGTCCTCCGTCCGACGAGCCTACTCTCGCCCGCACCCGTCGATCCGTCCTCGAGCTATACGGCGACAAAGAAACTTTGATTTTTCACTAATTTGACGTCATCGAGAAAGTTACGGCCAACTGGGAATTAAAGGTATATCGCCTTTAAGAATTTTCCGGGAGCCCGTCGGGCCTTCGGCCCCGCTCGGCTCGGCTCGGCTCTGCTCGAGGTCGAAGTCGTCGGTAGCGACGATGGTGGCGGGGAGGTGCGCAATTGGTGTGTCATCGCCATCCCCCCCCCCCCCTTTAAAATTAATGGAAAATGTAAACCCAAACGTAGAGTCGGATTCGTAACCTCGAAGTTACAAGTCGATTCGCTCAACTATCAAGGGAGAGTAAACGGGGCGACTGTGGCGGCACTCGCCACCGATGCGAAGTCAGCATCACGAAGTTGGCGTTAAATTCGAACGTTTGAATCAGTTATTTTCTTTCCGGCCCTTTTCGGCCCTGAACCGTGGAAGCGCCGAAATTCGGGTTTCATTTTTAACGCGGCAGCTTATACCTCCCGAGCGTTACCGACTACTGCCGGTGGTGGACGTTAAGTTATCCTCCGCCGAGGTCGACGCGCGTTACCGATGCACTCGTAAAAACTTTTTCGTGAGTTTTCGCGAATTTTTCGCGCGGTAAACCTTTGTCTCCGCGTCCTCCGTCCGACGAGCCTACTTTCGCCCGCACCCGTCGACCCGTTCTCGAGCTATACGGCGACAAAGAAACTTTGATTTTTCACTAATTTGACGTCATCGAGAAAGTTACGACCAACTGGGAATTAAAGGTATATCGCCTTTCCGATTTTTCCGGGAGCCCATCGGGCCTTCGGCCTCGCTCGGCACGGCTCGGCTCGGCTCGAGGTCGAGGTCGTCGGTAGCGACGATGGTGGCGGGGAGGTGCGCAATTGGTGTGTCATCGCCATCCCCCCAACCCCCCCTTCCCCTTTAAAATTAATGGAAAATGTAAACCCAAACGTAGAGTCGGATTCGTAACCTCGAAGTTACGAGTCGATTCGCTCAACTATCAAGGGAGAGTAAACGGGGCGACTGTGGCGGCACTCGCCACCGATGCGAAGTCAGCATCACGAAGTTGGCGTTAAATTCGAACGTTTGAATCAGTTATTATCTTTCCGGCCCTTTTCAGCCATGAACCGTGGAAGCGCCGAAATTCGGGTTTCATTTTTAACGCGGCAGCTTATACCCCCCGAGTGTTACCGACCACTGCCGGTGGTGGTCGGTAAGTTATCCTCCGCCGAGGTCGACGCGCGTTACCGATGCACACGTAAAAAATTTTTCGCGAATTTTCGCGAATTTTTCGCGCGGTAAACCTTCGTCTCCGCGTCCTCCGTCCGACGAGCCTACTCTCGCCCGCACCCGTCGATCCGTCCTCGAGCTATACGGCGACAAAGAAACTTTGATTTTTCACTAATTTGACGTCATCGAGAAAGTTACGGCCAACTGGGAATTAAAGGTATATCGCCTTTAAGAATTTTCCGGGAGCCCGTCGGGCCTTCGGCCCCGCTCGGCTCGGCTCGGCTCTGCTCGAGGTCGAAGTCGTCGGTAGCGACGATGGTGGCGGGGAGGTGCGCAATTGGTGTGTCATCGCCATCCCCCCCCCCCTTTAAAATTAATGGAAAATGTAAACCCAAACGTAGAGTCGGATTCGTAACCTCGAAGTTACAAGTCGATTCGCTCAACTATCAAGGGAGAGTAAACGGGGCGACTGTGGCGGCACTCGCCACCGATGCGAAGTCAGCATCACGAAGTTGGCGTTAAATTCGAACGTTTGAATCAGTTATTTTCTTTCCGGCCCTTTTCGGCCCTGAACCGTGGAAGCGCCGAAATTCGGGTTTCATTTTTAACGCGGCAGCTTATACCTCCCGAGCGTTACCGACTACTGCCGGTGGTGGACGTTAAGTTATCCTCCGCCGAGGTCGACGCGCGTTACCGATGCACTCGTAAAAACTTTTTCGTGAGTTTTCGCGAATTTTTCGCGCGGTAAACCTTTGTCTCCGCGTCCTCCGTCCGACGAGCCTACTTTCGCCCGCACCCGTCGACCCGTTCTCGAGCTATACGGCGACAAAGAAACTTTGATTTTTCACTAATTTGACGTCATCGAGAAAGTTACGACCAACTGGGAATTAAAGGTATATCGCCTTTCCGATTTTTCCGGGAGCCCATCGGGCCTTCGGCCTCGCTCGGCACGGCTCGGCTCGGCTCGAGGTCGAGGTCGTCGGTAGCGACGATGGTGGCGGGGAGGTGCGCAATTGGTGTGTCATCGCCATCCCCCCAACCCCCCCTTCCCCTTTAAAATTAATGGAAAATGTAAACCCAAACGTAGAGTCGGATTCGTAACCTCGAAGTTACGAGTCGATTCGCTCAACTATCAAGGGAGAGTAAACGGGGCGACTGTGGCGGCACTCGCCACCGATGCGAAGTCAGCATCACGAAGTTGGCGTTAAATTCGAACGTTTGAATCAGTTATTATCTTTCCGGCCCTTTTCAGCCATGAACCGTGGAAGCGCCGAAATTCGGGTTTCATTTTTAACGCGGCAGCTTATACCCCCCGAGTGTTACCGACCACTGCCGGTGGTGGTCGGTAAGTTATCCTCCGCCGAGGTCGACGCGCGTTACCGATGCACACGTAAAAAATTTTTCGCGAATTTTCGCGAATTTTTCGCGCGGTAAACCTTCGTCTCCGCGTCCTCCGTCCGACGAGCCTACTCTCGCCCGCACCCGTCGACCCGTCCTCGAGCTATACGGCGACAAAGAAACTTTGATTTTTCACTAATTTGACGTCATCGAGAAAGTTACGGCCAACTGGGAATTAAAGGTATATTGCCTTTAAGAATTTTCCGGGAGCCCGTCGGGCCTTCGGCCCCGCTCGGCTCGGCTCGGCTCTGCTCGAGGTCGAGGTCGTCGGTAGCGACGATGGTGGCGGGGAGGTGCGCAATTGGTGTGTCATCGCCATCCCCCCCAACCCCCCCTCCCCCTTTAAAATTAATGGAAAATGTAAACCCAAACGTAGAGTCGGATTCGTAACCTCGAAGTTACAAGTCGATTCGCTCAACTATCAAGGGAGAGTAAACGGGGCGACTGTGGCGACACTCGCCACCGATGCGAAGTCAGCATCACGAAGTTGGCGTTAAATTCGAACGTTTGAATCAGTTATTTTCTTTCCGGCCCTTTTCGGCCCTGAACCGTGGAAGCGCCGAAATTCGGGTTTCATTTTTAACGCGGCAGGTTATACCTCCCGAGCGTTACCGACTACTGCCGGTGGTGGTCGTTAAGTTATCCTCCGCCGAGGTCGACGCGCGTTACCGATGCACTCGTAAAAACTTTTTCGCGAATTTTCGCGAATTTTTCGCGCGGTAAACCTTTGTCTCCGCGTCCTCCGTCCGACGAGCCTACTCTCGCCCGCACCCGTCGACCCGTTCTCGAGCTATACGGCGACAAAGAAACATTGAGTTTTCACTAATTTGACGTCACCGAAAAAGTTACGGCCAACTGGGAATTAAAGGTATATTGCCTTTCCGAATTTTCCGGGAGCCCATCGGGCCTTCGGCCCCGCTCGGCTCGGCTCGGCTCGAGGTCGAGGTCGTCGGTAGCGACGATGGTGGCGGGGAGGCGCGCGATTGGTCTGTCATCGCCATCCTCCCCCCAAACCCCCCTCCCCCTTTAAAATTAATGGAAAATGTAAACCCAAACGTAGAGTCGGATTCGTAACCTCGAAGTTACAAGTCGATTCGCTCAACTATCAAGGGAGAGTAAACGCGGCGACTGTGGCGGCACTCGCCACCGATGCGAAGTCAGCATCACGAAGTTGGCGTTAAATTTGAACGTTTGAATCAGTTATTTTCTTTCCGGCCCTTTTCAGCCCTGAACCGTGGAAGCGCCGAAATTCGGGTTTCATTTTTAACGCGGCAGCTTATACCTCCCGAGCGTTACCGACTACTGCCGGTGGTGGTCGTTAAGTTATCCTCCGCCGAGGTCGACGCGCGTTACCGATGCACTCGTAAAAACTTTTTCGCGAATCTTCGTGAATTTTTCGCGCGGTAAACCTTTGTCTCCGCGTCCTCCGTCCGACGAGCCTACTCTCGCCCGCACCCGTCGACCCGTTCTCGAGCTATACGGCGACAAAGAAACATTGATTTTTCACTAATTTGACGTCACCGAAAAAGTTACGGCCAACTGCGAATTAAAGGTATATTGCCTTTCCGAATTTTCCGGGAGCCCATCGGGCCTTCGGCCCCGCTCGGCTCGGCTCGGCTCGAGGTTGAGGTCGTCGGTAGCGACGATGGTGGCGGGGAGATGCGCAATTGGTGTGTCATCGCCATCCCCCCCAACCCCCCCTCCCCCTTTAAAATTAATGGAAAATGTAAACCCAAACGTAGAGTCGGATTCGTAACCTCGAAGTTACAAGTCGATTCGCTCAACTATCAAGGGAGAGTAAACGGGGCGACTGTGGCGGCACTCGCCACCGATGCGAAGTCAGCATCACGAAGTTGGCGTTAAATTCGAACGTTTGAATCAGTTATTTTCTTTCCGGCCCTTTTCAGCCCTGAACCGTGGAAGCGCCGAAATTCGGGTTTCATTTTTAACGCGGCAGCTTATACCTCCCGAGCGTTACCGACTACTGCCGGTGGTGGTCGGTAAGTTATCCTCCGCCGAGGTCGACGCGCGTTACCGATGCACACGTAAAAAATTTTTCGCAAATTTTCGCGAATTTTTCGCGCGGTAAACCTTCGTCTCCGCGTCCTCCGTCCGACGATTCTACTCTCGCCCGCACCCGTCGACCCGTTCTCGAGCTATACGGCGACAAAGAAACATTGATTTTTCACTAATTTGACGTCACCGAAAAAGTTACGGCCAACTGGGAATTAAAGGTATATTGCCTTTCCGAATTTTCCGGGAGCCCATCGGGCCTTCGGCCCCGCTCGGCTCGGCTCGGCTCGAGGTCGAGGTCGTCGGTAGCGACGATGGTGGCGGGGAGGCGCGCGATTGGTCTGTCATCGCCATCTTCCCCCCCAACCCCCCTCCCCCTTTAAAATTAATGGAAAATGTAAACCCAAACGTAGAGTCGGATTCGTAACCTCGAAGTTACAAGTCGATTCGCTCAACTATCAAGGGAGAGTAAACGCGGCGACTGTGGCGGCACTCGCCACCGATGCGAAGTCAGCATCACGAAGTTGGCGTTAAATTTGAACGTTTGAATCAGTTATTTTCTTTCCGGCCCTTTTCAGCCCTGAACCGTGGAAGCGCCGAAATTCGGGTTTCATTTTTAACGCGGCAGCTTATACCTTCCGAGCGTTACCGACTACTGCCGGTGGTGGTCGTTAAGATATCCTCCGCCGAGGTCGACGCGCGTTACCGATGCACTCGTAAAAACTTTTTCGCGAATCTTCGCGAATTTTTCGCGCGGTAAACCTTTGTCTCCGCGTCCTCCGTCCGACGAGCCTACTCTCGCCCGCACCCGTCGACCCGTTCTCGAGCTGTACGGCGACAAAGAAACATTGATTTTTCACTAATTTGACGTCACCGAAAAAGTTACGGCCAACTGGGAATTAAAGGTATATTGCCTTTCCGAATTTTCCGGGAGCCCATCGGGCCTTCGGCCCCGCTCGGCTCGGCTCGGCTCGAGGTCGAGGTCGTCGGTAGCGACGATGGTGGCGGGGAGATGCGCAATTGGTGTGTCATCGCCATCCCCCCCAACCCCCCCTCCCCCTTTAAAATTAATGGAAAATGTAAACCCAAACGTAGAGTCGGATTCGTAACCTCGAAGTTACAAGTCGATTCGCTCAACTATCAAGGGAGAGTAAACGGGGCGACTGTGGCGGCACTCGCCACCGATGCGAAGTCAGCATCACGAAGTTGGCGTTAAATTCGAACGTTTGAATCAGTTATTTTCTTTCCGGCCCTTTTCGGCCCTGAACCGTGGAAGCGCCGAAATTCGGGTTTCATTTTTAACGCGGCAGCTTATACCTCCCGAGCGTTACCGACTACTGCCGGTGGTGGTCGTTAAGTTATCCTCCGCCGAGGTCGACGCGCGTTACCGATGCACTCGTAAAAACTTTTTCGCGAATTTTCGCGAATTTTTCGCGCGGTAAACCTTTGTCTCCGGGTCCTCCGTCCGACGAGCCTACTCTCGCCCGCACCCGTCGACCCGTTCTCGAGCTGTACGGCGACAAAGAAACATTGATTTTTCACTAATTTGACGTCACCGAAAAAGTTACGGCCAACTGGGAATTAAAGGTATATTGCCTTTCCGAATTTTCCGGGAGCCCATCGGGCCTTCGGCCCCGCTCGGCTCGGCTCGGCTCGAGGTCGAGGTCGTCGGTAGCGACGATGGTGGCGGGGAGGCGCGCGATTGGTCTGTCATCGCCATCCTCCCCCCAAACCCCCCTCCCTTTAAAATTAATGGAAAATGTAAACCTAAACGTAGAGTCGGATTCGTAACCTCGAAGTTACAAGTCGATTCGCTCAACTATCAAGGGAGAGTAAACGCGGCGACTGTGGCGGCACTCGCCACCGATGCGAAGTCAGCATCACGAAGTTGGCGTTAAATTTGAACGTTTGAATCAGTTATTTTCTTTCCGGCCCTTTTCAGCCCTGAACCGTGGAAGCGCCGAAATTCGGGTTTCATTTTTAACGCGGCAGCTTATACCTCCCGAGCGTTACCGACTACTGCCGGTGGTGGTCGTTAAGTTATCCTCCGCCGAGGTCGACGCGCGTTACCGATGCACTCGTAAAAACTTTTTCGCGAATCTTCGTGAATTTTTCGCGCGGTAAACCTTTGTCTCCGCGTCCTCCGTCCGACGAGCCTACTCTCGCCCGCACCCGTCGACCCGTTCTCGAGCTATACGGCGACAAAGAAACATTGATTTTTCACTAATTTGACGTCACCGAAAAAGTTACGGCCAACTGCGAATTAAAGGTATATTGCCTTTCCGAATTTTCCGGGAGCCCATCGGGCCTTCGGCCCCGCTCGGCTCGGCTCGGCTCGAGGTTGAGGTCGTCGGTAGCGACGATGGTGGCGGGGAGATGCGCAATTGGTGTGTCATCGCCATCCCCCCCAACCCCCCCTCCCCCTTTAAAATTAATGGAAAATGTAAACCCAAACATAGAGTCGGATTCGTAACCTCGAAGTTACAAGTCGATTCGCTCAACTATCAAGGGAGAGTAAACGGGGCGACTGTGGCGGCACTCGCCACCGATGCGAAGTCAGCATCACGAAGTTGGCGTTAAATTCGAACGTTTGAATCAGTTATTTTCTTTCCGGCCCTTTTCAGCCCTGAACCGTGGAAGCGCCGAAATTCGGGTTTCATTTTTAACGCGGCAGCTTATACCTCCCGAGCGTTACCGACTACTGCCGGTGGTGGTCGGTAAGTTATCCTCCGCCGAGGTCGACGCGCGTTACCGATGCACACGTAAAAAATTTTTCGCAAATTTTCGCGAATTTTTCGCGCGGTAAACCTTCGTCTCCGCGTCCTCCGTCCGACGATTCTACTCTCGCCCGCACCCGTCGACCCGTTCTCGAGCTATACGGCGACAAAGAAACATTGATTTTTCACTAATTTGACGTCACCGAAAAAGTTACGGCCAACTGGGAATTAAAGGTATATTGCCTTTCCGAATTTTCCGGGAGCCCATCGGGCCTTCGGCCCCGCTCGGCTCGGCTCGGCTCGAGGTCGAGGTCGTCGGTAGCGACGATGGTGGCGGGGAGGTGCGCAATTGGTGTGTCATCGCCATCCCCCCAACCCCCCCTCCCCCTTTAAAATTAATGGAAAATGTAAACCCAAACGTAGAGTCGGATTCGTAACCTCGAAGTTACAAGTCGATTCGCTCAACTACCAAGGGAGAGTAAACGGGGCGACTGTGGCGGCACTCGCCACGGATGCGAAGTCAGCATCACGAAGTTGGCGTTAAATTCGAACGTTTGAATCAGTTATTATCTTTCCGGCCCTTTTCAGCCATGAACCGTGGAAGCGCCGAAATTCGGGTTTCATTTTTAACGCGGCAGCTTATACGCCCCGAGTGTTACCGACCACTGCCGGTGGTGGTCGGTAAGTTATCCTCCGCCGAGGTCGACGCGCGTTACCGATGCACACGTAAAAAATTTTTCGCGAATTTTCGCGAATTTTTCGCGCGGTAAACCTTCGTCTCCGCGTCCTCCGTCCGACGAGCCTACTCTCGCCCGCACCCGTCGATCCGTCCTCGAGCTATACGGCGACAAAGAAACTTTGATTTTTCACTAATTTGACGTCATCGAGAAAGTTACGGCCAACTGGGAATTAAAGGTATATCGCCTTTAAGAATTTTCCGGGAGCCCGTCGGGCCTTCGGCCCCGCTCGGCTCGGCTCGGCTCTGCTCGAAGTCGAGGTCGTCGGTAGCGACGATGGTGGCGGGGAGGTGCGCAATTGGTGTGTCATCGCCATCCCCCCCAACCCCCCCTCCCCCTTTAAAATTAATGGAAAATGTAAACCCAAACGTAGAGTCGGATTCGTAACCTCGAAGTTACAAGTCGATTCGCTCAACTATCAAGGGAGAGTAAACGGGGCGACTGTGGCGGCACTCGCCACCGATGCGAAGTCAGCATCACGAAGTTGGCGTTAAATTCGAACGTTTGAATCAGTTATTTTCTTTCCGGCCCTTTTCGGCCCTGAACCGTGGAAGCGCCGAAATTCGGGTTTCATTTTTAACGCGGCAGCTTATACCTCCCGAGCGTTACCGACTACTGCCGGTGGTGGTCGTTAAGTTATCCTCCGCCGAGGTCGACGCGCGTTACCGATGCACTCGTAAAAACTTTTTCGTGAATTTTCGCGAATTTTTCGCGCGGTAAACCTTTGTCTCCGCGTCCTCCGTCCGACGAGCCTACTTTCGCCCGCACCCGTCGACCCGTTCTCGAGCTATACGGCGACAAAGAAACTTTGATTTTTCACTAATTTGACGTCATCGAGAAAGTTACGACCAACTGGGAATTAAAGGTATATCGCCTTTCCGATTTTTCCGGGAGCCCATCGGGCCTTCGGCCTCGCTCGGCACGGCTCGGCTCGGCTCGAGGTCGAGGTCGTCGGTAGCGACGATGGTGGCGGGGAGGTGCGCAATTGGTGTGTCATCGCCACCCCCCCAACCACCCTCCCCCTTTAAAATTAATGGAAAATGTAAACCCAAACGTAGAGTCGGATTCGTAACCTCGAAGTTACAAGTCGATTCACTCAACTATCAAGGGAGAGTAAACGCGGCGACTGTGGCGGCACTCGCCACCGATGCGAAGTCAGCATCACGAAGTTGGCGTTAAATTCGAACGTTTGAATCAGTTATTATCTTTCCGGCCCTTTTCAGCCCTGAACCGTGGAAGCGCCGAAATTCGGGTTTCATTTTTAACGCGGCAGCTTATACCTCCCGAGCGTTACCGACTACTGCCGGTGGTGGTCGTTAAGTTATCCTCCGCCGAGGTCGACGCGCGTTACCGATGCACTCGTAAAAACTTTTTCGCGAATCTTCGCGAATTTTTCGCGCGGTAAACCTTTGTCTCCGCGTCCTCCGTCCGACGAGCCTACTCTCGCCCGCACCCGTCGACCCGTTCTCGAGCTATACGGCGACAAAGAAACATTGATTTTTCACTAATTTGACGTCACCGAAAAAGTTACGGCCAACTGGGAATTAAAGGTATATTGCCTTTCCGAATTTTCCGGGAGCCCATCGGGCCTTCGGCCCCGCTCCGCTCGGCTCGGCTCGAGGTCGAGGTCGTCGGTAGCGACGATGGTGGCGGGGAGGCGAGCGATTGGTCTGTCATCGCCATCCTCCCCCCCAACCCCCCTCCCCTTTTAAAATTAATGGAAAATGTAAACCCAAACGTAGAGTCGGATTCGTAACCTCGAAGTTACAAGTCGATTCGCTCAACTACCAAGGGAGAGTAAACGGGGCGACTGTGGCGGCACTCGCCACCGATGCGAAGTCAGCATCACGAAGTTGGCGTTCAATTTGAACGTTTGAATCAGTTATTTTCTTTCCGGCCCTTTTCAGCCCTGAACCGTGGAAGCGCCGAAATTCGGGTTTCATTTTTAACGCGGCAGCTTATACCTTCCGAGCGTTACCGACTACTGCCGGTGGTGGTCGTTAAGTTATCCTCCGCCGAGGTCGACGCGCGTTACCGATGCACTCGTAAAAACTTTTTCGCGAATCTTCGCGAATTTTTGCGCGCGGTAAACCTTTGTCTCCGCGTCCTCCGTCCGACGAGCCTACTCTCGCCCGCACCCGTCGACCCGTTCTCGAGCTATACGGCGACAAAGAAACATTGATTTTTCACTAATTTGACGTCACCGAAAAAGTTACGGCCAACTGGGAATTAAAGGTATATTGCCTTTCCGAATTTTCCGGGAGCCCATCGGGCCTTCGGCCCCGCTCGGCTCGGCTCGGCTCGAGGTCGAGGTCGTCGGTAGCGACGATGGTGGCGGGGAGGCGCGCGATTGGTCTGTCATCGCCATCCTCCCCCCCAAACCCCCTCCCCCTTTAAAATTAATGGAAAATGTAAACCCAAACGTAGAGTCGGATTCGTAACCTCGAAGTTACAAGTCGATTCGCTCAACTACCAAGGGAGAGTAAACGGGGCGACTGTGGCGGCACTCGCCACCGATGCGAAGTCAGCATCACGAAGTTGGCGTTCAATTTGAACGTTTGAATCAGTTATTTTCTTTCCGGCCCTTTTCAGCCCTGAACCGTGGAAGCGCCGAAATTCGGGTTTCATTTTTAACGCGGCAGCTTATACCTTCCGAGCGTTACCGACTACTGCCGGTGGTGGTCGTTAAGTTATCCTCCGCCGAGGTCGACGCGCGTTACCGATGCACTCGTAAAAACTTTTTCGCGAATCTTCGCGAATTTTTCGCGCGGTAAACCTTTGTCTCCGCGTCCTCCGTCCGACGAGCCTACTCTCGCCCGCACCCGTCGACCCGTTCTCGAGCTATACGGCGACAAAGAAACATTGATTTTTCACTAATTTGACGTCACCGAAAAAGTTACGGCCAACTGCGAATTAAAGGTATATTGCCTTTCCGAATTTTCCGGGAGCCCATCGGGCCTTCGGCCCCGCTCGGCTCGGCTCGGCTCGAGGTTGAGGTCGTCGGTAGCGACGATGGGGGCGGGGAGGTGCGCAATTGGTGTGTCATCGCCATCCCCCCAACCCCCCCTCCCCCTTTAAAATTAATGGAAAATGTAAACCCAAACGTAGAGTCGGATTCGTAACCTCGAAGTTACAAGTCGATTCGCTCAACTATCAAGGGAGAGTAAACGGGGCGACTGTGGCGGCACTCGCCACCGATGCGAAGTCAGCATCACGAAGTTGGCGTTAAATTCGAACGTTTGAATCAGTTATTTTCTTTCCGGCCCTTTTCGGCCCTGAACCGTGGAAGCGCCGAAATTCGGGTTTCATTTTTAATGCGGCAAGTTATACCTCCCGAGCGTTACCGACTACTGCCGGTGATGGTCGTTAAGTTATCCTCCGCCGAGGTCGACGCGCGTTACCGATGCACTCGTAAAAACTTATTCGCGAATTTTCGCGAATTTTTCGCGCGGTAAACCTTTGTCTCCGCGTCCTCCGTCCGACGAGCCTACTCTCGCCCGCACCCGTCGACCCGTTCTCGAGCTATACGGCGACAAAGAAACATTGATTTTTCACTAATTTGACGTCACCGAAAAAGTTACGGCCAACTGGGAATTAAAGGTATATTGCCTTTCCGAATTTTCCGGGAGCCCATCGGGCCTTCGGCCCCGCTCGGCTCGGCTCGGCTCGAGGTCGAGGTCGTCGGTAGCGACGATGGTGGCGGGGAGGCGCGCGATTGGTCTGTCATCGCCATCCTCCCCCCAAACCCCCCTCCCTTTAAAATTAATGGAAAATGTAAACCTAAACGTAGAGTCGGATTCGTAACCTCGAAGTTACAAGTCAACTCGCTCACCTATCGAGGGAGAGTAAACGCGGCGACTGTGGCGGCACTCGCCACCGATGCGAAGTCAGCATCACGAAGTTGGCGTTAAATTCGAACGTTTGAATCAGTTATTTTCTTTCCGGCCCTTTTCAGCCCTGAACCGTGGAAGCGCCGAAATTCGGGTTTCATTTTTAATGCGGCAAGTTATACCTCCCGAGCGTTACCGACTACTGCCGGTGATGGTCGTTAAGTTATCCTCCGCCGAGGTCGACGCGCGTTACCGATGCACTCGTAAAAACTTATTCGCGAATTTTCGCGAATTTTTCGCGCGGTAAACCTTTGTCTCCGCGTCCTCCGTCCGACGAGCCTACTCTCGCCCGCACCCGTCGACCCGTTCTCGAGCTATACGGCGACAAAGAAACATTGATTTTTCACTAATTTGACGTCACCGAAAAAGTTACGGCCAACTGGGAATTAAAGGTATATTGCCTTTCCGAATTTTTCGGGAGCCCATCGGGCCTTCGGCCCCGCTCGGCTCGGCTCGGCTCGAGGTCGAGGTCGTCGGTAGCGACGATGGTGGCGGGGAGGCGCGCGATTGGTCTGTCATCGCCATCTTCCCCCCCAACCCCCCTCCCCCTTTAAAATTAATGGAAAATGTAAACCCAAACGTAGAGTCGGATTCGTAACCTCGAAGTTACAAGTCGATTCGCTCAACTATCAAGGGAGAGTAAACGCGGCGACTGTGGCGGCACTCGCCACCGATGCGAAGTCAGCATCACGAAGTTGGCGTTAAATTTGAACGTTTGAATCAGTTATTTTCTTTCCGGCCCTTTTCAGCCCTGAACCGTGGAAGCGCCGAAATTCGGGTTTCATTTTTAACGCGGCAGCTTATACCTCCCGAGCGTTACCGACTACTGCCGGTGGTGGTCGGTAAGTTATCCTCCGCCGAGGTCGACGCGCGTTACCGATGCACTCGTAAAAACTTTTTCGCGAATTTTCGCGAATTTTTCGCGCGGTAAACCTTTGTCTCCGCGTCCTCCGTCCGACGAGCCTACTCTCGCCCGCACCCGTCGACCCGTTCTCGAGCTATACGGCGACAAAGAAACATTGATTTTTCACTAATTTGACGTCACCGAAAAAGTTACGGCCAACTGGGAATTAAAGGTATATTGCCTTTCCGAATTTTCCGGGAGCCCATCGGGCCTTCGGCCCCGCTCGGCTCGGCTCGGCTCGAGGTCGAGGTCGTCGGTAGCGACGATGGTGGCGGGGAGGCGCGCGATTGGTCTGTCATCGCCATCCTCCCCCCAAACCCCCCTCCCTTTAAAATTAATGGAAAATGTAAACCTAAACGTAGAGTCGGATTCGTAACCTCGAAGTTACAAGTCAACTCGCTCAACTATCGAGGGAGAGTAAACGCGGCGACTGTGGCGGCACTCGCCACCGATGCGAAGTCAGCATCACGAAGTTGGCGTTAAATTCGAACGTTTGAATCAGTTATTTTCTTTCCGGCCCTTTTCAGCCCTGAACCGTGGAAGCGCCGAAATTCGGGTTTCATTTTTAACGCGGCAGCTTATACCTCCCGAGCGTTACCGACTACTGCCGGTGGTGGTCGGTAAGTTATCCTCCGCCGAGGTCGACTCGCGTTACCGATGCACTCGTAAAAACTTTTTCGCGAATCTTCGCGAATTTTTGCGCGCGGTAAACCTTTGTCTCCGCGTCCTCCGTCCGACGAGCCTACTCTCGCCCGCACCCGTCGACCCGTTCTCGAGCTATACGGCGACAAAGAAACTTTGATTTTTCACTAATTTGACGTCACCAAAAAGTTACGGCCAACTGGGAATTAAAGGTATATTGCCTTTCCGAATTTTCCGGGAGCCCGTCGGGCCTTCGGCCCCGCTCGGCTCGGCTCGGCTCGAGGTCGAGGTCGTCGGTAGCGACGATGGTGGCGGGGAGGTGCGCAATTGGTGTGTCATCGCCATACCCCCCAACCCCCCTACCCCTTTAAAATTAATGGAAAATGTAAACCCAAACGTAGAGTCGGATTCGTAACCTCGAAGTTACAAGTCGATTCACTCAACTATCAAGGGAGAGTAAACGCGGCGACTGTGGCGGCACTCGCCACCGATGCGAAGTCAGCATCACGAAGTTGGCGTTAAATTCAAACGTTTGAATCAGTTATTATCTTTCCGGCCCTTTTCAGCCCTGAACCGTGGAAGCGCCGAAATTCGGGTTTCATTTTTAACGCGGCAGCTTATACCTCCCTAGCGTTACCGACTACTGGCGGTGGTGGTCGTTAAGTTATCCTCCGCCGAGGTCGACGCGCGTTACCGATGCACTCGTAAAAACTTTTTCGCGAATTTTCGCGAATTTTTCGCGCGGTAAACCTTTGTATCCGCGTCCTCCGTCCGACGAGCCTACTCTCGCCCGCACCCGTCGACCCGTTCTCGAGCTATACGGCGACAAAGAAACATTGATTTTTCACTAATTTGACGTCACCGAAAAAGTTACGGCCAACTGGGAATTAAAGGTATATTGCCTTTCCGAATTTTCCGGGAGCCCATCGGGCCTTCGGCCCCGCTCGGCTCGGCTCGGCTCGAGGTCGAGGTCGTCGGTAGCGACGATGGTGGCGGGGAGGCGCGCGATTGGTCTGTCATCGCCATCCTCCCCCCCAACCCCCCTACCCCTTTAAAATTAATGGAAAATGTAAACCCAAACGTAGAGTCGGATTCGTAACCTCGAAGTTACAAGTCGATTCGCTCAACTATCAAGGGAGAGTAAACGCGGCGACTGTGGCGGCACTCGCCACCGATGCGAAGTCAGCATCACGAAGTTGGCGTTAAATTTGAACGTTTGAATCAGTTATTTTCTTTCCGGCCCTTTTCAGCCCTGAACCGTGGAAGCGCCGAAATTCGGGTTTCATTTTTAACGCGGCAGCTTATACCTCCCGAGCGTTACCGACTACTGCCGGTGGTGGTCGGTAAGTTATCCTCCGCCGAGGTCGACGCGCGTTACCGATGCACTCGTAAAAACTTTTTCGCGAATTTTCGCGAATTTTTCGCGCGGTAAACCTTTGTCTCCGCGTCCTCCGTCCGACGAGCCTACTCTCGCCCGCACCCGTCGACCCGTTCTCGAGCTATACGGCGACAAAGAAACATTGATTTTTCACTAATTTGACGTCACCGAAAAAGTTACGGCCAACTGGGAATTAAAGGTATATTGCCTTTCCGAATTTTCCGGGAGCCCATCGGGCCTTCGGCCCCGCTCGGCTCGGCTCGGCTCGAGGTCGAGGTCGTCGGTAGCGACGATGGTGGCGGGGAGGCGCGCGATTGGTCTGTCATCGCCATCCTCCCCCCAAACCCCCCTCCCTTTAAAATTAATGGAAAATGTAAACCTAAACGTAGAGTCGGATTCGTAACCTCGAAGTTACAAGTCAACTCGCTCACCTATCGAGGGAGAGTAAACGCGGCGACTGTGGCGGCACTCGCCACCGATGCGAAGTCAGCATCACGAAGTTGGCGTTAAATTCGAACGTTTGAATCAGTTATTTTCTTTCCGGCCCTTTTCAGCCCTGAACCGTGGAAGCGCCGAAATTCGGGTTTCATTTTTAATGCGGCAAGTTATACCTCCCGAGCGTTACCGACTACTGCCGGTGATGGTCGTTAAGTTATCCTCCGCCGAGGTCGACGCGCGTTACCGATGCACTCGTAAAAACTTATTCGCGAATTTTCGCGAATTTTTCGCGCGGTAAACCTTTGTCTCCGCGTCCTCCGTCCGACGAGCCTACTCTCGCCCGCACCCGTCGACCCGTTCTCGAGCTATACGGCGACAAAGAAACATTGATTTTTCACTAATTTGACGTCACCGAAAAAGTTACGGCCAACTGGGAATTAAAGGTATATTGCCTTTCCGAATTTTTCGGGAGCCCATCGGGCCTTCGGCCCCGCTCGGCTCGGCTCGGCTCGAGGTCGAGGTCGTCGGTAGCGACGATGGTGGCGGGGAGGCGCGCGATTGGTCTGTCATCGCCATCTTCCCCCCCAACCCCCCTCCCCCTTTAAAATTAATGGAAAATGTAAACCCAAACGTAGAGTCGGATTCGTAACCTCGAAGTTACAAGTCGATTCGCTCAACTATCAAGGGAGAGTAAACGCGGCGACTGTGGCGGCACTCGCCACCGATGCGAAGTCAGCATCACGAAGTTGGCGTTAAATTTGAACGTTTGAATCAGTTATTTTCTTTCCGGCCCTTTTCAGCCCTGAACCGTGGAAGCGCCGAAATTCGGGTTTCATTTTTAACGCGGCAGCTTATACCTCCCGAGCGTTACCGACTACTGCCGGTGGTGGTCGGTAAGTTATCCTCCGCCGAGGTCGACGCGCGTTACCGATGCACTCGTAAAAACTTTTTCGCGAATTTTCGCGAATTTTTCGCGCGGTAAACCTTTGTCTCCGCGTCCTCCGTCCGACGAGCCTACTCTCGCCCGCACCCGTCGACCCGTTCTCGAGCTATACGGCGACAAAGAAACATTGATTTTTCACTAATTTGACGTCACCGAAAAAGTTACGGCCAACTGGGAATTAAAGGTATATTGCCTTTCCGAATTTTCCGGGAGCCCATCGGGCCTTCGGCCCCGCTCGGCTCGGCTCGGCTCGAGGTCGAGGTCGTCGGTAGCGACGATGGTGGCGGGGAGGCGCGCGATTGGTCTGTCATCGCCATCCTCCCCCCAAACCCCCCTCCCTTTAAAATTAATGGAAAATGTAAACCTAAACGTAGAGTCGGATTCGTAACCTCGAAGTTACAAGTCAACTCGCTCAACTATCGAGGGAGAGTAAACGCGGCGACTGTGGCGGCACTCGCCACCGATGCGAAGTCAGCATCACGAAGTTGGCGTTAAATTCGAACGTTTGAATCAGTTATTTTCTTTCCGGCCCTTTTCAGCCCTGAACCGTGGAAGCGCCGAAATTCGGGTTTCATTTTTAACGCGGCAGCTTATACCTCCCGAGCGTTACCGACTACTGCCGGTGGTGGTCGGTAAGTTATCCTCCGCCGAGGTCGACTCGCGTTACCGATGCACTCGTAAAAACTTTTTCGCGAATCTTCGCGAATTTTTGCGCGCGGTAAACCTTTGTCTCCGCGTCCTCCGTCCGACGAGCCTACTCTCGCCCGCACCCGTCGACCCGTTCTCGAGCTATACGGCGACAAAGAAACTTTGATTTTTCACTAATTTGACGTCACCAAAAAGTTACGGCCAACTGGGAATTAAAGGTATATTGCCTTTCCGAATTTTCCGGGAGCCCGTCGGGCCTTCGGCCCCGCTCGGCTCGGCTCGGCTCGAGGTCGAGGTCGTCGGTAGCGACGATGGTGGCGGGGAGGTGCGCAATTGGTGTGTCATCGCCATACCCCCCAACCCCCCTACCCCTTTAAAATTAATGGAAAATGTAAACCCAAACGTAGAGTCGGATTCGTAACCTCGAAGTTACAAGTCGATTCACTCAACTATCAAGGGAGAGTAAACGCGGCGACTGTGGCGGCACTCGCCACCGATGCGAAGTCAGCATCACGAAGTTGGCGTTAAATTCAAACGTTTGAATCAGTTATTATCTTTCCGGCCCTTTTCAGCCCTGAACCGTGGAAGCGCCGAAATTCGGGTTTCATTTTTAACGCGGCAGCTTATACCTCCCTAGCGTTACCGACTACTGGCGGTGGTGGTCGTTAAGTTATCCTCCGCCGAGGTCGACGCGCGTTACCGATGCACTCGTAAAAACTTTTTCGCGAATTTTCGCGAATTTTTCGCGCGGTAAACCTTTGTATCCGCGTCCTCCGTCCGACGAGCCTACTCTCGCCCGCACCCGTCGACCCGTTCTCGAGCTATACGGCGACAAAGAAACATTGATTTTTCACTAATTTGACGTCACCGAAAAAGTTACGGCCAACTGGGAATTAAAGGTATATTGCCTTTCCGAATTTTCCGGGAGCCCATCGGGCCTTCGGCCCCGCTCGGCTCGGCTCGGCTCGAGGTCGAGGTCGTCGGTAGCGACGATGGTGGCGGGGAGGCGCGCGATTGGTCTGTCATCGCCATCCTCCCCCCCAACCCCCCTACCCCTTTAAAATTAATGGAAAATGTAAACCCAAACGTAGAGTCGGATTCGTAACCTCGAAGTTACAAGTCGATTCGCTCAACTATCAAGGGAGAGTAAACGCGGCGACTGTGGCGGCACTCGCCACCGATGCGAAGTCAGCATCACGAAGTTGGCGTTAAATTTGAACGTTTGAATCAGTTATTTTCTTTCCGGCCCTTTTCAGCCCTGAACCGTGGAAGCGCCGAAATTCGGGTTTCATTTTTAACGCGGCAGCTTATACCTCCCGAGCGTTACCGACTACTGCCGGTGGTGGTCGGTAAGTTATCCTCCGCCGAGGTCGACGCGCGTTACCGATGCACTCGTAAAAACTTTTTCGCGAATTTTCGCGAATTTTTCGCGCGGTAAACCTTTGTCTCCGCGTCCTCCGTCCGACGAGCCTACTCTCGCCCGCACCCGTCGACCCGTTCTCGAGCTATACGGCGACAAAGAAACATTGATTTTTCACTAATTTGACGTCACCGAAAAAGTTACGGCCAACTGGGAATTAAAGGTATATTGCCTTTCCGAATTTTCCGGGAGCCCATCGGGCCTTCGGCCCCGCTCGGCTCGGCTCGGCTCGAGGTCGAGGTCGTCGGTAGCGACGATGGTGGCGGGGAGGCGCGCGATTGGTCTGTCATCGCCATCTTCCCCCCCAACCCCCCTCCCCCTTTAAAATTAATGGAAAATGTAAACCCAAACGTAGAGTCGGATTCGTAACCTCGAAGTTACAAGTCGATTCGCTCAACTATCAAGGGAGAGTAAACGCGGCGACTGTGGCGGCACTCGCCACCGATGCGAAGTCAGCATCACGAAGTTGGCGTTAAATTTGAACGTTTGAATCAGTTATTTTCTTTCCGGCCCTTTTCAGCCCTGAACCGTGGAAGCGCCGAAATTCGGGTTTCATTTTTAACGCGGCAGCTTATACCTCCCGAGCGTTACCGACTACTGCCGGTGGTGGTCGGTAAGTTATCCTCCGCCGAGGTCGACTCGCGTTACCGATGCACTCGTAAAAACTTTTTCGCGAATCTTCGCGAATTTTTGCGCGCGGTAAACCTTTGTCTCCGCGTCCTCCGTCCGACGAGCCTACTCTCGCCCGCACCCGTCGACCCGTTCTCGAGCTATACGGCGACAAAGAAACTTTGATTTTTCACTAATTTGACGTCACCAAAAAGTTACGGCCAACTGGGAATTAAAGGTATATTGCCTTTCCGAATTTTCCGGGAGCCCGTCGGGCCTTCGGCCCCGCTCGGCTCGGCTCGGCTCGAGGTCGAGGTCGTCGGTAGCGACGATGGTGGCGGGGAGGTGCGCAATTGGTGTGTCATCGCCATCCCCCCCAACCCCCCTACCCCTTTAAAATTAATGGAAAATGTAAACCCAAACGTAGAGTCGGATTCGTAACCTCGAAGTTACAAGTCGATTCACTCAACTATCAAGGGACAGTAAACGCGGCGACTGTGGCGGCACTCGCCACCGATGCGAAGTCAGCATCACGAAGTTGGCGTTAAATTCGAACGTTTGAATCAGTTATTATCTTTCCGGCCCTTTTCAGCCCTGAACCGTGGAAGCGCCGAAATTCGGGTTTCATTTTTAACGCGGCAGCTTATACCTCCCTAGCGTTACCGACTACTGGCGGTGGTGGTCGTTAAGTTATCCTCCGCCGAGGTCGACGCGCGTTACCGATGCACTCGTAAAAACTTTTTCGCGAATTTTCGCGAATTTTTCGCGCGGTAAACCTTTGTATCCGCGTCCTCCGTCCGACGAGCCTACTCTCGCCCGCACCCGTCGACCCGTTCTCGAGCTATACGGCGACAAAGAAACATTGATTTTTCACTAATTTGACGTCACCGAAAAAGTTACGGCCAACTGGGAATTAAAGGTATATTGCCTTTCCGAATTTTCCGGGAGCCCATCGGGCCTTCGGCCCCGCTCGGCTCGGCTCGGCTCGAGGTCGAGGTCGTCGGTAGCGACGATGGTGGCGGGGAGGCGCGCGATTGGTCTGTCATCGCCATCCTCCCCCCCAACCCCCCTTCCCCTTTAAAATTAATGGAAAATGTAAACCCAAACGTAGAGTCGGATTCGTAACCTCGAAGTTACAAGTCGATTCGCTCAACTATCAAGGGAGAGTAAACGCGGCGACTGTGGCGGCACTCGCCACCGATGCGAAGTCAGCATCACGAAGTTGGCGTTAAATTTGAACGTTTGAATCAGTTATTTTCTTTCCGGCCCTTTTCAGCCCTGAACCGTGGAAGCGCCGAAATTCGGGTTTCATTTTTAACGCGGCAGCTTATACCTTCCGAGCGTTACCGTCTACTGCCGGTGGTGGTCGTTAAGTTATCCTCCGCCGAGGTCGACGCGCGTTACCGATGCACTCGTAAAAACTTTTTCGCGAATCTTCGCGAATTTTTCGCGCGGTAAACCTTTGTCTCCGCGTCCTCCGTCCGATGAGCCTACTCTCGCCCGCACCCGTCGACCCGTTCTCGAGCTGTACGGCGACAAAGAAACATTGATTTTTCACTAATTTGACGTCACCGAAAAAGTTACGGCCAACTGGGAATTAAAGGTATATTGCCTTTCCGAATTTTCCGGGAGCCCATCGGGCCTTCGGCCCCGCTCGGCTCGGCTCGGCTCGAGGTCGAGGTCGTCGGTAGCGACGATGGTGGCGGGGAGATGCGCAATTGGTGTGTCATCGCCATCCCCCCCAACCCCCCCTCCCCCTTTAAAATTAATGGAAAATGTAAACCCAAACGTAGAGTCGGATTCGTAACCTCGAAGTTACAAGTCGATTCGCTCAACTATCAAGGGAGAGTAAACGGGGCGACTGTGGCGGCACTCGCCACCGATGCGAAGTCAGCATCACGAAGTTGGCGTTAAATTCGAACGTTTGAATCAGTTATTTTCTTTCCGGCCCTTTTCGGCCCTGAACCGTGGAAGCGCCGAAATTCGGGTTTCATTTTTAACGCGGCAGCTTATACCTCCCGAGCGTTACCGACTACTGCCGGTGGTGGTCGTTAAGTTATCCTCCGCCGAGGTCGACGCGCGTTACCGATGCACTCGTAAAAACTTTTTCGCGAATTTTCGCGAATTTTTCGCGCGGTAAACCTTTGTCTCCGGGTCCTCCGTCCGACGAGCCTACTCTCGCCCGCACCCGTCGACCCGTTCTCGAGCTGTACGGCGACAAAGAAACATTGATTTTTCACTAATTTGACGTCACCGAAAAAGTTACGGCCAACTGGGAATTAAAGGTATATTGCCTTTCCGAATTTTCCGGGAGCCCATCGGGCCTTCGGCCCCGCTCGGCTCGGCTCGGCTCGAGGTCGAGGTCGTCGGTAGCGACGATGGTGGCGGGGAGGCGCGCGATTGGTCTGTCATCGCCATCCTCCCCCCAAACCCCCCTCCCTTTAAAATTAATGGAAAATGTAAACCTAAACGTAGAGTCGGATTAGTAACCTCGAAGTTACAAGTCAACTCGCTCAACTATCGAGGGAGAGTAAGCGCGGCGACTGTGGCGGCACTCGCCACCGATGCGAAGTCAGCATCACGAAGTTGGCGTTAAATTCGAACGTTTGAATCAGTTATTTTCTTTCCGGCCCTTTTCAGCCCTGAACCGTGGAAGCGCCGAAATTCGGGTTTCATTTTTAACGCGGCAGCTTATACCTCCCGAGCGTTACCGACTACTGCCGGTGGTGATCGGTAAGTTATCCTCCGCCGAGGTCGACGCGCGTTACCGATGCACTCGTAAAAACTTTTTCGCGAATCTTCGCGAATTTTTGCGCGCGGTAAACCTTTGTCTCCGCGTCCTCCGTCCGACGAGCCTACTTTCGCCCGCACCCGTCGACCCGTTCTCGAGCTATACGGCGACAAAGAAACTTTGATTTTTCACTAATTTGACGTCACCAAAAAGTTACGGCCAACTGGGAATTAAAGGTATATTGCCTTTCCGAATTTTCCGGGAGCCCGTCGGGCCTTCGGCCCCGCTCGGCTCGGCTCGGCTCGAGGTCGAGGTCGTCGGTAGCGACGATGGTGGCGGTGAGGTGCGCAATTGGTGTGTCATCGCCATCCCCCCCAACCCCCCTCCCCCTTTAAAATTAATGGAAAATGTAAACCCAAACGTAGAGTCGGATTCGTAACCTCGAAGTTACAAGTCGATTCGGTCAACTATCAAGGGAGAGTAAACGCGGCGACTGTGGCGGCACTCGCCACCGATGCGAAGTCAGCATCACGAAGTTGGCGTTAAATTCGAACGTTTGAATCAGTTATTTTCTTTCCGGCCCTTTTCAGCCCTGAACCGTGGAAGCGCCGAAATTCGGGTTTCATTTTTAACGCGGCAGCTTATACCTCCCGAGCGTTACCGACTACTGCCGGTGGTGGTCGGTAAGTTATCCTCCGCCGAGGTCGACGCGCGTTACCGATGCACACGTAAAAAATTTTTCGCAAATTTTCGCGAATTTTTCGCGCGGTAAACCTTCGTCTCCGCGTCCTCCGTCCGACGATTCTACTCTCGCCCGCACCCGTCGACCCGTCCTCGAGCTATACGGCGACAAAGAAACTTTGATTTTTCACTAATTTGACGTCATCGAGAAAGTTACGGCCAAGTGGGAAATAAAGGTATATCGCCTTTCCGAATTTTCCGGGAGCCCGTCGGGCCTTCGGCCCCGCTCGGCTCGGCTCGGCTCTGCTCGAGGTCGAGGTCGTCGGTAGCGACGATGGTGGCGGGGAGGTGCGCAATTGGTGTGTCATCGCCATCCCCCCCAACCCCCCCCCCTTTAAAATTAATGGAAAATGTAAACCCAAACGTAGAGTCGGATTCGTAACCTCGAAGTTACAAGTCGATTCGCTCAACTATCAAGGGAGAGTAAACGGGGCGACTGTGGCGGCACTCGCCACCGATGCGAAGTCAGCATCACGAAGTTGGCGTTAAATTCGAACGTTTGAATCAGTTATTTTCTTTCCGGCCCTTTTCGGCCCTGAACCGTGGAAGCGCCGAAATTCGGGTTTCATTTTTAACGCGGCAGCTTATACCTCCCGAGCGTTACCGACTACTGCCGGTGGTGGTCGTTAAGTTATCCTCCGCCGAGGTCGACGCGCGTTACCGATGCACTCGTAAAAACTTTTTCGCGAATCTTCGCGAATTTTTCGCGCGATAAACCTTTGTCTCCGCGTCCTCCGTCCGACGAGCCTACTCTCGCCCGCACCCGTCGACCCGTTCTCGAGCTATACGGCGACAAAGAAACATTGATTTTTCACTAATTTGACGTCACCGAAAAAGTTACGGCCAACTGGGAATTAAAGGTATATTGGCTTTCCGAATTTTCCGGGAGCCCATCGGGCCTTCGGCCCCGCTCGGCTCGGCTCGGCTCGAGGTCGAGGTCGTCGGTAGCGACGATGGTGGCGGGGAGGCGCGCGATTGGTCTGTCATCGCCATCCTCCCCCCAAACCCCCCTCCCTTTAAAATTAATGGAAAATGTAAACCCAAACGTAGAGTCGGATTCGTAACCTCGAAGTTACAAGTCGATTCGCTCAACTACCAAGGGAGAGTAAACGGGGCGACTGTGGCGGCACTCGCCACCGATGCGAAGTCAGCATCACGAAGTTGGCGTTAAATTCGAACGTTTGAATCAGTTATTTTCTTTCCGGCCCTTTTCAGCCCTGAACCGTGGAAGCGCCGAAATTCGGGTTTCATTTTTAACGCGGCAGCTTATACCTCCCGAGCGTTACCGACTACTGCCAGTGGTGGTCGGTAAGTTATCCTCCGCCGAGGTCGACGCGCGTTACCGATGCACTCGTAAAAACTTTTTCGCGAATCTTCGCGAATTTTTGCGCGCGGTAAACCTTTGTCTCCGCGTCCTCCGTCCGACGAGCCTACTTTCGCCCGCACCCGTCGACCCGTTCTCGAGCTATACGGCGACAAAGAAACTTTGATTTTTCACTAATTTGACGTCACCAAAAAGTTACGGCCAACTGGGAATTAAAGGTATATTGCCTTTCCGAATTTTCCGGGAGCCCGTCGGGCCTTCGGCCCCGCTCGGCTCGGCTCGGCTCGAGGTCGAGGTCGTCGGTAGCGACGATGGTGGCGGTGAGGTGCGCAATTGGTGTGTCATCGCCATCCCCCCCAACCCCCCTCCCCCTTTAAAATTAATGGAAAATGTAAACCCAAACGTAGAGTCGGATTCGTAACCTCGAAGTTACAAGTCGATTCGCTCAACTATCAAGGGAGAGTAAACGGGGCGACTGTGGCGGCACTCGCCACCGATGCGAAGTCAGCATCACGAAGTTGGCGTTAAATTCGAACGTTTGAATCAGTTATTTTCTTTCCGGCCCTTTTCGGCCCTGAACCGTGGAAGCGCCGAAATTCGGGTTTCATTTTTAACGCGGCAGCTTATACCTCCCGAGCGTTACCGACTACTGCCGGTGGTGGTCGTTAAGTTATCCTCCGCCGAGGTCGACGCGCGTTACCGATGCACTCGTAAAAACTTTTTCGCGAATCTTCGCGAATTTTTCGCGCGGTAAACCTTCGTCTCCGCGTCCTCCGTCCGACGAGCCTACTCTCGCCCGCACCCGTCGACCCGTTCTCGAGCTATACGGCGACAAAGAAACATTGATTTTTCACTAATTTGACGTCACCGAAAAAGTTACGGCCAACTGGGAATTAAAGGTATATCGCCTTTCCGAATTTTCCGGGAGCCCATCGGGCCTTCGGCCTCGCTCGGCTCGGCTCGGCTCTGCTCGAGGTCGAGGTCGTCGGTAGCGACGATGGTGGCGGGGAGGTGCGCAATTGGTGTGTCATCGCCATCCCCCCCAACCCCCCCTCCCCCTTTAAAATTAATGGAAAATGTAAACCCAAACGTAGAGTCGGATTCGTAACCTCGAAGTTACAAGTCGATTCGCTCAACTATCAAGGGAGAGTAAACGGGGCGACTGTGGCGGCACTCGCCACCGATGCGAAGTCAGCATCACGAAGTTGGCGTTAAATTCGAACGTTTGAATCAGTTATTTTCTTTCCGGCCCTTTTCGGCCCTGAACCGTGGAAGCGCCGAAATTCGGGTTTCATTTTTAACGCGGCAGCTTATACCCCCCGAGTGTTACCGACCACTGCCGGTGGTGGTCGGTAAGTTATCCTCCGCCGAGGTCGACGCGCGTTACCGATGCACACGTAAAAAATTTTTCGCGAATTTTCGCGAATTTTTCGCGCGGTAAACCTTCGTCTCCGCGTCCTCCGTCCGACGAGCCTACTCTCGCCCGCACCCGTCGATCCGTCCTCGAGCTATACGGCGACAAAGAAACTTTGATTTTTCACTAATTTGACGTCATCGAGAAAGTTACGGCCAACTGGGAATTAAAGGTATATCGCCTTTAAGAATTTTCCGGGAGCCCGTCGGGCCTTCGGCCCCGCTCGGCTCGGCTCGGCTCTGCTCGAGGTCGAGGTCGTCGGTAGCGACGATGGTGGCGGGGAGGTGCGCAATTGGTGTGTCATCGCCATCCCCCCCAACCCCCCCTCCCCCTTTAAAATTAATGGAAAATGTAAACCCAAACGTAGAGTCGGATTCGTAAACTCGAAGTTACAAGTCGATTCGCTCAACTATCAAGGGAGAGTAAACGGGGCGACTGTGGCGGCACTCGCCACCGATGCGAAGTCAGCATCACGAAGTTGGCGTTAAATTCGAACGTTTGAATCAGTTATTTTCTTTCCGGCCCTTTTCGGCCCTGAACCGTGGAAGCGCCGAAATTCGGGTTTCATTTTTAACGCGGCAGCTTATACCTCCCGAGCGTTACCGACTACTGCCGGTGGTGGTCGTTAAGTTATCCTCCGCCGAGGTCGACGCGCGTTACCGATGCACTCGTAAAAACTTTTTCGTGAATTTTCGCGAATTTTTCGCGCGGTAAACCTTTGTCTCCGCGTCCTCCGTCCGACGAGCCTACTCTCGCCCGCACCCGTCGACCCGTTCTCGAGCTATACGGCGACAAAGAAACATTGATTTTTCACTAATTTGACGTCACCGAAAAAGTTACGGCCAACAGGGAATTAAAGGTATATTGCCTTTCCGAATTTTCCGGGAGCCCATCGGGCCTTCGGCCCCGCTCGGCTCGGCTCGGCTCGAGGTCGAGGTCGTCGGTAGCGACGATGGTGGCGGGGAGGCGCGCGATTGGTCTGTCATCGCCATCTTCCCCCCCAACCCCCCTCCCCCTTTAAAATTAATGGAAAATGTAAACCCAAACGTAGAGTCGGATTCGTAACCTCGAAGTTACAAGTCGATTCGCTCAACTATCAAGGGAGAGTAAACGCGGCGACTGTGGCGGCATTCGCCACCGATGCGAAGTCAGCATCACGAAGTTGGCGTTAAATTTGTACGTTTGAATCAGTTATTTTCTTTCCGGCCCTTTTCAGCCCTGAACCGTGGAAGCGCCGAAATTCGGGTTTCATTTTTAACGCGGCAGCTTATACCTCCCGAGCGTTACCGACTACTGCCGGTGGTGGTCGGTAAGTTATCCTCCGCCGAGGTCGACGCGCGTTACCGATGCACTCGTAAAAACTTTTTCGCGAATTTTCGCGAATTTTTCGCGCGGTAAACCTTTGTCTCCGCGTCCTCCGTCCGACGAGCCTACTCTCGCCCGCACCCTTCGACCCGTTCTCGAGCTATACGGCGACAAAGAAACATTGATTTTTCACTAATTTGACGTCATCGAGAAAGTTACGGCCAACTGGGAATTAAAGGTATATTGCCTTTAAGAATTTTCCGGGAGCCCGTCGGGCCTTCGGCCCCGCTCGGCTCGGCTCGGCTCTGCTCGAGGTCGAGGTCGTCGGTAGCGACGATGGTGGCGGGGAGGTGCGCAATTGGTGTGTCATCGCCATCCCCCCCAACCCCCCCTCCCCCTTTAAAATTAATGGAAAATGTAAACCCAAACGTAGAGTCGGATTCGTAACCTCGAAGTTACAAGTCGATTCGCTCAACTATCAAGGGAGAGTAAACGGGGCGACTGTGGCGACACTCGCCACCGATGCGAAGTCAGCATCACGAAGTTGGCGTTAAATTCGAACGTTTGAATCAGTTATTTTCTTTCCGGCCCTTTTCGGCCCTGAACCGTGGAAGCGCCGAAATTCGGGTTTCATTTTTAACGCGGCAGGTTATACCTCCCGAGCGTTACCGACTACTGCCGGTGGTGGTCGTTAAGTTATCCTCCGCCGAGGTCGACGCGCGTTACCGATGCACTCGTAAAAACTTTTTCGCGAATTTTCGCGAATTTTTCGCGCGGTAAACCTTTGTCTCCGCGTCCTCCGTCCGACGAGCCTACTCTCGCCCGCACCCGTCGACCCGTTCTCGAGCTATACGGCGACAAAGAAACATTGATTTTTCACAAATTTGACGTCACCGAAAAAGTTACGGCCAACAGGGAATTAAAGGTATATTGCCTTTCCGAATTTTCCGGGAGCCCATCGGGCCTTCGGCCCCGCTCGGCTCGGCTCGGCTCGAGGTCGAGGTCGTCGGTAGCGACGATGGTGGCGGGGAGGCGCGCGATTGGTCTGTCATCGCCATCTTCCCCCCCAACCCCCCTCCCCCTTTAAAATTAATGGAAAATGTAAACCCAAACGTAGAGTCGGATTCGTAACCTCGAAGTTACAAGTCGATTCGCTCAACTATCAAGGGAGAGTAAACGCGGCGACTGTGGCGGCATTCGCCACCGATGCGAAGTCAGCATCACGAAGTTGGCGTTAAATTTGTACGTTTGAATCAGTTATTTTCTTTCCGGCCCTTTTCAGCCCTGAACCGTGGAAGCGCCGAAATTCGGGTTTCATTTTTAACGCGGCAGCTTATACCTCCCGAGCGTTACCGACTACTGCCGGTGGTGGTCGGTAAGTTATCCTCCGCCGAGGTCGACGCGCGTTACCGATGCACTCGTAAAAACTTTTTCGCGAATTTTCGCGAATTTTTCGCGCGGTAAACCTTTGTCTCCGCGTCCTCCGTCCGACGAGCCTACTCTCGCCCGCACCCTTCGACCCGTTCTCGAGCTATACGGCGACAAAGAAACATTGATTTTTCACTAATTTGACGTCACCGAAAAAGTTACGGCCAACTGGGAATTAAAGGTATATTGCCTTTCCGAATTTTCCGGGAGCCCATCGGGCCTTCGGCCCCGCTCGGCTCGGCTCGGCTCGAGGTCGAGGTCGTCGGTAGCGACGATGGTGGCGGGGAGGCGCGCGATTGGTCTGTCATCGCCATCCTCCCCCCAAACCCCCCTCCCTTTAAAATTAATGGAAAATGTAAACCTAAACGTAGAGTCGGATTCGTAACCTCGAAGTTACAAGTCAACTCGCTCAACTATCGAGGGAGAGTAAACGCGGCGACTGTGGCGGCACTCGCCACCGATGCGAAGTCAGCATCACGAAGTTGGCGTTAAATTCGAACGTTTGAATCAGTTATTTTCTTTCCGGCCCTTTTCAGCCCTGAACCGTGGAAGCGCCGAAATTCGGGTTTCATTTTTAACGCGGCAGCTTATACCTCCCGAGCGTTACCGACTACTGCCGGTGGTGGTCGGTAAGTTATCCTCCGCCGAGGTCGACGCGCGTTACCGATGCACTCGTAAAAACTTTTTCGCGAATTTTTCGCGCGGTAAACCTTTGTCTCCGCGTCCTCCGTCCGACGAGCCTACTCTCGCCCGCACCCGTCGACCCGTTCTCGAGCTATACGGCGACAAAGAAACATTGATTTTTCACTAATTTGACGTCACCGAAAAAGTTACGGCCAACTGGGAATTAAAGGTATATTGCCTTTCCGAATTTTCCGGGAGCCCATCGGGCCTTCGGCCCCGCTCGGCTCGGCTCGGCTCGAGGTCGAGGTCGTCGGTAGCGACGATGGTGGCGGGGAGGCGCGCGATTGGTCTGTCATCGCCATCTTCCCCCCCAACCCCCCTCCCCCTTTAAAATTAATGGAAAATGTAAACCCAAACGTAGAGTCGGATTCGTAACCTCGAAGTTACAAGTCGATTCGCTCAACTATCAAGGGAGAGTAAAGGCGGCGACTGTGGCGGCACTCGCCACCGATGCGAAGTCAGCATCACGAAGTTGGCGTTAAATTTGTACGTTTGAATCAGTTATTTTCTTTCCGGCCCTTTTCAGCCCTGAACCGTGGAAGCGCCGAAATTCGGGTTTCATTTTTAACGCGGCAGCTTATACCTCCCGAGCGTTACCGACTACTGCCGGTGGTGGTCGGTAAGTTATCCTCCGCCGAGGTCGACGCGCGTTACCGATGCACTCGTAAAAACTTTTTCGCGAATTTTCGCGAATTTTTCGCGCGGTAAACCTTTGTCTCCGCGTCCTCCGTCCGACGAGCCTACTCTCGCCCGCACCCTTCAACCCGTTCTCGAGCTATACGGCGACAAAGAAACATTGATTTTTCACTAATTTGACGTCACCGAAAAAGTTACGGCCAACTGGGAATTAAAGGTATATTGCCTTTCCGAATTTTCCGGGAGCCCATCGGGCCTTCGGCCCCGCTCGGCTCGGCTCGGCTCGAGGTCGAGGTCGTCGGTAGCGACGATGGTGGCGGGGAGGCGCGCGATTGGTCTGTCATCGCCATCCTCCCCCCAAACCCCCCTCCCTTTAAAATTAATGGAAAATGTAAACCTAAACGTAGAGTCGGATTCGTAACCTCGAAGTTACAAGTCAACTCGCTCAACTATCGAGGGAGAGTAAACGCGGCGACTGTGGCGGCACTCGCCACCGATGCGAAGTCAGCATCACGAAGTTGGCGTTAAATTCGAACGTTTGAATCAGTTATTTTCTTTCCGGCCCTTTTCAGCCCTGAACCGTGGAAGCGCCGAAATTCGGGTTTCATTTTTAACGCGGCAGCTTATACCTCCCGAGCGTTACCGACTACTGCCGGTGGTGGTCGGTAAGTTATCCTCCGCCGAGGTCGACTCGCGTTACCGATGCACTCGTAAAAACTTTTTCGCGAATCTTCGCGAATTTTTGCGCGCGGTAAACCTTTGTCTCCGCGTCCTCCGTCCGACGAGCCTACTCTCGCCCGCACCCGTCGACCCGTTCTCGAGCTATACGGCGACAAAGAAACTTTGATTTTTCACTAATTTGACGTCACCAAAAAGTTACGGCCAACTGGGAATTAAAGGTATATTGCCTTTCCGAATTTTCCGGGAGCCCGTCGGGCCTTCGGCCCCGCTCGGCTCGGCTCGGCTCGAGGTCGAGGTCGTCGGTAGCGACGATGGTGGCGGGGAGGTGCGCAATTGGTGTGTCATCGCCATCCCCCCCAACCCCCCTCCCCCTTTAAAATTAATGGAAAATGTAAACCCAAACGTAGAGTCGGATTCGTAACCTCGAAGTTACAAGTCGATTCACTCAACTATCAAGGGAGAGTAAACGCGGCGACTGTGGCGGCACTCGCCACCGATGCGAAGTCAGCATCACGAAGTTGGCGTTAAATTCGAACGTTTGAATCAGTTATTATCTTTCCGGCCCTTTTCAGCCCTGAACCGTGGAAGCGCCGAAATTCGGGTTTTATTTTTAACGCGGCAGCTTATACCTCCCTAGCGTTACCGACTACTGCCGGTGGTGGTCGTTAAGTTATCCTCCGCCGAGGTCGACGCGCGTTACCGATGCACTCGTAAAAACTTTTTCGCGAATTTTCGCGAATTTTTCGCGCGGTAAACCTTTGTCTCCGCGTCCTCCGTCCGACGAGCCTACTCTCGCCCGCACCCGTCGACCCGTTCTCGAGCTATACGGCGACAAAGAAACATTGATTTTTCACTAATTTGACGTCACCGAAAAAGTTACGGCCAACTGGGAATTAAAGGTATATTGCCTTTCCGAATTTTCCGGGAGCCCATCGGGCCTTCGGCCCCGCTCGGCTCGGCTCGGCTCGAGGTCGAGGTCGTCGGTAGCGACGATGGTGGCGGGGAGGCGCGCGATTGGTCTGTCATCGCCATCTTCCCCCCCAACCCCCCTCCCCCTTTAAAATTAATGGAAAATGTAAACCCAAACGTAGAGTCGGATTCGTAACCTCGAAGTTACAAGTCGATTCGCTCAACTATCAAGGGAGAGTAAACGCGGCGACTGTGGCGGCACTCGCCACCGATGCGAAGTCAGCATCACGAAGTTAGCGTTAAATTTGAACGTTTGAATCAGTTATTTTCTTTCCGGCCCTTTTCAGCCCTGAACCGTGGAAGCGCCGAAATTCGGGTTTCATTTTTAACGCGGCAGCTTATACCTCCCGAGCGTTACCGACTACTGCCGGTGGTGGTCGGTAAGTTATCCTCCGCCGAGGTCGACGCGCGTTACCGATGCACTCGTAAAAACTTTTTCGCGAATTTTCGCGAATTTTTCGCGCGGTAAACCTTTGTCTCCGCGTCCTCCGTCCGACGAGCCTACTCTCGCCCGCACCCGTCGACCCGTTCTCGAGCTATACGGCGACAAAGAAACATTGATTTTTCACTAATTTGACGTCACCGAAAAAGTTACGACCAACTGGGAATTAAAGGTATATTGCCTTTCCGAATTTTCCGGGAGCCCATCGGGCCTTCGGCCCCGCTCGGCTCGGCTCGGCTCGACGTCGAGGTCGTCGGTAGCGACGATGGTGGCGGGGAGGCGCGCGATTGGTCTGTCATCGCCATCCTCCCCCCAAACCCCCCTCCCTTTAAAATTAATGGAAAATGTAAACCTAAACGTAGAGTCGGATTCGTAACCTCGAAGTTACAAGTCAACTCGCTCAACTATCGAGGGAGAGTAAACGCGGCGACTGTGGCGGCACTCGCCACCGATGCGAAGTCAGCATCACGAAGTTGGCGTTAAATTCGAACGTTTGAATCAGTTATTTTCTTTCCGGCCCTTTTCAGCCCTGAACCGTGGAAGCGCCGAAATTCGGGTTTCATTTTTAACGCGGCAGCTTATACCTCCCGAGCGTTACCGACTACTGCCGGTGGTGGTCGGTAAGTTATCCTCCGCCGAGGTCGACGCGCGTTACCGATGCACTCGTAAAAACTTTTTCGCGAATTTTCGCGAATTTTTCGCGCGGTAAACCTTTGTCTCCGCGTCCTCCGTCCGACGAGCCTACTCTCGCCCGCACCCGTCGACCCGTTCTCGAGCTATACGGCGACAAAGAAACATTGATTTTTCACTAATTTGACGTCACCGAAAAAGTTACGGCCAACAGGGAATTAAAGGTATATTGCCTTTCCGAATTTTCCGGGAGCCCATCGGGCCTTCGGCCCCGCTCGGCTCGGCTCGGCTCGAGGTCGAGGTCGTCGGTAGCGACGATGGTGGCGGGGAGGCGCGCGATTGGTCTGTCATCGCCATCTTCCCCCCCAACCCCCCTCCCCCTTTAAAATTAATGGAAAATGTAAACCCAAACGTAGAGTCGGATTCGTAACCTCGAAGTTACAAGTCGATTCGCTCAACTATCAAGGGAGAGTAAACGCGGCGACTGTGGCGGCATTCGCCACCGATGCGAAGTCAGCATCACGAAGTTGGCGTTAAATTTGTACGTTTGAATCAGTTATTTTCTTTCCGGCCCTTTTCAGCCCTGAACCGTGGAAGCGCCGAAATTCGGGTTTCATTTTTAACGCGGCAGCTTATACCTCCCGAGCGTTACCGACTACTGCCGGTGGTGGTCGGTAAGTTATCCTCCGCCGAGGTCGACGCGCGTTACCGATGCACTCGTAAAAACTTTTTCGCGAATTTTCGCGAATTTTTCGCGCGGTAAACCTTTGTCTCCGCGTCCTCCGTCCGACGAGCCTACTCTCGCCCGCACCCTTCGACCCGTTCTCGAGCTATACGGCGACAAAGAAACATTGATTTTTCACTAATTTGACGTCACCGAAAAAGTTACGGCCAACTGGGAATTAAAGGTATATTGCCTTTCCGAATTTTCCGGGAGCCCATCGGGCCTTCGGCCCCGCTCGGCTCGGCTCGGCTCGAGGTCGAGGTCGTCGGTAGCGACGATGGTGGCGGGGAGGCGCGCGATTGGTCTGTCATCGCCATCCTCCCCCCAAACCCCCCTCCCTTTAAAATTAATGGAAAATGTAAACCTAAACGTAGAGTCGGATTCGTAACCTCGAAGTTACAAGTCAACTCGCTCAACTATCGAGGGAGAGTAAACGCGGCGGCTGTGGCGGCACTCGCCACCGATGCGAAGTCAGCATCACGAAGTTGGCGTTAAATTCGAACGTTTGAATCAGTTATTTTCTTTCCGGCCCTTTTCAGCCCTGAACCGTGGAAGCGCCGAAATTCGGGTTTCATTTTTAACGCGGCAGCTTATACCTCCCGAGCGTTACCGACTACTGCCGGTGGTGGTCGGTAAGTTATCCTCCGCCGAGGTCGACTCGCGTTACCGATGCACTCGTAAAAACTTTTTCGCGAATCTTCGCGAATTTTTGCGCGCGGTAAACCTTTGTCTCCGCGTCCTCCGTCCGACGAGCCTACTCTCGCCCGCACCCGTCGACCCGTTCTCGAGCTATACGGCGACAAAGAAACTTTGATTTTTCACTAATTTGACGTCACCAAAAAGTTACGGCCAACTGGGAATTAAAGGTATATTGCCTTTCCGAATTTTCCGGGAGCCCGTCGGGCCTTCGGCCCCGCTCGGCTCGGCTCGGCTCGAGGTCGAGGTCGTCGGTAGCGACGATGGTGGCGGGGAGGTGCGCAATTGGTGTGTCATCGCCACCCCCCCCAACCCCCCTCCCCCTTTAAAATTAATGGAAAATGTAAACCCAAACGTAGAGTCGGATTCGTAACCTCGAAGTTACAAGTCGATTCGCTCAACTATCATGGGAGAGTAAACGCGGCGACTGTGGCGGCACTCGCCACCGATGCGAAGTCAGCATCACGAAGTTGGCGTTAAATTTGAACGTTTGAATCAGTTATTTTCTTTCCGGCCCTTTTCAGCCCTGAACCGTGGAAGCGCCGAAATTCGGGTTTCATTTTTAACGCGGCAGCTTATACCTCCCGAGCGTTACCGACTACTGCCGGTGGTGGTCGGTAAGTTATCCTCCGCCGAGGTCGACGCGCGTTACCGATGCACTCGTAAAAACTTTTTCGCGAATTTTCGCGAATTTTTCGCGCGGTAAACCTTTGTCTCCGCGTCCTCCGTCCGACGAGCCTACTCTCGCCCGCACCCGTCGACCCGTTCTCGAGCTATACGGCGACAAAGAAACATTGATTTTTCACTAATTTGACGTCACCGAAAAAGTTACGACCAACTGGGAATTAAAGGTATATTGCCTTTCCGAATTTTCCGGGAGCCCATCGGGCCTTCGGCCCCGCTCGGCTCGGCTCGGCTCGAGGTCGAGGTCGTCGGTAGCGACGATGGTGGCGGGGAGGCGCGCGATTGGTCTGTCATCGCCATCCTCCCCCCAAACCCCCCTCCCTTTAAAATTAATGGAAAATGTAAACCTAAACGTAGAGTCGGATTCGTAACCTCGAAGTTACAAGTCAACTCGCTCAACTATCGAGGGAGAGTAAACGCGGCGACTGTGGCGGCACTCGCCACCGATGCGAAGTCAGCATCACGAAGTTGGCGTTAAATTCGAACGTTTGAATCAGTTATTTTCTTTCCGGCCCTTTTCAGCCCTGAACCGTGGAAGCGCCGAAATTCGGGTTTCATTTTTAACGCGGCAGCTTATACCTCCCGAGCGTTACCGACTACTGCCGGTGGTGGTCGGTAAGTTATCCTCCGCCGAGGTCGACGCGCGTTACCGATGCACTCGTAAAAACTTTTTCGCGAATTTTCGCGAATTTTTCGCGCGGTAAACCTTTGTCTCCGCGTCCTCCGTCCGACGAGCCTACTCTCGCCCGCACCCGTCGACCCGTTCTCGAGCTATACGGCGACAAAGAAACATTGATTTTTCACTAATTTGACGTCACCGAAAAAGTTACGGCCAACTGGGAATTAAAGGTATATTGCCTTTCCGAATTTTCCGGGAGCCCATCGGGCCTTCGGCCCCGCTCGGCTCGGCTCGGCTCGAGGTCGAGGTCGTCGGTAGCGACGATGGTGGCGGGGAGGCGCGCGATTGGTCTGTCATCGCCATCTTCCCCCCCAACCCCCCTCCCCCTTTAAAATTAATGGAAAATGTAAACCCAAACGTAGAGTCGGATTCGTAACCTCGAAGTTACAAGTCGATTCGCTCAACTATCAAGGGAGAGTAAACGCGGCGACTGTGGCGGCACTCGCCACCGATGCGAAGTCAGCATCACGAAGTTGGCGTTAAATTTGTACGTTTGAATCAGTTATTTTCTTTCCGGCCCTTTTCAGCCCTGAACCGTGGAAGCGCCGAAATTCGGGTTTCATTTTTAACGCGGCAGCTTATACCTCCCGAGCGTTACCGACTACTGCCGGTGGTGGTCGGTAAGTTATCCTCCGCCGAGGTCGACGCGCGTTACCGATGCACTCGTAAAAACTTTTTCGCGAATTTTCGCGAATTTTTCGCGCGGTAAACCTTTGTCTCCGCGTCCTCCGTCCGACGAGCCTACTCTCGCCCGCACCCTTCAACCCGTTCTCGAGCTATACGGCGACAAAGAAACATTGATTTTTCACTAATTTGACGTCACCGAAAAAGTTACGGCCAACTGGGAATTAAAGGTATATTGCCTTTCCGAATTTTCCGGGAGCCCATCGGGCCTTCGGCCCCGCTCGGCTCGGCTCGGCTCGAGGTCGAGGTCGTCGGTAGCGACGATGGTGGCGGGGAGGCGCGCGATTGGTCTGTCATCGCCATCCTCCCCCCAAACCCCCCTCCCTTTAAAATTAATGGAAAATGTAAACCTAAACGTAGAGTCGGATTCGTAACCTCGAAGTTACAAGTCAACTCGCTCAACTATCGAGGGAGAGTAAACGCGGCGACTGTGGCGGCACTCGCCACCGATGCGAAGTCAGCATCACGAAGTTGGCGTTAAATTCGAACGTTTGAATCAGTTATTTTCTTTCCGGCCCTTTTCAGCCCTGAACCGTGGAAGCGCCGAAATTCGGGTTTCATTTTTAACGCGGCAGCTTATACCTCCCGAGCGTTACCGACTACTGCCGGTGGTGGTCGGTAAGTTATCCTCCGCCGAGGTCGACTCGCGTTACCGATGCACTCGTAAAAACTTTTTCGCGAATCTTCGCGAATTTTTGCGCGCGGTAAACCTTTGTCTCCGCGTCCTCCGTCCGACGAGCCTACTCTCGCCCGCACCCGTCGACCCGTTCTCGAGCTATACGGCGACAAAGAAACTTTGATTTTTCACTAATTTGACGTCACCAAAAAGTTACGGCCAACTGGGAATTAAAGGTATATTGCCTTTCCGAATTTTCCGGGAGCCCGTCGGGCCTTCGGCCCCGCTCGGCTCGGCTCGGCTCGAGGTCGAGGTCGTCGGTAGCGACGATGGTGGCGGGGAGGTGCGCAATTGGTGTGTCATCGCCATCCCCCCCAACCCCCCTCCCCCTTTAAAATTAATGGAAAATGTAAACCCAAACGTAGAGTCGGATTCGTAACCTCGAAGTTACAAGTCGATTCACTCAACTATCAAGGGAGAGTAAACGCGGCGACTGTGGCGGCACTCGCCACCGATGCGAAGTCAGCATCACGAAGTTGGCGTTAAATTCGAACGTTTGAATCAGTTATTATCTTTCCGGCCCTTTTCAGCCCTGAACCGTGGAAGCGCCGAAATTCGGGTTTTATTTTTAACGCGGCAGCTTATACCTCCCTAGCGTTACCGACTACTGCCGGTGGTGGTCGTTAAGTTATCCTCCGCCGAGGTCGACGCGCGTTACCGATGCACTCGTTAAAACTTTTTCGCGAATTTTCGCGAATTTTTCGCGCGGTAAACCTTTGTCTCCGCGTCCTCCGTCCGACGAGCCTACTCTCGCCCGCACCCGTCGACCCGTTCTCGAGCTATACGGCGACAAAGAAACATTGATTTTTCACTAATTTGACGTCACCGAAAAAGTTACGGCCAACTGGGAATTAAAGGTATATTGCCTTTCCGAATTTTCCGGGAGCCCATCGGGCCTTCGGCCCCGCTCGGCTCGGCTCGGCTCGAGGTCGAGGTCGTCGGTAGCGACGATGGTGGCGGGGAGGCGCGCGATTGGTCTGTCATCGCCATCTTCCCCCCCAACCCCCCTCCCCCTTTAAAATTAATGGAAAATGTAAACCCAAACGTAGAGTCGGATTCGTAACCTCGAAGTTACAAGTCGATTCGCTCAACTATCAAGGGAGAGTAAACGCGGCGACTGTGGCGGCACTCGCCACCGATGCGAAGTCAGCATCACGAAGTTAGCGTTAAATTTGAACGTTTGAATCAGTTATTTTCTTTCCGGCCCTTTTCAGCCCTGAACCGTGGAAGCGCCGAAATTCGGGTTTCATTTTTAACGCGGCAGCTTATACCTCCCGAGCGTTACCGACTACTGCCGGTGGTGGTCGGTAAGTTATCCTCCGCCGAGGTCGACGCGCGTTACCGATGCACTCGTAAAAACTTTTTCGCGAATTTTCGCGAATTTTTCGCGCGGTAAACCTTTGTCTCCGCGTCCTCCGTCCGACGAGCCTACTCTCGCCCGCACCCGTCGACCCGTTCTCGAGCTATACGGCGACAAAGAAACATTGATTTTTCACTAATTTGACGTCACCGAAAAAGTTACGACCAACTGGGAATTAAAGGTATATTGCCTTTCCGAATTTTCCGGGAGCCCATCGGGCCTTCGGCCCCGCTCGGCTCGGCTCGGCTCGAGGTCGAGGTCGTCGGTAGCGACGATGGTGGCGGGGAGGCGCGCGATTGGTCTGTCATCGCCATCCTCCCCCCAAACCCCCCTCCCTTTAAAATTAATGGAAAATGTAAACCTAAACGTAGAGTCGGATTCGTAACCTCGAAGTTACAAGTCAACTCGCTCAACTATCGAGGGAGAGTAAACGCGGCGACTGTGGCGGCACTCGCCACCGATGCGAAGTCAGCATCACGAAGTTGGCGTTAAATTCGAACGTTTGAATCAGTTATTTTCTTTCCGGCCCTTTTCAGCCCTGAACCGTGGAAGCGCCGAAATTCGGGTTTCATTTTTAACGCGGCAGCTTATACCTCCCGAGCGTTACCGACTACTGCCGGTGGTGGTCGGTAAGTTATCCTCCGCCGAGGTCGACGCGCGTTACCGATGCACTCGTAAAAACTTTTTCGCGAATTTTCGCGAATTTTTCGCGCGGTAAACCTTTGTCTCCGCGTCCTCCGTCCGACGAGCCTACTCTCGCCCGCACCCGTCGACCCGTTCTCGAGCTATACGGCGACAAAGAAACATTGATTTTTCACTAATTTGACGTCACCGAAAAAGTTACGGCCAACTGGGAATTAAAGGTATATTGCCTTTCCGAATTTTCCGGGAGCCCATCGGGCCTTCGGCCCCGCTCGGCTCGGCTCGGCTCGAGGTCGAGGTCGTCGGTAGCGACGATGGTGGCGGGGAGGCGCGCGATTGGTCTGTCATCGCCATCTTCCCCCCCAACCCCCCTCCCCCTTTAAAATTAATGGAAAATGTAAACCCAAACGTAGAGTCGGATTCGTAACCTCGAAGTTACAAGTCGATTCGCTCAACTATCAAGGGAGAGTAAACGCGGCGACTGTGGCGGCACTCGCCACCGATGCGAAGTCAGCATCACGAAGTTGGCGTTAAATTTGTACGTTTGAATCAGTTATTTTCTTTCCGGCCCTTTTCAGCCCTGAACCGTGGAAGCGCCGAAATTCGGGTTTCATTTTTAACGCGGCAGCTTATACCTCCCGAGCGTTACCGACTACTGCCGGTGGTGGTCGGTAAGTTATCCTCCGCCGAGGTCGACGCGCGTTACCGATGCACTCGTAAAAACTTTTTCGCGAATTTTCGCGAATTTTTCGCGCGGTAAACCTTTGTCTCCGCGTCCTCCGTCCGACGAGCCTACTCTCGCCCGCACCCTTCAACCCGTTCTCGAGCTATACGGCGACAAAGAAACATTGATTTTTCACTAATTTGACGTCACCGAAAAAGTTACGGCCAACTGGGAATTAAAGGTATATTGCCTTTCCGAATTTTCCGGGAGCCCATCGGGCCTTCGGCCCCGCTCGGCTCGGCTCGGCTCGAGGTCGAGGTCGTCGGTAGCGACGATGGTGGCGGGGAGGCGCGCGATTGGTCTGTCATCGCCATCCTCCCCCCAAACCCCCCTCCCTTTAAAATTAATGGAAAATGTAAACCTAAACGTAGAGTCGGATTCGTAACCTCGAAGTTACAAGTCAACTCGCTCAACTATCGAGGGAGAGTAAACGCGGCGACTGTGGCGGCACTCGCCACCGATGCGAAGTCAGCATCACGAAGTTGGCGTTAAATTCGAACGTTTGAATCAGTTATTTTCTTTCCGGCCCTTTTCAGCCCTGAACCGTGGAAGCGCCGAAATTCGGGTTTCATTTTTAACGCGGCAGCTTATACCTCCCGAGCGTTACCGACTACTGCCGGTGGTGGTCGGTAAGTTATCCTCCGCCGAGGTCGACTCGCGTTACCGATGCACTCGTAAAAACTTTTTCGCGAATCTTCGCGAATTTTTGCGCGCGGTAAACCTTTGTCTCCGCGTCCTCCGTCCGACGAGCCTACTCTCGCCCGCACCCGTCGACCCGTTCTCGAGCTATACGGCGACAAAGAAACTTTGATTTTTCACTAATTTGACGTCACCGAAAAAGTTACGGCCAACTGGGAATTAAAGGTATATTGCCTTTCCGAATTTTCCGGGAGCCCGTCGGGCCTTCGGCCCCGCTCGGCTCGAGGTCGAGGTCGTCGGTAGCGACGATGGTGGCGGGGAGGTGCGCAATTGGTGTGTCATCGCCATCCCCCCCAACCCCCCTCCCCCTTTAAAATTAATGGAAAATGTAAACCCAAACGTAGAGTCGGATTCGTAACCTCGAAGTTACAAGTCGATTCACTCAACTATCAAGGGAGAGTAAACGCGGCGACTGTGGCGGCACTCGCCACCGATGCGAAGTCAGCATCACGAAGTTGGCGTTAAATTCGAACGTTTGAATCAGTTATTTTCTTTCCGGCCCTTTTCAGCCCTGAACCGTGGAAGCGCCGAAATTCGGGTTTCATTTTTAACGCGGCAGCTTATACCTCCCGAGCGTTACCGACTACTGCCGGTGGTGGTCGGTAAGTTATCCTCCGCCGAGGTCGACGCGCGTTACCGATGCACTCGTAAAAACTTTTTCGCGAATCTTCGCGCATTTTTGCGCGCGGTAAACCTTTGTCTCCGCGTCCTCCGTCCGACGAGCCTACTTTCGCCCGCACCCGTCGACCCGTTCTCGAGCTATACGGCGACAAAGAAACTTTGATTTTTCACTAATTTGACGTCACCAAAAAGTTACGGCCAACTGGGAATTAAAGGTATATTGCCTTTCCGAATTTTCCGGGAGCCCGTCGGGCCTTCGGCCCCGCTCGGCTCGGCTCGGCTCGAGGTCGAGGTCGTCGGTAGCGACGATGGTGGCGGTGAGGTGCGCAATTGGTGTGTCATCGCCATCCCCCCCAACCCCCCTCCCCCTTTAAAATTAATGGAAAATGTAAACCCAAACGTAGAGTCGGATTCGTAACCTCGAAGTTACAAGTCGATTCGTTCAACTATCAAGGGAGAGTAAACGCGGCGACTGTGGCGGCACTCGCCACCGATGCGAAGTCAGCATCACGAAGTTGGCGTTAAATTCGAACGTTTGATTCAGTTATTTTCTTTCCGGCCCTTTTCAGCCCTGAACCGTGGAAGCGCCGAAATTCGGGTTTCATTTTTAACGCGGCAGCTTATACCTCCCGAGCGTTACCGACTACTGCCGGTGGTGGTCGGTAAGTTATCCTCCGCCGAGGTCGACGCGCGTTACCGATGCACACGTAAAAAATTTTTCGCAAATTTTCGCGAATTTTTCGCGCGGTAAACCTTCGTCTCCGCGTCCTCCGTCCGACGAGCCTACTCTCGCCCGCACCCGTCGACCCGTTCTCGAGCTATACGGCGACAAAGAAACATTGATTTTTCACTAATTTGACGTCACCGAAAAAGTTACGGCCAACTGGGAATTAAAGGTATATTGCCTTTCCGAATTTTCCGGGAGCCCATCGGGCCTTCGGCCCCGCTCGGCTCGGCTCGGCTCGAGGTCGAGGTCGTCGGTAGCGACGATGGTGGCGGGGAGGCGCGCGATTGGTCTGTCATCGCCATCCTCCCCCCCAACCCCCCTACCCCTTTAAAATTAATGGAAAATGTAAACCCAAACGTAGAGTCGGATTCGTAACCTCGAAGTTACAAGTCGATTCGCTCAACTATCAAGGGAGAGTAAACGGGGCGACTGTGGCGGCACTCGCCACCGATGCGAAGTCAGCATCACGAAGTTGGCGTTAAATTCGAACGTTTGATTCAGTTATTTTCTTTCCGGCCCTTTTCAGCCCTGAACCGTGGAAGCGCCGAAATTCGGGTTTCATTTTTAACGCGGCAGCTTATACCTCCCGAGCGTTACCGACTACTGCCGGTGGTGGTCGGTAAGTTATCCTCCGCCGAGGTCGACGCGCGTTACCGATGCACACGTAAAAAATTTTTCGCAAATTTTCGCGAATTTTTCGCGCGGTAAACCTTCGTCTCCGCGTCCTCCGTCCGACGAGCCTACTCTCGCCCGCACCCGTCGACCCGTTCTCGAGCTATACGGCGATAAAGAAACATTGATTTTTCACTAATTTTACGTCACCGAAAAAGTTACGGCCAACTGGGAATTAAAGGTATATTGCCTTTCCGAATTTTCCGGGAGCCCGTCGGGCCTTCGGCCCCGCTCGGCTCGGCTCGGCTCGAGGTCGAGGTCGTCGGTAGCGACGATGGTGGCGGTGAGGTGCGCAATTGGTGTGTCATCGCCATCCCCCCCAACCCCCCTCCCCCTTTAAAATTAATGGAAAATGTAAACCCAAACGTAGAGTCGGATTCGTAACCTCGAAGTTACAAGTCGATTCGTTCAACTATCAAGGGAGAGTAAACGCGGCGACTGTGGCGGCACTCGCCACCGATGCGAAGTCAGCATCACGAAGTTGGCGTTAAATTCGAACGTTTGATTCAGTTATTTTCTTTCCGGCCCTTTTCAGCCCTGAACCGTGGAAGCGCCGAAATTCGGGTTTCATTTTTAACGCGGCAGCTTATACCTCCCGAGCGTTACCGACTACTGCCGGTGGTGGTCGGTAAGTTATCCTCCGCCGAGGTCGACGCGCGTTACCGATGCACACGTAAAAAATTTTTCGCAAATTTTCGCGAATTTTTCGCGCGGTAAACCTTCGTCTCCGCGTCCTCCGTCCGACGAGCCTACTCTCGCCCGCACCCGTCGACCCGTTCTCGAGCTATACGGCGACAAAGAAACATTGATTTTTCACTAATTTGACGTCACCGAAAAAGTTACGGCCAACTGGGAATTAAAGGTATATTGCCTTTCCGAATTTTCCGGGAGCCCATCGGGCCTTCGGCCCCGCTCGGCTCGGCTCGGCTCGAGGTCGAGGTCGTCGGTAGCGACGATGGTGGCGGGGAGGCGCGCGATTGGTCTGTCATCGCCATCCTCCCCCCCAACCCCCCTACCCCTTTAAAATTAATGGAAAATGTAAACCCAAACGTAGAGTCGGATTCGTAACCTCGAAGTTACAAGTCGATTCGCTCAACTATCAAGGGAGAGTAAACGGGGCGACTGTGGCGGCACTCGCCACCGATGCGAAGTCAGCATCACGAAGTTGGCGTTAAATTCGAACGTTTGATTCAGTTATTTTCTTTCCGGCCCTTTTCAGCCCTGAACCGTGGAAGCGCCGAAATTCGGGTTTCATTTTTAACGCGGCAGCTTATACCTCCCGAGCGTTACCGACTACTGCCGGTGGTGGTCGGTAAGTTATCCTCCGCCGAGGTCGACGCGCGTTACCGATGCACACGTAAAAAATTTTTCGCAAATTTTCGCGAATTTTTCGCGCGGTAAACCTTCGTCTCCGCGTCCTCCGTCCGACGAGCCTACTCTCGCCCGCACCCGTCGACCCGTTCTCGAGCTATACGGCGATAAAGAAACATTGATTTTTCACTAATTTTACGTCACCGAAAAAGTTACGGCCAACTGGGAATTAAAGGTATATTGCCTTTCCGAATTTTCCGGGAGCCCGTCGGGCCTTCGGCCCCGCTCGGCTCGGCTCGGCTCGAGGTCGAGGTCGTCGGTAGCGACGATGGTGGCGGTGAGGTGCGCAATTGGTGTGTCATCGCCATCCCCCCCAACCCCCCTCCCCCTTTAAAATTAATGGAAAATGTAAACCCAAACGTAGAGTCGGATTCGTAACCTCGAAGTTACAAGTCGATTCGTTCAACTATCAAGGGAGAGTAAACGCGGCGACTGTGGCGGCACTCGCCACCGATGCGAAGTCAGCATCACGAAGTTGGCGTTAAATTCGAACGTTTGATTCAGTTATTTTCTTTCCGGCCCTTTTCAGCCCTGAACCGTGGAAGCGCCGAAATTCGGGTTTCATTTTTAACGCGGCAGCTTATACCTCCCGAGCGTTACCGACTACTGCCGGTGGTGGTCGGTAAGTTATCCTCCGCCGAGGTCGACGCGCGTTACCGATGCACACGTAAAAAATTTTTCGCAAATTTTCGCGAATTTTTCGCGCGGTAAACCTTCGTCTCCGCGTCCTCCGTCCGACGAGCCTACTCTCGCCCGCACCCGTCGACCCGTTCTCGAGCTATACGGCGACAAAGAAACATTGATTTTTCACTAATTTGACGTCACCGAAAAAGTTACGGCCAACTGGGAATTAAAGGTATATTGCCTTTCCGAATTTTCCGGGAGCCCATCGGGCCTTCGGCCCCGCTCGGCTCGGCTCGGCTCGAGGTCGAGGTCGTCGGTAGCGACGATGGTGGCGGGGAGGCGCGCGATTGGTCTGTCATCGCCATCCTCCCCCCCAACCCCCCTACCCCTTTAAAATTAATGGAAAATGTAAACCCAAACGTAGAGTCGGATTCGTAACCTCGAAGTTACAAGTCGATTCGCTCAACTATCAAGGGAGAGTAAACGGGGCGACTGTGGCGGCACTCGCCACCGATGCGAAGTCAGCATCACGAAGTTGGCGTTAAATTCGAACGTTTGATTCAGTTATTTTCTTTCCGGCCCTTTTCAGCCCTGAACCGTGGAAGCGCCGAAATTCGGGTTTCATTTTTAACGCGGCAGCTTATACCTCCCGAGCGTTACCGACTACTGCCGGTGGTGGTCGGTAAGTTATCCTCCGCCGAGGTCGACGCGCGTTACCGATGCACACGTAAAAAATTTTTCGCAAATTTTCGCGAATTTTTCGCGCGGTAAACCTTTGTCTCCGGGTCCTCCGTCCGACGAGCCTACTCTCGCCCGCACCCGTCGACCCGTTCTCGAGCTGTACGGCGACAAAGAAACATTGATTTTTCACTAATTTGACGTCACCGAAAAAGTTACGGCCAACTGGGAATTAAAGGTATATTGCCTTTCCGAATTTTCCGGGAGCCCATCGGGCCTTCGGCCCCGCTCGGCTCGGCTCGGCTCGAGGTCGAGGTCGTCGGTAGCGACGATGGTGGCGGGGAGGCGCGCGATTGGTCTGTCATCGCCATCCTCCCCCCCAACCCCCCTTCCCCTTTAAAATTAATGGAAAATGTAAACCCAAACGTAGAGTCGGATTCGTAACCTCGAAGTTACAAGTCGATTCGTTCAACTATCAAGGGAGAGTAAACGCGGCGACTGTGGCGGCACTCGCCACCGATGCGAAGTCAGCATCACGAAGTTGGCGTTAAATTCGAACGTTTGATTCAGTTATTTTCTTTCCGGCCCTTTTCAGCCCTGAACCGTGGAAGCGCCGAAATTCGGGTTTCATTTTTAACGCGGCAGCTTATACCTCCCGAGCGTTACCGACTACTGCCGGTGGTGGTCGGTAAGTTATCCTCCGCCGAGGTCGACGCGCGTTACCGATGCACACGTAAAAAATTTTTCGCAAATTTTCGCGAATTTTTCGCGCGGTAAACCTTCGTCTCCGCGTCCTCCGTCCGACGAGCCTACTCTCGCCCGCACCCGTCGACCCGTTCTCGAGCTATACGGCGACAAAGAAACATTGATTTTTCACTAATTTGACGTCACCGAAAAAGTTACGGCCAACTGGGAATTAAAGGTATATTGCCTTTCCGAATTTTCCGGGAGCCCATCGGGCCTTCGGCCCCGCTCGGCTCGGCTCGGCTCGAGGTCGAGGTCGTCGGTAGCGACGATGGTGGCGGGGAGGCGCGCGATTGGTCTGTCATCGCCATCCTCCCCCCCAACCCCCCTACCCCTTTAAAATTAATGGAAAATGTAAACCCAAACGTAGAGTCGGATTCGTAACCTCGAAGTTACAAGTCGATTCGCTCAACTATCATGGGAGAGTAAACGGGGCGACTGTGGCGGCACTCGCCACCGATGCGAAGTCAGCATCACGAAGTTGGCGTTAAATTCGAACGTTTGATTCAGTTATTTTCTTTCCGGCCCTTTTCAGCCCTGAACCGTGGAAGCGCCGAAATTCGGGTTTCATTTTTAACGCGGCAGCTTATACCTCCCGAGCGTTACCGACTACTGCCGGTGGTGGTCGGTAAGTTATCCTCCGCCGAGGTCGACGCGCGTTACCGATGCACACGTAAAAAATTTTTCGCAAATTTTCGCGATTTTTTCGCGCGGTAAACCTTCGTCTCCGCGTCCTCCGTCCGACGAGCCTACTCTCGCCCGCACCCGTCGACCCGTTCTCGAGCTATACGGCGACAAAGAAACATTGATTTTTCACTAATTTGACGTCACCGAAAAAGTTACGGCCAACTGGGAATTAAAGGTATATTGCCTTTCCGAATTTTCCGGGAGCCCATCGGGCCTTCGGCCCCGCTCGGCTCGGCTCGGCTCGAGGTCGAGGTCGTCGGTAGCGACGATGGTGGCGGGGAGGCGCGCGATTGGTCTGTCATCGCCATCCTCCCCCCCAACCCCCCTTCCCCTTTAAAATTAATGGAAAATGTAAACCCAAACGTAGAGTCGGATTCGTAACCTCGAAGTTACAAGTCGATTCGCTCAACTATCAAGGGAGAGTAAACGCGGCGACTGTGGCGGCACTCGCCACCGATGCGAAGTCAGCATCACGAAGTTGGCGTTAAATTTGAACGTTTGAATCAGTTATTTTCTTTCCGGCCCTTTTCAGCCCTGAACCGTGGAAGCACCGAAATTCGGGTTTCATTTTTAACGCGGCAGCTTATACCTCCCGAGCGTTACCGACTACTGCCGGTGGTGGTCGTTAAGTTATCCTCCGCCGAGGTCGACGCGCGTTACCGATGCACTCGTAAAAACTTTTTCGCGAATCTTCGCGAATTTTTCGCGCGGTAAACCTTTGTCTCCGCGTCCTCCGTCCGACGAGCCTACTCTCGCCCGCACCCGTCGACCCGTTCTCGAGCTATACGGCGACAAAGAAACATTGATTTTTCACTAATTTGACGTCACCGAAAAAGTTACGGCCAACTATGAATTAAAGGTATATTGCCTTTCCGAATTTTCCGGGAGCCCATCGGGCCTTCGGCCCCGCTCGGCTCGGCTCGGCTCGAGGTTGAGGTCGTCGGTAGCGACGATGGTGGCGGGGAGATGCGCAATTGGTGTGTCATCGCCATCCCCCCCAACCCCCCCTGCCCCTTTAAAATTAATGGAAAATGTAAACCCAAACGTAGAGTCGGATTCGTAACCTCGAAGTTACAAGTCGATTCGCTCAACTATCAAGGGAGAGTAAACGCGGCGACTGTGGCGGCACTCGCCACCGATGCGAAGTCAGCATCACGAAGTTGGCGTTAAATTCGAACGTTTGAATCAGTTATTTTCTTTCCGGCCCTTTTCGGCCCTGAACCGTGGAAGCGCCGAAATTCGGGTTTCATTTTTAACGCGGCAGCTTATACCTCCCGAGCGTTACCGACTACTGCCGGTGGTGGTCGGTAAGTTATCCTCCGCCGAGGTCGACGCGCGTTACCGATGCACACGTAAAAAATTTTTCGCAAATTTTCGCGAATTTTTCGCGCGGTAAACCTTCGTCTCCGCGTCCTCCGTCCGACGAGCCTACTCTCGCCCGCACCCGTCGACCCGTTCTCGAGCTATACGGCGACAAAGAAACATTGATTTTTCACTAATTTGACGTCACCGAAAAAGTTACGGCCAACTGGGAATTAAAGGTATATTGCCTTTCCGAATTTTCCGGGAGCCCATCGGGCCTTCGGCCCCGCTCGGCTCGGCTCGGCTCGAGGTCGAGGTCGTCGGTAGCGACGATGGTGGCGGGGAGGCGCGCGATTGGTCTGTCATCGCCATCCTCCCCCCCAACCCCCCTACCCCTTTAAAATTAATGGAAAATGTAAACCCAAACGTAGAGTCGGATTCGTAACCTCGAAGTTACAAGTCGATTCGCTCAACTATCATGGGAGAGTAAACGGGGCGACTGTGGCGGCACTCGCCACCGATGCGAAGTCAGCATCACGAAGTTGGCGTTAAATTCGAACGTTTGATTCAGTTATTTTCTTTCCGGCCCTTTTCAGCCCTGAACCGTGGAAGCGCCGAAATTCGGGTTTCATTTTTAACGCGGCAGCTTATACCTCCCGAGCGTTACCGACTACTGCCGGTGGTGGTCGGTAAGTTATCCTCCGCCGAGGTCGACGCGCGTTACCGATGCACACGTAAAAAATTTTTCGCAAATTTTCGCGATTTTTTCGCGCGGTAAACCTTCGTCTCCGCGTCCTCCGTCCGACGAGCCTACTCTCGCCCGCACCCGTCGACCCGTTCTCGAGCTATACGGCGACAAAGAAACATTGATTTTTCACTAATTTGACGTCACCGAAAAAGTTACGGCCAACTGGGAATTAAAGGTATATTGCCTTTCCGAATTTTCCGGGAGCCCATCGGGCCTTCGGCCCCGCTCGGCTCGGCTCGGCTCGAGGTCGAGGTCGTCGGTAGCGACGATGGTGGCGGGGAGGCGCGCGATTGGTCTGTCATCGCCATCCTCCCCCCCAACCCCCCTTCCCCTTTAAAATTAATGGAAAATGTAAACCCAAACGTAGAGTCGGATTCGTAACCTCGAAGTTACAAGTCGATTCGCTCAACTATCAAGGGAGAGTAAACGCGGCGACTGTGGCGGCACTCGCCACCGATGCGAAGTCAGCATCACGAAGTTGGCGTTAAATTTGAACGTTTGAATCAGTTATTTTCTTTCCGGCCCTTTTCAGCCCTGAACCGTGGAAGCACCGAAATTCGGGTTTCATTTTTAACGCGGCAGCTTATACCTCCCGAGCGTTACCGACTACTGCCGGTGGTGGTCGTTAAGTTATCCTCCGCCGAGGTCGACGCGCGTTACCGATGCACTCGTAAAAACTTTTTCGCGAATCTTCGCGAATTTTTCGCGCGGTAAACCTTTGTCTCCGCGTCCTCCGTCCGACGAGCCTACTCTCGCCCGCACCCGTCGACCCGTTCTCGAGCTATACGGCGACAAAGAAACATTGATTTTTCACTAATTTGACGTCACCGAAAAAGTTACGGCCAACTGCGAATTAAAGGTATATTGCCTTTCCGAATTTTCCGGGAGCCCATCGGGCCTTCGGCCCCGCTCGGCTCGGCTCGGCTCGAGGTTGAGGTCGTCGGTAGCGACGATGGTGGCGGGGAGATGCGCAATTGGTGTGTCATCGCCATCCCCCCCAACCCCCCCTGCCCCTTTAAAATTAATGGAAAATGTAAACCCAAACGTAGAGTCGGATTCGTAACCTCGAAGTTACAAGTCGATTCGCTCAACTATCAAGGGAGAGTAAACGCGGCGACTGTGGCGGCACTCGCCACCGATGCGAAGTCAGCATCACGAAGTTGGCGTTAAATTCGAACGTTTGAATCAGTTATTTTCTTTCCGGCCCTTTTCGGCCCTGAACCGTGGAAGCGCCGAAATTCGGGTTTCATTTTTAACGCGGCAGCTTATACCTCCCGAGCGTTACCGACTACTGCCGGTGGTGGTCGTTAAGTTATCCTCCGCCGAGGTCGACGCGCGTTACCGATGCACCCGTAAAAACTTTTTCGCGAATTTTCGCGAATTTTTCGCGCGGTAAACCTTTGTCTCCGGGTCCTCCGTCCGACGAGCCTACTCTCGCCCGCACCCGTCGACCCGTTCTCGAGCTGTACGGCGACAAAGAAACATTGATTTTTCACTAATTTTACGTCACCGAAAAAGTTACGGTCAACTGGGAATTAAAGGTATATTGCCTTTCCGAATTTTCCGGGAGCCCATCGGGCCTTCGGCCCCGCTCGGCTCGGCTCGGCTCGAGGTCGAGGTCGTCGGTAGCGACGATGGTGGCGGGGAGGCGCGCGATTGGTCTGTCATCGCCATCCTCCCCAACCCCCCCTCCCCCCTTTAAAATTAATGGAAAATGTAAACCCAAACGTAGAGTCGGATTCGTAACCTCGAAGTTACAAGTCGATTCGCTCAACTATCAAGGGAGAGTAAACGGGGCGACTGTGGCGGCACTCGCCACCGATGCGAAGTCAGCATCACGAAGTTGGCGTTAAATTCGAACGTTTGAATCAGTTATTTTCTTTCCGGCCCTTTTCGGCCCTGAACCGTGGAAGCGCCGAAATTCGGGTTTCATTTTTAACGCGGCAGCTTATACCTCCCGAGCGTTACCGACTACTGCCGGTGGTGGTCGTTAAGTTATCCTCCGCCGAGGTCGACGCGCGTTACCGATGCACTCGTAAAAACTTTTTCGCGAATCTTCGCGAATTTTTCGCGCGGTAAACCTTTGTCTCCGCGTCCTCCGTCCGACGAGCCTACTCTCGCCCGCACCCGTCGACCCGTTCTCGAGCTATACGGCGACAAAGAAACATTGATTTTTCACTAATTTGACGTCACCGAAAAAGTTACGGCCAACTGCGAATTAAAGGTATATTGCCTTTCCGAATTTTCCGGGAGCCCATCGGGCCTTCGGCCCCGCTCGGCTCGAGGTTGAGGTCGTCGGTAGCGACGATGGTGGCGGGGAGATGCGCAATTGGTGTGTCATCGCCATCCCCCCCAACCCCCCCTCCCCCTTTAAAATTAATGGAAAATGTAAACCCAAACGTAGAGTCGGATTCGTAACCTCGAAGTTACAAGTCGATTCGCTCAACTATCAAGGGAGAGTAAACGGGGCGACTGTGGCGGCACTCGCCACCGATGCGAAGTCAGCATCACGAAGTTGGCGTTAAATTCGAACGTTTGAATCAGTTATTTTCTTTCCGGCCCTTTTCGGCCCTGAACCGTGGAAGCGCCGAAATTCGGGTTTCATTTTTAACGCGGCAGCTTATACCTCCCGAGCGTTACCGACTACTGCCGGTGGTGGTCGTTAAGTTATCCTCCGCCGAGGTCGACGCGCGTTACCGATGCACTCGTAAAAACTTTTTCGCGAATTTTCGCGAATTTTTCGCGCGGTAAACCTTTGTCTCCGGGTCCTCCGTCCGACGAGCCTACTCTCGCCCGCACCCGTCGACCCGTTCTCGAGCTGTACGGCGACAAAGAAACATTGATTTTTCACTAATTTGACGTCACCGAAAAAGTTACGGTCAACTGGGAATTAAAGGTATATTGCCTTTCCGAATTTTCCGGGAGCCCATCGGGCCTTCGGCCCCGCTCGGCTCGGCTCGGCTCGAGGTCGAGGTCGTCGGTAGCGACGATGGTGGCGGGGAGGCGCGCGATTGGTCTGTCATCGCCATCCTCCCCCCAAACCCCCCTCCCTTTAAAATTAATGGAAAATGTAAACCTAAACGTAGAGTCGGATTCGTAACCTCGAAGTTACAAGTCAACTCGCTCAACTATCGAGGGAGAGTAAACGCGGCGACTGTGGCGGCACTCGCCACCGATGCGAAGTCAGCATCACGAAGTTGGCGTTAAATTCGAACGTTTGAATCAGTTATTTTCTTTCCGGCCCTTTTCAGCCCTGAACCGTGGAAGCGCCGAAATTCGGGTTTCATTTTTAACGCGGCAGCTTATACCTCCCGAGCGTTACCGACTACTGCCGGTGGTGGTCGGTAAGTTATCCTCCGCCGAGGTCGACGCGCGTTACCGATGCACTCGTAAAAACTTTTTCGCGAATCTTCGCGAATTTTTGCGCGCGGTAAACCTTTGTCTCCGCGTCCTCCGTCCGACGAGCCTACTTTCGCCCGCACCCGTCGACCCGTTCTCGAGCTATACGGCGACAAAGAAACTTTGATTTTTCACTAATTTGACGTCACCAAAAAGTTACGGCCAACTGGGAATTAAAGGTATATTGCCTTTCCGAATTTTCCGGGAGCCCGTCGGGCCTTCGGCCCCGCTCGGCTCGGCTCGGCTCGAGGTCGAGGTCGTCGGTAGCGACGATGGTGGCGGTGAGGTGCGCAATTGGTGTGTCATCGCCATCCCCCCCAACCCCCCTCCCCCTTTAAAATTAATGGAAAATGTAAACCCAAACGTAGAGTCGGATTCGTAACCTCGAAGTTACAAGTCGATTCGCTCAACTATCAAGGGAGAGTAAACGCGGCGACTGTGGCGGCACTCGCCACCGATGCGAAGTCAGCATCACGAAGTTGGCGTTAAATTTGAACGTTTGAATCAGTTATTTTCTTTCCGGCCCTTTTCAGCCCTGAACCGTGGAAGCGCCGAAATTCGGGTTTCATTTTTAACGCGGCAGCTTATACCTCCCGAGCGTTACCGACTACTGCCGGTGGTGGTCGTTAAGTTATCCTCCGCCGAGGTCGACGCGCGTTACCGATGCACTCGTAAAAACTTTTTCGCGAATCTTCGCGAATTTTTCGCGCGGTAAACCTTTGTCTCCGCGTCCTCCGTCCGACGAGCCTACTCTCGCCCGCACCCGTCGACCCGTTCTCGAGCTATACGGCGACAAAGAAACATTGATTTTTCACTAATTTGACGTCACCGAAAAAGTTACGGCCAACTGCGAATTAAAGGTATATTGCCTTTCCGAATTTTCCGGGAGCCCATCGGGCCTTCGGCCCCGCTCGGCTCGGCTCGGCTCGAGGTTGAGGTCGTCGGTAGCGACGATGGTGGCGGGGAGGTGCGCAATTGGTGTGTCATCGCCATCCCCCCCAACCCCCCCTCCCCTTTAAAATTAATGGAAAATGTAAACCCAAACGTAGAGTCGGATTCGTAACCTCGAAGTTACAAGTCGATTCGCTCAACTATCAAGGGAGAGTAAACGGGGCGACTGTGGCGGCACTCGCCACCGATGCGAAGTCAGCATCACGAAGTTGGCGTTAAATTCGAACGTTTGAATCAGTTATTTTCTTTCCGGCCCTTTTCGGCCCTGAACCGTGGAAGCGCCGAAATTCGGGTTTCATTTTTAACGCGGCAGCTTATACCTCCCGAGCGTTACCGACTACTGCCGGTGGTGGTCGTTAAGTTATCCTCCGCCGAGGTCGACGCGCGTTACCGATGCACTCGTAAAAACTTTTTCGCGAATTTTCGCGAATTTTTCGCGCGGTAAACCTTTGTCTCCGCGTCCTCCGTCCGACGAGCCTACTTTCGCCCGCACCCGTCGACCCGTTCTCGAGCTATACGGCGACAAAGAAACTTTGATTTTTCACTAATTTGACGTCACCAAAAAGTTACGGCCAACTGGGAATTAAAGGTATATTGCCTTTCCGAATTTTCCGGGAGCCCGTCGGGCCTTCGGCCCCGCTCGGCTCGGCTCGGCTCGAGGTCGAGGTCGTCGGTATCGACGATGGTGGCGGTGAGGTGCGCAATTGGTGTGTCATCGCCATCCCCCCCAATCCCCCTCCCCCTTTAAAATTAATGGAAAATGTAAACCCAAACGTAGAGTCGGATTCGTAACCTCGAAGTTACAAGTCGATTCGCTCAACTATCAAGGGAGAGTAAACGCGGCGACTGTGGCGGCACTCGCCACCGATGCGAAGTCAGCATCACGAAGTTGGCGTTAAATTCGAACGTTTGATTCAGTTATTTTCTTTCCGACCCTTTTCAGCCCTGAACCGTGGAAGCGCCGAAATTCGGGTTTCATTTTTAACGCGGCAGCTTATACCTCCCGAGCGTTACCGACTACTGCCGGTGGTGGTCGGTAAGTTATCCTCCGCCGAGGTCGACGCGCGTTACCGATGCACACGTAAAAAATTTTTCGCAAATTTTCGCGAATTGTTCGCGCGGTAAACCTTCGTCTCCGCGTCCTCCGTCCGACGAGCCTACTCTCGCCCGCACCCGTCGACCCGTTCTCGAGCTATACGGCGACAAAGAAACATTGATTTTTCACTAATTTGACGTCACCGAAAAAGTTACGGCCAACTGGGAATTAAAGGTATATTGCCTTTCCGAATTTTCCGGGAGCCCATCGGGCCTTCGGCCCCGCTCGGCTCGGCTCGGCTCGAGGTCGAGGTCGTCGGTAGCGACGGTGGTGGCGGGGAGGCGCGCGATTGGTCTGTCATCGCCATCCTCCCCCCCAACCCCCCTACCCCTTTAAAATTAATGGAAAATGTAAACCCAAACGTAGAGTCGGATTCGTAACCTCGAAGTTACAAGTCGATTCGCTCAACTATCAAGGGAGAGTAAACGCGGCGACTGTGGCGGCACTCGCCACCGATGCGAAGTCAGCATCACGAAGTTGGCGTTAAATTTGAACGTTTGAATCAGTTATTTTCTTTCCGGCCCTTTTCAGCCCTGAACCGTGGAAGCGCCGAAATTCGGGTTTCATTTTTAACGCGGCAGCTTATACCTCCCGAGCGTTACCGACTACTGCCGGTGGTGGTCGTTAAGTTATCCTCCGCCGAGGTCGACGCGCGTTACCGATGCACTCGTAAAAACTTTTTCGCGAATCTTCGCGAATTTTTCGCGCGGTAAACCTTTGTCTCCGCGTCCTCCGTCCGACGAGCCTACTCTCGCCCGCACCCGTCGACCCGTTCTCGAGCTGTACGGCGACAAAGAAACATTGATTTTTCACTAATTTGACGTCACCGAAAAAGTTACGGCCAACTGGGAATTAAAGGTATATTGCCTTTCCGAATTTTCCGGGAGCCCATCGGGCCTTCGGCCCCGCTCGGCTCGGCTCGGCTCGAGGTCGAGGTCGTCGGTAGCGACGATGGTGGCGGGGAGGCGCGCGATTGGTCTGTCATCGCCATCTTCCCCCCCAACCCCCCTCCCCCTTTAAAATTAATGGAAAATGTAAACCCAAACGTAGAGTCGGATTCGTAACCTCGAAGTTACAAGTCGATTCGCTCAACTATCAAGGGAGAGTAAACGCGGCGACTGTGGCGGCACTCGCCACCGATGCGAAGTCAGCATCACGAAGTTGGCGTTAAATTTGAACGTTTGAATCAGTTATTTTCTTTCCGGCCCTTTTCAGCCCTGAACCGTGGAAGCGCCGAAATTCGGGTTTCATTTTTAACGCGGCAGCTTATACCTCCCGAGCGTTACCGACTACTGCCGGTGGTGGTCGGTAAGTTATCCTCCGCCGAGGTCGACGCGCGTTACCGATGCACTCGTAAAAACTTTTTCGCGAATTTTCGCGAATTTTTCGCGCGGTAAACCTTTGTCTCCGCGTCCTCCGTCCGACGAGCCTACTCTCGCCCGCACCCGTCGACCCGTTCTCGAGCTATACGGCGACAAAGAAACATTGATTTTTCACTAATTTGACGTCACCGAAAAAGTTACGGCCAACTGGGAATTAAAGGTATATTGCCTTTCCGAATTTTCCGGGAGCCCATCGGGCCTTCGGCCCCGCTCGGCTCGGCTCGGCTCGAGGTCGAGGTCGTCGGTAGCGACGATGGTGGCGGGGAGGCGCGCGATTGGTCTGTCATCGCCATCCTCCCCCCCAACCCCCCTACCCCTTTAAAATTAATGGAAAATGTAAACCCAAACGTAGAGTCGGATTCGTAACCTCGAAGTTACAAGTCGATTCGCTCAACTATCAAGGGAGAGTAAACGGGGCGACTGTGGCGGCACTCGCCACCGATGCGAAGTCAGCATCACGAAGTTGGCGTTAAATTCGAACGTTTGATTCAGTTATTTTCTTTCCGGCCCTTTTCAGCCCTGAACCGTGGAAGCGCCGAAATTCGGGTTTCATTTTTAACGCGGCAGCTTATACCTCCCGAGCGTTACCGACTACTGCCGGTGGTGGTCGGTAAGTTATCCTCCGCCGAGGTCGACGCGCGTTACCGATGCACACGTAAAAAATTTTTCGCAAATTTTCGCGAATTTTTCGCGCGGTAAACCTTCGTCTCCGCGTCCTCCGTCCGACGAGCCTACTCTCGCCCGCACCCGTCGACCCGTTCTCGAGCTATACGGCGACAAAGAAACATTGATTTTTCACTAATTTGACGTCACCGAAAAAGTTACGGCCAACTGGGAATTAAAGGTATATTGCCTTTCCGAATTTTCCGGGAGCCCATCGGGCCTTCGGCCCCGCTCGGCTCGGCTCGGCTCGAGGTCGAGGTCGTCGGTAGCGACGATGGTGGCGGGGAGGCGCGCGATTGGTCTGTCATCGCCATCCTCCCCCCCAACCCCCCTACCCCTTTAAAATTAATGGAAAATGTAAACCCAAACGTAGAGTCGGATTCGTAACCTCGAAGTTACAAGTCGATTCGCTCAACTATCAAGGGAGAGTAAACGGGGCGACTGTGGCGGCACTCGCCACCGATGCGAAGTCAGCATCACGAAGTTGGCGTTAAATTCGAACGTTTGAATCAGTTATTTTCTTTCCGGCCCTTTTCGGCCCTGAACCGTGGAAGCGCCGAAATTCGGGTTTCATTTTTAACGCGGCAGCTTATACCTCCCGAGCGTTACCGACTACTGCCGGTGGTGGTCGTTAAGTTATCCTCCGCCGAGGTCGACGCGCGTTACCGATGCACTCGTAAAAACTTTTTCGCGAATTTTCGCGAATTTTTCGAGCGGTAAACCTTTGTCTCCGGGTCCTCCGTCCGACGAGCCTACTCTCGCCCGCACCCGTCGACCCGTTCTCGAGCTGTACGGCGACAAAGAAACATTGATTTTTCACTAATTTGACGTCACCGAAAAAGTTACGGCCAACTGGGAATTAAAGGTATATTGCCTTTCCGAATTTTCCGGGAGCCCATCGGGCCTTCGGCCCCGCTCGGCTCGGCTCGGCTCGAGGTCGAGGTCGTCGGTAGCGACGATGGTGGCGGGGAGGCGCGCGATTGGTCTGTCATCGCCATCCTCCCCCCCAACCCCCCTACCCCTTTAAAATTAATGGAAAATGTAAACCCAAACGTAGAGTCGGATTCGTAACCTCGAAGTTACAAGTCGATTCGTTCAACTATCAAGGGAGAGTAAACGCGGCGACTGTGGCGGCACTCGCCACCGATGCGAAGTCAGCATCACGAAGTTGGCGTTAAATTCGAACGTTTGATTCAGTTATTTTCTTTCCGGCCCTTTTCAGCCCTGAACCGTGGAAGCGCCGAAATTCGGGTTTCATTTTTAACGCGGCAGCTTATACCTCCCGAGCGTTACCGACTACTGCCGGTGGTGGTCGGTAAGTTATCCTCCGCCGAGGTCGACGCGCGTTACCGATGCACACGTAAAAAATTTTTCGCAAATTTTCGCGATTTTTTCGCGCGGTAAACCTTCGTCTCCGCGTCCTCCGTCCGACGAGCCTACTCTCGCCCGCACCCGTCGACCCGTTCTCGAGCTATACGGCGACAAAGAAACATTGATTTTTCACTAATTTGACGTCACCGAAAAAGTTACGGCCAACTGGGAATTAAAGGTATATTGCCTTTCCGAATTTTCCGGGAGCCCATCGGGCCTTCGGCCCCGCTCGGCTCGGCTCGGCTCGAGGTCGAGGTCGTCGGTAGCGACGATGGTGGCGGGGAGGCGCGCGATTGGTCTGTCATCGCCATCCTCCCCCCCAACCCCCCTTCCCCTTTAAAATTAATGGAAAATGTAAACCCAAACGTAGAGTCGGATTCGTAACCTCGAAGTTACAAGTCGATTCGCTCAACTATCAAGGGAGAGTAAACGCGGCGACTGTGGCGGCACTCGCCACCGATGCGAAGTCAGCATCACGAAGTTGGCGTTAAATTTGAACGTTTGAATCAGTTATTTTCTTTCCGGCCCTTTTCAGCCCTGAACCGTGGAAGCACCGAAATTCGGGTTTCATTTTTAACGCGGCAGCTTATACCTCCCGAGCGTTACCGACTACTGCCGGTGGTGGTCGTTAAGTTATCCTCCGCCGAGGTCGACGCGCGTTACCGATGCACTCGTAAAAACTTTTTCGCGAATCTTCGCGAATTTTTCGCGCGGTAAACCTTTGTCTCCGCGTCCTCCGTCCGACGAGCCTACTCTCGCCCGCACCCGTCGACCCGTTCTCGAGCTATACGGCGACAAAGAAACATTGATTTTTCACTAATTTGACGTCACCGAAAAAGTTACGGCCAACTATGAATTAAAGGTATATTGCCTTTCCGAATTTTCCGGGAGCCCATCGGGCCTTCGGCCCCGCTCGGCTCGGCTCGGCTCGAGGTTGAGGTCGTCGGTAGCGACGATGGTGGCGGGGAGATGCGCAATTGGTGTGTCATCGCCATCCCCCCCAACCCCCCCTGCCCCTTTAAAATTAATGGAAAATGTAAACCCAAACGTAGAGTCGGATTCGTAACCTCGAAGTTACAAGTCGATTCGCTCAACTATCAAGGGAGAGTAAACGCGGCGACTGTGGCGGCACTCGCCACCGATGCGAAGTCAGCATCACGAAGTTGGCGTTAAATTCGAACGTTTGAATCAGTTATTTTCTTTCCGGCCCTTTTCGGCCCTGAACCGTGGAAGCGCCGAAATTCGGGTTTCATTTTTAACGCGGCAGCTTATACCTCCCGAGCGTTACCGACTACTGCCGGTGGTGGTCGGTAAGTTATCCTCCGCCGAGGTCGACGCGCGTTACCGATGCACACGTAAAAAATTTTTCGCAAATTTTCGCGAATTTTTCGCGCGGTAAACCTTCGTCTCCGCGTCCTCCGTCCGACGAGCCTACTCTCGCCCGCACCCGTCGACCCGTTCTCGAGCTATACGGCGACAAAGAAACATTGATTTTTCACTAATTTGACGTCACCGAAAAAGTTACGGCCAACTGGGAATTAAAGGTATATTGCCTTTCCGAATTTTCCGGGAGCCCATCGGGCCTTCGGCCCCGCTCGGCTCGGCTCGGCTCGAGGTCGAGGTCGTCGGTAGCGACGATGGTGGCGGGGAGGCGCGCGATTGGTCTGTCATCGCCATCCTCCCCCCCAACCCCCCTACCCCTTTAAAATTAATGGAAAATGTAAACCCAAACGTAGAGTCGGATTCGTAACCTCGAAGTTACAAGTCGATTCGCTCAACTATCATGGGAGAGTAAACGGGGCGACTGTGGCGGCACTCGCCACCGATGCGAAGTCAGCATCACGAAGTTGGCGTTAAATTCGAACGTTTGATTCAGTTATTTTCTTTCCGGCCCTTTTCAGCCCTGAACCGTGGAAGCGCCGAAATTCGGGTTTCATTTTTAACGCGGCAGCTTATACCTCCCGAGCGTTACCGACTACTGCCGGTGGTGGTCGGTAAGTTATCCTCCGCCGAGGTCGACGCGCGTTACCGATGCACACGTAAAAAATTTTTCGCAAATTTTCGCGATTTTTTCGCGCGGTAAACCTTCGTCTCCGCGTCCTCCGTCCGACGAGCCTACTCTCGCCCGCACCCGTCGACCCGTTCTCGAGCTATACGGCGACAAAGAAACATTGATTTTTCACTAATTTGACGTCACCGAAAAAGTTACGGCCAACTGGGAATTAAAGGTATATTGCCTTTCCGAATTTTCCGGGAGCCCATCGGGCCTTCGGCCCCGCTCGGCTCGGCTCGGCTCGAGGTCGAGGTCGTCGGTAGCGACGATGGTGGCGGGGAGGCGCGCGATTGGTCTGTCATCGCCATCCTCCCCCCCAACCCCCCTTCCCCTTTAAAATTAATGGAAAATGTAAACCCAAACGTAGAGTCGGATTCGTAACCTCGAAGTTACAAGTCGATTCGCTCAACTATCAAGGGAGAGTAAACGCGGCGACTGTGGCGGCACTCGCCACCGATGCGAAGTCAGCATCACGAAGTTGGCGTTAAATTTGAACGTTTGAATCAGTTATTTTCTTTCCGGCCCTTTTCAGCCCTGAACCGTGGAAGCACCGAAATTCGGGTTTCATTTTTAACGCGGCAGCTTATACCTCCCGAGCGTTACCGACTACTGCCGGTGGTGGTCGTTAAGTTATCCTCCGCCGAGGTCGACGCGCGTTACCGATGCACTCGTAAAAACTTTTTCGCGAATCTTCGCGAATTTTTCGCGCGGTAAACCTTTGTCTCCGCGTCCTCCGTCCGACGAGCCTACTCTCGCCCGCACCCGTCGACCCGTTCTCGAGCTATACGGCGACAAAGAAACATTGATTTTTCACTAATTTGACGTCACCGAAAAAGTTACGGCCAACTGCGAATTAAAGGTATATTGCCTTTCCGAATTTTCCGGGAGCCCATCGGGCCTTCGGCCCCGCTCGGCTCGGCTCGGCTCGAGGTTGAGGTCGTCGGTAGCGACGATGGTGGCGGGGAGATGCGCAATTGGTGTGTCATCGCCATCCCCCCCAACCCCCCCTGCCCCTTTAAAATTAATGGAAAATGTAAACCCAAACGTAGAGTCGGATTCGTAACCTCGAAGTTACAAGTCGATTCGCTCAACTATCAAGGGAGAGTAAACGCGGCGACTGTGGCGGCACTCGCCACCGATGCGAAGTCAGCATCACGAAGTTGGCGTTAAATTCGAACGTTTGAATCAGTTATTTTCTTTCCGGCCCTTTTCGGCCCTGAACCGTGGAAGCGCCGAAATTCGGGTTTCATTTTTAACGCGGCAGCTTATACCTCCCGAGCGTTACCGACTACTGCCGGTGGTGGTCGTTAAGTTATCCTCCGCCGAGGTCGACGCGCGTTACCGATGCACTCGTAAAAACTTTTTCGCGAATCTTCGCGAATTTTTCGCGCGGTAAACCTTTGTCTCCGCGTCCTCCGTCCGACGAGCCTACTCTCGCCCGCACCCGTCGACCCGTTCTCGAGCTATACGGCGACAAAGAAACATTGATTTTTCACTAATTTGACGTCACCGAAAAAGTTACGGCCAACTGCGAATTAAAGGTATATTGCCTTTCCGAATTTTCCGGGAGCCCATCGGGCCTTCGGCCCCGCTCGGCTCGAGGTTGAGGTCGTCGGTAGCGACGATGGTGGCGGGGAGATGCGCAATTGGTGTGTCATCGCCATCCCCCCCAACCCCCCCTCCCCCTTTAAAATTAATGGAAAATGTAAACCCAAACGTAGAGTCGGATTCGTAACCTCGAAGTTACAAGTCGATTCGCTCAACTATCAAGGGAGAGTAAACGGGGCGACTGTGGCGGCACTCGCCACCGATGCGAAGTCAGCATCACGAAGTTGGCGTTAAATTCGAACGTTTGAATCAGTTATTTTCTTTCCGGCCCTTTTCGGCCCTGAACCGTGGAAGCGCCGAAATTCGGGTTTCATTTTTAACGCGGCAGCTTATACCTCCCGAGCGTTACCGACTACTGCCGGTGGTGGTCGTTAAGTTATCCTCCGCCGAGGTCGACGCGCGTTACCGATGCACTCGTAAAAACTTTTTCGCGAATTTTCGCGAATTTTTCGCGCGGTAAACCTTTGTCTCCGGGTCCTCCGTCCGACGAGCCTACTCTCGCCCGCACCCGTCGACCCGTTCTCGAGCTGTACGGCGACAAAGAAACATTGATTTTTCACTAATTTGACGTCACCGAAAAAGTTACGGTCAACTGGGAATTAAAGGTATATTGCCTTTCCGAATTTTCCGGGAGCCCATCGGGCCTTCGGCCCCGCTCGGCTCGGCTCGGCTCGAGGTCGAGGTCGTCGGTAGCGACGATGGTGGCGGGGAGGCGCGCGATTGGTCTGTCATCGCCATCCTCCCCCCAAACCCCCCTCCCTTTAAAATTAATGGAAAATGTAAACCTAAACGTAGAGTCGGATTCGTAACCTCGAAGTTACAAGTCAACTCGCTCAACTATCGAGGGAGAGTAAACGCGGCGACTGTGGCGGCACTCGCCACCGATGCGAAGTCAGCATCACGAAGTTGGCGTTAAATTCGAACGTTTGAATCAGTTATTTTCTTTCCGGCCCTTTTCGGCCCTGAACCGTGGAAGCGCCGAAATTCGGGTTTCATTTTTAACGCGGCAGCTTATACCTCCCGAGCGTTACCGACTACTGCCGGTGGTGGTCGTTAAGTTATCCTCCGCCGAGGTCGACGCGCGTTACCGATGCACTCGTAAAAACTTTTTCGCGAATTTTCGCGAATTTTTCGCGCGGTAAACCTTTGTCTCCGCGTCCTCCGTCCGACGAGCCTACTTTCGCCCGCACCCGTCGACCCGTTCTCGAGCTATACGGCGACAAAGAAACTTTGATTTTTCACTAATTTGACGTCACCAAAAAGTTACGGCCAACTGGGAATTAAAGGTATATTGCCTTTCCGAATTTTCCGGGAGCCCGTCGGGCCTTCGGCCCCGCTCGGCTCGGCTCGGCTCGAGGTCGAGGTCGTCGGTATCGACGATGGTGGCGGTGAGGTGCGCAATTGGTGTGTCATCGCCATCCCCCCCAATCCCCCTCCCCCTTTAAAATTAATGGAAAATGTAAACCCAAACGTAGAGTCGGATTCGTAACCTCGAAGTTACAAGTCGATTCGCTCAACTATCAAGGGAGAGTAAACGCGGCGACTGTGGCGGCACTCGCCACCGATGCGAAGTCAGCATCACGAAGTTGGCGTTAAATTCGAACGTTTGATTCAGTTATTTTCTTTCCGACCCTTTTCAGCCCTGAACCGTGGAAGCGCCGAAATTCGGGTTTCATTTTTAACGCGGCAGCTTATACCTCCCGAGCGTTACCGACTACTGCCGGTGGTGGTCGGTAAGTTATCCTCCGCCGAGGTCGACGCGCGTTACCGATGCACACGTAAAAAATTTTTCGCAAATTTTCGCGAATTGTTCGCGCGGTAAACCTTCGTCTCCGCGTGCTCCGTCCGACGAGCCTACTCTCGCCCGCACCCGTCGACCCGTTCTCGAGCTATACGGCGACAAAGAAACATTGATTTTTCACTAATTTGACGTCACCGAAAAAGTTACGGCCAACTGGGAATTAAAGGTATATTGCCTTTCCGAATTTTCCGGGAGCCCATCGGGCCTTCGGCCCCGCTCGGCTCGGCTCGGCTCGAGGTCGAGGTCGTCGGTAGCGACGATGGTGGCGGGGAGGCGCGCGATTGGTCTGTCATCGCCATCCTCCCCCCCAACCCCCCTACCCCTTTAAAATTAATGGAAAATGTAAACCCAAACGTAGAGTCGGATTCGTAACCTCGAAGTTACAAGTCGATTCGCTCAACTATCAAGGGAGAGTAAACGCGGCGACTGTGGCGGCACTCGCCACCGATGCGAAGTCAGCATCACGAAGTTGGCGTTAAATTTGAACGTTTGAATCAGTTATTTTCTTTCCGGCCCTTTTCAGCCCTGAACCGTGGAAGCGCCGAAATTCGGGTTTCATTTTTAACGCGGCAGCTTATACCTCCCGAGCGTTACCGACTACTGCCGGTGGTGGTCGTTAAGTTATCCTCCGCCGAGGTCGACGCGCGTTACCGATGCACTCGTAAAAACTTTTTCGCGAATCTTCGCGAATTTTTCGCGCGGTAAACCTTTGTCTCCGCGTCCTCCGTCCGACGAGCCTACTCTCGCCCGCACCCGTCGACCCGTTCTCGAGCTGTACGGCGACAAAGAAACATTGATTTTTCACTAATTTGACGTCACCGAAAAAGTTACGGCCAACTGGGAATTAAAGGTATATTGCCTTTCCGAATTTTCCGGGAGCCCATCGGGCCTTCGGCCCCGCTCGGCTCGGCTCGGCTCGAGGTCGAGGTCGTCGGTAGCGACGATGGTGGCGGGGAGGCGCGCGATTGGTCTGTCATCGCCATCCTCCCCCCAAACCCCCCTCCCTTTAAAATTAATGGAAAATGTAAACCTAAACGTAGAGTCGGATTCGTAACCTCGAAGTTACAAGTCGATTCGCTCAACTATCGAGGGAGAGTAAACGCGGCGACTGTGGCGGCACTCGCCACCGATGCGAAGTCGGCATCACGAAGTTGGCGTTAAATTCGAACGTTTGAATCAGTTATTTTCTTTCCGGCCCTTTTCAGCCCTGAACCGTGGAAGCGCCGAAATTCGGGTTTCATTTTTAACGCGGCAGCTTATACCTTCCGAGCGTTACCGACTACTGCCGGTGGTGGTCGTTAAGTTATCCTCCGCCGAGGTCGACGCGCGTTACCGATGCACTCGTAAAAACTTTTTCGCGGATCTTCGCGAATTTTTCGCGCGGTAAACCTTTGTCTCCGCGTCCTCCGTCCGACGAGCCTACTCTCGCCCGCACCCGTCGACCCGTTCTCGAGCTATACGGCGACAAAGAAACATTGATTTTTCACTAATTTGACGTCACCGAAAAAGTTACGGCCAACTGGGAATTAAAGGTATATTGCCTTTCCGAATTTTCCGGGAGCCCATCGGGCCTTCGGCCCCGCTCGGCTCGGCTCGGCTCGAGGTCGAGGTCGTCGGTAGCGACGATGGTGGCGGGGAGGCGCGCGATTGGTCTGTCATCGCCATCTTCCCCCCCAACCCCCCTCCCCCTTTAAAATTAATGTAAAATGTAAACCCAAACGTAGAGTCGGATTCGTAACCTCGAAGTTACAAGTCGATTCGCTCAACTATCAAGGGAGAGTAAACGCGGCGACTGTGGCGGCACTCGCCACCGATGCGAAGTCAGCATCACGAAGTTGGCGTTAAATTTGAAGGTTTGAATCAGTTATTTTCTTTCCGGCCCTTTTCAGCCCTGAACCGTGGAAGCGCCGAAATTCGGGTTTCATTTTTAACGCGGCAGCTTATACCTCCCGAGCGTTACCGACTACTGCCGGTGGTGGTCGGTAAGTTATCCTCCGCCGAGGTCGACGCGCGTTACCGATGCACTCGTAAAAACTTTTTCGCGAATATTCGCGAATTTTTCGCGCGGTAAACCTTTGTCTCCGCGTCCTCCGTCCGACGAGCCTACTCTCGCCCGCACCCGTCGACCCGTTCTCGAGCTATACGGCGACAAAGAAACATTGATTTTTCACTAATTTGACGTCACCGAAAAAGTTACGGCCAACTGGGAATTAATGGTATATTGCCTTTCCGAATTTTCCGGGAGCCCATCGGGCCTTCGGCCCCGCTCGGCTCGGCTCGGCTCGAGGTCGAGGTCGTCGGTAGCGACGATGGTGGCGGGGAGGCGCGCGATTGGTCTGTCATCGCCATCCTCCCCCCAAACCCCCCTCCCTTTAAAATTAATGGAAAATGTAAACCTAAACGTAGAGTCGGATTCGTAACCTCGAAGTTACAAGTCAACTCGCTCAACTATCGAGGGAGAGTAAACGCGGCGACTGTGGCGGCACTCGCCACCGATGCGAAGTCAGCATCACGAAGTTGGCGTTAAATTTGAACGTTTGAATCAGTTATTTTCTTTCCGGCCCTTTTCATCCCTGAACCGTGGAAGCGCCGAAATTCGGGTTTCATTTTTAACGCGGCAGCTTATACCTCCCGAGCGTTACCGACTACTGCCGGTGGTGGTCGGTAAGTTATCCTCCGCCGAGGTCGATTCGCGTTACCGATGCACTCGTAAAAACTTTTTCGCGAATCTTCGCGAATTTTTGCGCGCGGTAAACCTTTGTCTCCGCGTCCTCCGTCCGACGAGCCTACTCTCGCCCGCACCCGTCGACCCGTTCTCGAGCTATACGGCGACAAAGAAACTTTGATTTTTCACTAATTTGACGTCACCAAAAAGTTACGGCCAAGTGGGAATTAAAGGTATATTGCCTTTCCGAATTTTCCGGGAGCCCATCGGGCCTTCGGCCCCGCTCGGCTCGGCTCGGCTCGAGGTCGAGGTCGTCGGTAGCGACGATGGTGGCGGGGAGGCGCGCGATTGGTCTGTCATCGCCATCCTCCCCCCAAACCCCCCTCCCTTTAAAATTAATGGAAAATGTAAACCTAAACGTAGAGTCGGATTCGTAACCTCGAAGTTACAAGTCAACTCGCTCAACTATCGAGGGAGAGTAAACGCGGCGACTGTGGCGGCACTCGCCACCGATGCGAAGTCAGCATCACGAAGTTGGCGTTAAATTCGAACGTTTGAATCAGTTATTTTCTTTCCGGCCCTTTTCGGCCCTGAACCGTGGAAGCGCCGAAATTCGGGTTTCATTTTTAACGCGGCAGCTTATACCTCCCGAGCGTTACCGACTACTGCCGGTGGTGGTCGTTAAGTTATCCTCCGCCGAGGTCGACGCGCGTTACCGATGCACTCGTAAAAACTTTTTCGCGAATTTTCGCGAATTTTTCGCGCGGTAAACCTTTGTCTCCGCGTCCTCCGTCCGACGAGCCTACTTTCGCCCGCACCCGTCGACCCGTTCTCGAGCTATACGGCGACAAAGAAACTTTGATTTTTCACTAATTTGACGTCACCAAAAAGTTACGGCCAACTGGGAATTAAAGGTATATTGCCTTTCCGAATTTTCCGGGAGCCCGTCGGGCCTTCGGCCCCGCTCGGCTCGGCTCGGCTCGAGGTCGAGGTCGTCGGTATCGACGATGGTGGCGGTGAGGTGCGCAATTGGTGTGTCATCGCCATCCCCCCCAATCCCCCTCCCCCTTTAAAATTAATGGAAAATGTAAACCCAAACGTAGAGTCGGATTCGTAACCTCGAAGTTACAAGTCGATTCGCTCAACTATCAAGGGAGAGTAAACGCGGCGACTGTGGCGGCACTCGCCACCGATGCGAAGTCAGCATCACGAAGTTGGCGTTAAATTCGAACGTTTGATTCAGTTATTTTCTTTCCGACCCTTTTCAGCCCTGAACCGTGGAAGCGCCGAAATTCGGGTTTCATTTTTAACGCGGCAGCTTATACCTCCCGAGCGTTACCGACTACTGCCGGTGGTGGTCGGTAAGTTATCCTCCGCCGAGGTCGACGCGCGTTACCGATGCACACGTAAAAAATTTTTCGCAAATTTTCGCGAATTGTTCGCGCGGTAAACCTTCGTCTCCGCGTGCTCCGTCCGACGAGCCTACTCTCGCCCGCACCCGTCGACCCGTTCTCGAGCTATACGGCGACAAAGAAACATTGATTTTTCACTAATTTGACGTCACCGAAAAAGTTACGGCCAACTGGGAATTAAAGGTATATTGCCTTTCCGAATTTTCCGGGAGCCCATCGGGCCTTCGGCCCCGCTCGGCTCGGCTCGGCTCGAGGTCGAGGTCGTCGGTAGCGACGATGGTGGCGGGGAGGCGCGCGATTGGTCTGTCATCGCCATCCTCCCCCCCAACCCCCCTACCCCTTTAAAATTAATGGAAAATGTAAACCCAAACGTAGAGTCGGATTCGTAACCTCGAAGTTACAAGTCGATTCGCTCAACTATCAAGGGAGAGTAAACGCGGCGACTGTGGCGGCACTCGCCACCGATGCGAAGTCAGCATCACGAAGTTGGCGTTAAATTTGAACGTTTGAATCAGTTATTTTCTTTCCGGCCCTTTTCAGCCCTGAACCGTGGAAGCGCCGAAATTCGGGTTTCATTTTTAACGCGGCAGCTTATACCTCCCGAGCGTTACCGACTACTGCCGGTGGTGGTCGTTAAGTTATCCTCCGCCGAGGTCGACGCGCGTTACCGATGCACTCGTAAAAACTTTTTCGCGAATCTTCGCGAATTTTTCGCGCGGTAAACCTTTGTCTCCGCGTCCTCCGTCCGACGAGCCTACTCTCGCCCGCACCCGTCGACCCGTTCTCGAGCTGTACGGCGACAAAGAAACATTGATTTTTCACTAATTTGACGTCACCGAAAAAGTTACGGCCAACTGGGAATTAAAGGTATATTGCCTTTCCGAATTTTCCGGGAGCCCATCGGGCCTTCGGCCCCGCTCGGCTCGGCTCGGCTCGAGGTCGAGGTCGTCGGTAGCGACGATGGTGGCGGGGAGGCGCGCGATTGGTCTGTCATCGCCATCTTCCCCCCCAACCCCCCTCCCCCTTTAAAATTAATGGAAAATGTAAACCCAAACGTAGAGTCGGATTCGTAACCTCGAAGTTACAAGTCGATTCGCTCAACTATCAAGGGAGAGTAAACGCGGCGACTGTGGCGGCACTCGCCACCGATGCGAAGTCAGCATCACGAAGTTGGCGTTAAATTTGAACGTTTGAATCAGTTATTTTCTTTCCGGCCCTTTTCAGCCCTGAACCGTGGAAGCGCCGAAATTCGGGTTTCATTTTTAACGCGGCAGCTTATACCTCCCGAGCGTTACCGACTACTGCCGGTGGTGGTCGGTAAGTTATCCTCCGCCGAGGTCGACGCGCGTTACCGATGCACTCGTAAAAACTTTTTCGCGAATTTTCGCGAATTTTTCGCGCGGTAAACCTTTGTCTCCGCGTCCTCCGTCCGACGAGCCTACTCTCGCCCGCACCCGTCGACCCGTTCTCGAGCTATACGGCGACAAAGAAACATTGATTTTTCACTAATTTGACGTCACCGAAAAAGTTACGGCCAACTGGGAATTAAAGGTATATTGCCTTTCCGAATTTTCCGGGAGCCCATCGGGCCTTCGGCCCCGCTCGGCTCGGCTCGGCTCGAGGTCGAGGTCGTCGGTAGCGACGATGGTGGCGGGGAGGCGCGCGATTGGTCTGTCATCGCCATCCTCCCCCCAAACCCCCCTCCCTTTAAAATTAATGGAAAATGTAAACCTAAACGTAGAGTCGGATTCGTAACCTCGAAGTTACAAGTCAACTCGCTCAACTATCGAGGGAGAGTAAACGCGGCGACTGTGGCGGCACTCGCCACCGATGCGAAGTCGGCATCACGAAGTTGGCGTTAAATTCGAACGTTTGAATCAGTTATTTTCTTTCCGGCCCTTTTCAGCCCTGAACCGTGGAAGCGCCGAAATTCGGGTTTCATTTTTAACGCGGCAGCTTATACCTTCCGAGCGTTACCGACTACTGCCGGTGGTGGTCGTTAAGTTATCCTCCGCCGAGGTCGACGCGCGTTACCGATGCACTCGTAAAAACTTTTTCGCGGATCTTCGCGAATTTTTCGCGCGGTAAACCTTTGTCTCCGCGTCCTCCGTCCGACGAGCCTACTCTCGCCCGCACCCGTCGACCCGTTCTCGAGCTATACGGCGACAAAGAAACATTGATTTTTCACTAATTTGACGTCACCGAAAAAGTTACGGCCAACTGGGAATTAAAGGTATATTGCCTTTCCGAATTTTCCGGGAGCCCATCGGGCCTTCGGCCCCGCTCGGCTCGGCTCGGCTCGAGGTCGAGGTCGTCGGTAGCGACGATGGTGGCGGGGAGGCGCGCGATTGGTCTGTCATCGCCATCTTCCCCCCCAACCCCCCTCCCCCTTTAAAATTAATGTAAAATGTAAACCCAAACGTAGAGTCGGATTCGTAACCTCGAAGTTACAAGTCGATTCGCTCAACTATCAAGGGAGAGTAAACGCGGCGACTGTGGCGGCACTCGCCACCGATGCGAAGTCAGCATCACGAAGTTGGCGTTAAATTTGAAGGTTTGAATCAGTTATTTTCTTTCCGGCCCTTTTCAGCCCTGAACCGTGGAAGCGCCGAAATTCGGGTTTCATTTTTAACGCGGCAGCTTATACCTCCCGAGCGTTACCGACTACTGCCGGTGGTGGTCGGTAAGTTATCCTCCGCCGAGGTCGACGCGCGTTACCGATGCACTCGTAAAAACTTTTTCGCGAATATTCGCGAATTTTTCGCGCGGTAAACCTTTGTCTCCGCGTCCTCCGTCCGACGAGCCTACTCTCGCCCGCACCCGTCGACCCGTTCTCGAGCTATACGGCGACAAAGAAACATTGATTTTTCACTAATTTGACGTCACCGAAAAAGTTACGGCCAACTGGGAATTAATGGTATATTGCCTTTCCGAATTTTCCGGGAGCCCATCGGGCCTTCGGCCCCGCTCGGCTCGGCTCGGCTCGAGGTCGAGGTCGTCGGTAGCGACGATGGTGGCGGGGAGGCGCGCGATTGGTCTGTCATCGCCATCCTCCCCCCAAACCCCCCTCCCTTTAAAATTAATGGAAAATGTAAACCTAAACGTAGAGTCGGATTCGTAACCTCGAAGTTACAAGTCAACTCGCTCAACTATCGAGGGAGAGTAAACGCGGCGACTGTGGCGGCACTCGCCACCGATGCGAAGTCAGCATCACGAAGTTGGCGTTAAATTCGAACGTTTGAATCAGTTATTTTCTTTCCGGCCCTTTTCAGCCCTGAACCGTGGAAGCGCCGAAATTCGGGTTTCATTTTTAACGCGGCAGCTTATACCTCCCGAGCGTTACCGACTACTGCCGGTGGTGGTCGGTAAGTTATCCTCCGCCGAGGTCGATTCGCGTTACCGATGCACTCGTAAAAACTTTTTCGCGAATCTTCGCGAATTTTTGCGCGCGGTAAACCTTTGTCTCCGCGTCCTCCGTCCGACGAGCCTACTCTCGCCCGCACCCGTCGACCCGTTCTCGAGCTATACGGCGACAAAGAAACTTTGATTTTTCACTAATTTGACGTCACCAAAAAGTTACGGCCAAGTGGGAATTAAAGGTATATTGCCTTTCCGAATTTTCCGGGAGCCCATCGGGCCTTCGGCCCCGCTCGGCTCGGCTCGGCTCGAGGTCGAGGTCGTCGGTAGCGACGATGGTGGCGGGGAGGCGCGCGATTGGTCTGTCATCGCCATCCTCCCCCCCAACCCCCCTACCCCTTTAAAATTAATGGAAAATGTAAACCCAAACGTAGAGTCGGATTCGTAACCTCGAAGTTACAAGTCGATTCGCTCAACTATCAAGGGAGAGTAAACGCGGCGACTGTGGCGGCACTCGCCACCGATGCGAAGTCAGCATCACGAAGTTGGCGTTAAATTTGAACGTTTGAATCAGTTATTTTCTTTCCGGCCCTTTTCAGCCCTGAACCGTGGAAGCGCCGAAATTCGGGTTTCATTTTTAACGCGGCAGCTTATACCTTCCGAGCGTTACCGACTACTGCCGGTGGTGGTCGTTAAGTTATCCTCCGCCGAGGTCGACGCGCGTTACCGATGCACTCGTAAAAACTTTTTCGCGAATCTTCGCGAATTTTTCGCGCGGTAAACCTTTGTCTCCGCGTCCTCCGTCCGACGAGCCTACTCTCGCCCGCACCCGTCGACCCGTTCTCGAGCTATACGGCGACAAAGAAACATTGATTTTTCACTAATTTGACGTCACCGAAAAAGTTACGGCCAACTGCGAATTAAAGGTATATTGCCTTTCCGAATTTTCCGGGAGCCCATCGGGCCTTCGGCCCCGCTCGGCTCGAGGTTGAGGTCGTCGGTAGCGACGATGGTGGCGGGGAGATGCGCAATTGGTGTGTCATCGCCATCCCCCCCAACCCCCCCTCCCCCTTTAAAATTAATGGAAAATGTAAACCCAAACGTAGAGTCGGATTCGTAACCTCGAAGTTACAAGTCGATTCGCTCAACTATCAAGGGAGAGTAAACGGGGCGACTGTGGCGGCACTCGCCACCGATGCGAAGTCAGCATCACGAAGTTGGCGTTAAATTCGAACGTTTGAATCAGTTATTTTCTTTCCGGCCCTTTTCGGCCCTGAACCGTGGAAGCGCCGAAATTCGGGTTTCATTTTTAACGCGGCAGCTTATACCTCCCGAGCGTTACCGACTACTGCCGGTGGTGGTCGTTAAGTTATCCTCCGCCGAGGTCGACGCGCGTTACCGATGCACTCGTAAAAACTTTTTCGCGAATTTTCGCGAATTTTTCGCGCGGTAAACCTTTGTCTCCGGGTCCTCCGTCCGACGAGCCTACTCTCGCCCGCACCCGTCGACCCGTTCTCGAGCTGTACGGCGACAAAGAAACATTGATTTTTCACTAATTTGACGTCACCGAAAAAGTTACGGTCAACTGGGAATTAAAGGTATATTGCCTTTCCGAATTTTCCGGGAGCCCATCGGGCCTTCGGCCCCGCTCGGCTCGGCTCGGCTCGAGGTCGAGGTCGTCGGTAGCGACGATGGTGGCGGGGAGGCGCGCGATTGGTCTGTCATCGCCATCCTCCCCCCAAACCCCCCTCCCTTTAAAATTAATGGAAAATGTAAACCTAAACGTAGAGTCGGATTCGTAACCTCGAAGTTACAAGTCAACTCGCTCAACTATCGAGGGAGAGTAAACGCGGCGACTGTGGCGGCACTCGCCACCGATGCGAAGTCAGCATCACGAAGTTGGCGTTAAATTCGAACGTTTGAATCAGTTATTTTCTTTCCGGCCCTTTTCAGCCCTGAACCGTGGAAGCGCCGAAATTCGGGTTTCATTTTTAACGCGGCAGCTTATACCTCCCGAGCGTTACCGACTACTGCCGGTGGTGGTCGGTAAGTTATCCTCCGCCGAGGTCGACGCGCGTTACCGATGCACTCGTAAAAACTTTTTCGCGAATCTTCGCGAATTTTTGCGCGCGGTAAACCTTTGTCTCCGCGTCCTCCGTCCGACGAGCCTACTTTCGCCCGCACCCGTCGACCCGTTCTCGAGCTATACGGCGACAAAGAAACTTTGATTTTTCACTAATTTGACGTCACCAAAAAGTTACGGCCAACTGGGAATTAAAGGTATATTGCCTTTCCGAATTTTCCGGGAGCCCGTCGGGCCTTCGGCCCCGCTCGGCTCGGCTCGGCTCGAGGTCGAGGTCGTCGGTAGCGACGATGGTGGCGGTGAGGTGCGCAATTGGTGTGTCATCGCCATCCCCCCCAACCCCCCTCCCCCTTTAAAATTAATGGAAAATGTAAACCCAAACGTAGAGTCGGATTCGTAACCTCGAAGTTACAAGTCGATTCGCTCAACTATCAAGGGAGAGTAAACGCGGCGACTGTGGCGGCACTCGCCACCGATGCGAAGTCAGCATCACGAAGTTGGCGTTAAATTCGAACGTTTGAATCAGTTATTTTCTTTCCGGCCCTTTTCAGCCCTGAACCGTGGAAGCGCCGAAATTCGGGTTTCATTTTTAACGCGGCAGCTTATACCTCCCGAGCGTTACCGACTACTGCCGGTGGTGGTCGGTAAGTTATCCTCCGCCGAGGTCGACGCGCGTTACCGATGCACACGTAAAAAATTTTTCACAAATTTTCGCGAATTTTTCGCGCGGTAAACCTTCGTCTCCGCGTCCTCCGTCCGACGATTCTACTCTCGCCCACATCCGTCGACCCGTCCTCGAGCTATACGGCGACAAAGAAACTTTGATTTTTCACTAATTTGACGTCATCGAGAAAGTTACGGCCACCTGGGAATTAAAGGTATATCGCCTTTCCGAATTTTCCGGGAGCCCGTCGGGCCTTCGGCCCCGCTCGGCTCGGCTCGGCTCGAGGTCGAGGTCGTCGGTAGCGACGATGGTGGCGGGGAGGCGCGCGATTGGTCTGTCATCGCCATCCCCCCCAACCCCCCTCCCCCTTTAAAATTAATGGAAAATGTAAACCCAAACGTAGAGTCGGATTCGTAACCTCGAAGTTACAAGTCGATTCGCTCAACTATCAAGGGAGAGTAAACGCGGCGACTGTGGCGGCACTCGCCACCGATGCGAAGTCAGCATCACGAAGTTGGCGTTAAATTCGAACGTTTGATTCAGTTATTTTCTTTCCGGCCCTTTTCAGCCCTGAACCGTGGAAGCGCCGAAATTCGGGTTTCATTTTTAACGCGGCAGCTTATACCTCCCGAGCGTTACCGACTACTGCCGGTGGTGGTCGGTAAGTTATCCTCCGCCGAGGTCGACGCGCGTTACCGATGCACACGTAAAAAATTTTTCGCAAATTTTCGCGAATTGTTCGCGCGGTAAACCTTCGTCTCCGCGTCCTCCGTCCGACGAGCCTACTCTCGCCCGCACCCGTCGACCCGTTCTCGAGCTATACGGCGACAAAGAAACATTGATTTTTCACTAATTTGACGTCACCGAAAAAGTTACGGCCAACTGGGAATTAAAGGTATATTGCCTTTCCGAATTTTCCGGGAGCCCATCGGGCCTTCGGCCCCGCTCGGCTCGGCTCGGCTCGAGGTCGAGGTCGTCGGTAGCGACGATGGTGGCGGGGAGGCGCGCGATTGGTCTGTCATCGCCATCCTCCCCCCCAACCCCCCTACCCCTTTAAAATTAATGGAAAATGTAAACCCAAACGTAGAGTCGGATTCGTAACCTCGAAGTTACAAGTCGATTCGCTCAACTATCAAGGGAGAGTAAACGCGGCGACTGTGGCGGCACTCGCCACCGATGCGAAGTCAGCATCACGAAGTTGGCGTTAAATTTGAACGTTTGAATCAGTTATTTTCTTTCCGGCCCTTTTCAGCCCTGAACCGTGGAAGCGCCGAAATTCGGGTTTCATTTTTAACGCGGCAGCTTATACCTCCCGAGCGTTACCGACTACTGCCGGTGGTGGTCGTTAAGTTATCCTCCGCCGAGGTCGACGCGCGTTACCGATGCACTCGTAAAAACTTTTTCGCAAATCTTCGCGAATTTTTCGCGCGGTAAACCTTTGTCTCCGCGTCCTCCGTCCGACGAGCCTACTCTCGCCCGCACCCGTCGACCCGTTCTCGAGCTATACGGCGACAAAGAAACATTGATTTTTCACTAATTTGACGTCACCGAAAAAGTTACGGCCAACTGCGAATTAAAGGTATATTGCCTTTCCGAATTTTCCGGGAGCCCATCGGGCCTTCGGCCCCGCTCGGCTCGGCTCGGCTCGAGGTTGAGGTCGTCGGTAGCGACGATGGTGGCGGGGAGGTGCGCAATTGGTGTGTCATCGCCATCCCCCCCAACCCCCCCTCCCCTTTAAAATTAATGGAAAATGTAAACCCAAACGTAGAGTCGGATTCGTAACCTCGAAGTTACAAGTCGATTCGCTCAACTATCAAGGGAGAGTAAACGGGGCGACTGTGGCGGCACTCGCCACCGATGCGAAGTCAGCATCACGAAGTTGGCGTTAAATTCGAACGTTTGAATCAGTTATTTTCTTTCCGGCCCTTTTCGGCCCTGAACCGTGGAAGCGCCGAAATTCGGGTTTCATTTTTAACGCGGCAGCTTATACCTCCCGAGCGTTACCGACTACTGCCGGTGGTGGTCGTTAAGTTATCCTCCGCCGAGGTCGACGCGCGTTACCGATGCACTCGTAAAAACTTTTTCGCGAATTTTCGCGAATTTTTCGCGCGGTAAACTTTTGTCTCCGCGTCCTCCGTCCGACGAGCCTACTTTCGCCCGCACCCGTCGACCCGTTCTCGAGCTATACGGCGACAAAGAAACTTTGATTTTTCACTAATTTGACGTCACCAAAAAGTTACGGCCAACTGGGAATTAAAGGTATATTGCCTTTCCGAATTTTCCGGGAGCCCGTCGGGCCTTCGGCCCCGCTCGGCTCGGCTCGGCTCGAGGTCGAGGTCGTCGGTATCGACGATGGTGGCGGTGAGGTGCGCAATTGGTGTGTCATCGCCATCCCCCCCAATCCCCCTCCCCCTTTAAAATTAATGGAAAATGTAAACCCAAACGTAGAGTCGGATTCGTAACCTCGAAGTTACAAGTCGATTCGCTCAACTATCAAGGGAGAGTAAACGCGGCGACTGTGGCGGCACTCGCCACCGATGCGAAGTCAGCATCACGAAGTTGGCGTTAAATTCGAACGTTTGATTCAGTTATTTTCTTTCCGACCCTTTTCAGCCCTGAACCGTGGAAGCGCCGAAATTCGGGTTTCATTTTTAACGCGGCAGCTTATACCTCCCGAGCGTTACCGACTACTGCCGGTGGTGGTCGGTAAGTTATCCTCCGCCGAGGTCGACGCGCGTTACCGATGCACACGTAAAAACTTTTTCGCGAATCTTCGCGAATTGTTCGCGCGGTAAACCTTCGTCTCCGCGTCCTCCGTCCGACGAGCCTACTCTCGCCCGCACCCGTCGACCCGTTCTCGAGCTATACGGCGACAAAGAAACATTGATTTTTCACTAATTTGACGTCACCGAAAAAGTTACGGCCAACTGGGAATTAAAGGTATATTGCCTTTCCGAATTTTCCGGGAGCCCGTCGGGCCTTCGGCCCCGCTCGGCTCGGCTCGGCTCGAGGTCGAGGTCGTCGGTAGCGACGATGGTGGCGGGGAGGTGCGCAATTGGTGTGTCATCGCCACCCCCCCCCAACCCCCCTCCCCCTTTAAAATTAATGGAAAATGTAAACCCAAACGTAGAGTCGGATTCGTAACCTCGAACTTACAAGTCGATTCACTCAACTATCAAGGGAGAGTAAACGCGGCGACTGTGGCGGCACTCGCCACCGATGCGAAGTCAGCATCACGAAGTTGGCGTTAAATTTGAACGTTTGAATCAGTTATTTTCTTTCCGGCCCTTTTCAGCCCTGAACCGTGGAAGCGCCGAAATTCGGGTTTCATTTTTAACGCGGCAGCTTATACCTTCCGAGCGTTACCGACTACTGCCGGTGGTGGTCGTTAAGTTATCCTCCGCCGAGGTCGACGCGCGTTACCGATGCACTCGTAAAAACTTTTTCGCGGATCTTCGCGAATTTTTCGCGCGGTAAACCTTTGTCTCCGCGTCCTCCGTCCGACGAGCCTACTCTCGCCCGCACCCGTCGACCCGTTCTCGAGCTATACGGCGACAAAGAAACATTGATTTTTCACTAATTTGACGTCACCGAAAAAGTTACGGCCAACTGGGAATTAAAGGTATATTGCCTTTCCGAATTTTCCGGGAGCCCATCGGGCCTTCGGCCCCGCTCGGCTCGGCTCGGCTCGAGGTCGAGGTCGTCGGTAGCGACGATGGTGGCGGGGAGGCGCGCGATTGGTCTGTCATCGCCATCTTCCCCCCCAACCCCCCTCCCCCTTTAAAATTAATGTAAAATGTAAACCCAAACGTAGAGTCGGATTCGTAACCTCGAAGTTACAAGTCGATTCGCTTAACTATCAAGGGAGAGTAAACGCGGCGACTGTGGCGGCACTCGCCACCGATGCGAAGTCAGCATCACGAAGTTGGCGTTAAATTTGAACGTTTGAATCAGTTATTTTCTTTCCGGCCCTTTTCAGCCCTGAACCGTGGAAGCGCCGAAATTCGGGTTTCATTTTTAACGCGGCAGCTTATACCTCCCGAGCGTTACCGACTACTGCCGGTGGTGGTCGGTAAGTTATCCTCCGCCGAGGTCGACGCGCGTTACCGATGCACTCGTAAAAACTTTTTCGCGAATATTCGCGAATTTTTCGCGCGGTAAACCTTTGTCTCCGCGTCCTCCGTCCGACGAGCCTACTCTCGCCCGCACCCGTCGACCCGTTCTCGAGCTATACGGCGACAAAGAAACATTGATTTTTCACTAATTTGACGTCACCGAAAAAGTTACGGCCAACTGGGAATTAATGGTATATTGCCTTTCCGAATTTTCCGGGAGCCCATCGGGCCTTCGGCCCCGCTCGGCTCGGCTCGGCTCGAGGTCGAGGTCGTCGGTAGCGACGATGGTGGCGGGGAGGCGCGCGATTGGTCTGTCATCGCCATCCTCCCCCCAAACCCCCCTCCCTTTAAAATTAATGGAAAATGTAAACCTAAACGTAGAGTCGGATTCGTAACCTCGAAGTTACAAGTCAACTCGCTCAACTATCGAGGGAGAGTAAACGCGGCGACTGTGGCGGCACTCGCCACCGATGCGAAGTCAGCATCACGAAGTTGGCGTTAAATTCGAACGTTTGAATCAGTTATTTTCTTTCCGGCCCTTTTCAGCCCTGAACCGTGGAAGCGCCGAAATTCGGGTTTCATTTTTAACGCGGCAGCTTATACCTCCCGAGCGTTACCGACTACTGCCGGTGGTGGTCGGTAAGTTATCCTCCGCCGAGGTCGATTCGCGTTACCGATGCACTCGTAAAAACTTTTTCGCTAATCTTCGCGAATTTTTGCGCGCGGTAAACCTTTGTCTCCGCGTCCTCCGTCCGACGAGCCTACTCTCGCCCGCACCCGTCGACCCGTTCTCGAGCTATACGGCGACAAAGAAACTTTGATTTTTCACTAATTTGACGTCACCAAAAAGTTACGGCCAAGTGGGAATTAAAGGTATATTGCCTTTCCGAATTTTCCGGGAGCCCATCGGGCCTTCGGCCCCGCTCGGCTCGGCTCGGCTCGAGGTCGAGGTCGTCGGTAGCGACGATGGTGGCGGGGAGGCGCGCGATTGGTCTGTCATCGCCATCCTCCCCCCCAACCCCCCTACCCCTTTAAAATTAATGGAAAATGTAAACCCAAACGTAGAGTCGGATTCGTAACCTCGAAGTTACAAGTCGATTCGCTCAACTATCAAGGGAGAGTAAACGCGGCGACTGTGGCGGCACTCGCCACCGATGCGAAGTCAGCATCACGAAGTTGGCGTTAAATTTGAACGTTTGAATCAGTTATTTTCTTTCCGGCCCTTTTCAGCCCTGAACCGTGGAAGCGCCGAAATTCGGGTTTCATTTTTAACGCGGCAGCTTATACCTTCCGAGCGTTACCGACTACTGCCGGTGGTGGTCGTTAAGTTATCCTCCGCCGAGGTCGACGCGCGTTACCGATGCACTCGTAAAAACTTTTTCGCGAATCTTCGCGAATTTTTCGCGCGGTAAACCTTTGTCTCCGCGTCCTCCGTCCGACGAGCCTACTCTCGCCCGCACCCGTCGACCCGTTCTCGAGCTGTACGGCGACAAAGAAACTTTGATTTTTCACTAATTTGACGTCACCAAAAAGTTACGGCCAACTGGGAATTAAAGGTATATTGCCTTTCCGAATTTTCCGGGAGCCCGTCGGGCCTTCGGCCCCGCTCGGCTCGGCTCGGCTCGAGGTCGAGGTCGTCGGTAGCGACGATGGTGGCGGGGAGGCGCGCGATTGGTCTGTCATCGCCATCCTCCCCCCAAACCCCCCTCCCTTTAAAATTAATGGAAAATGTAAACCTAAACGTAGAGTCGGATTCGTAACCTCGAAGTTACAAGTCAACTCGCTCAACTATCGAGGGAGAGTAAACGCGGCGACTGTGGCGGCACTCGCCACCGATGCGAAGTCAGCATCACGAAGTTGGCGTTAAATTCGAACGTTTGATTCAGTTATTTTCTTTCCGGCCCTTTTCAGCCCTGAACCGTGGAAGCGCCGAAATTCGGGTTTCATTTTTAACGCGGCAGCTTATACCTCCCGAGCGTTACCGACTACTGCCGGTGGTGGTCGGTAAGTTATCCTCCGCCGAGGTCGACGCGCGTTACCGATGCACTCGTAAAAACTTTTTCGCGAATCTTCGCGAATTTTTGCGCGCGGTAAACCTTTGTCTCCGCGTCCTCCGTCCGACGAGCCTACTTTCGCCCGCACCCGTCGACCCGTTCTCGAGCTATACGGCGACAAAGAAACTTTGATTTTTCACTAATTTGACGTCACCAAAAAGTTACGGCCAACTGGGAATTAAAGGTATATTGCCTTTCCGAATTTTCCGGGAGCCCGTCGGGCCTTCGGCCCCGCTCGGCTCGGCTCGGCTCGAGGTCGAGGTCGTCGGTAGCGACGATGGTGGCGGTGAGGTGCGCAATTGGTGTGTCATCGCCATCCCCCCCAACCCCCCTCCCCCTTTAAAATTAATGGAAAATGTAAACCCAAACGTAGAGTCGGATTCGTAACCTCGAAGTTACAAGTCGATTCGCTCAACTATCAAGGGAGAGTAAACGCGGCGACTGTGGCGGCACTCGCCACCGATGCGAAGTCAGCATCACGAAGTTGGCGTTAAATTCGAACGTTTGATTCAGTTATTTTCTTTCCGGCCCTTTTCAGCCCTGAACCGTGGAAGCGCCGAAATTCGGGTTTCATTTTTAACGCGGCAGCTTATACCTCCCGAGCGTTACCGACTACTGCCGGTGGTGGTCGGTAAGTTATCCTCCGCCGAGGTCGACGCGCGTTACCGATGCACACGTAAAAAATTTTTCGCAAATTTTCGCGAATTTTTCGCGCGGTAAACCTTCGTCTCCGCGTCCTCCGTCCGACGAGCCTACTCTCGCCCGCACCCGTCGACCCGTTCTCGAGCTATACGGCGACAAAGAAACATTGATTTTTCACTAATTTGACGTCACCGAAAAAGTTACGGCCAACTGGGAATTAAAGGTATATTGCCTTTCCGAATTTTCCGGGAGCCCATCGGGCCTTCGGCCCCGCTCGGCTCGGCTCGGCTCGAGGTCGAGGTCGTCGGTAGCGACGATGGTGGCGGGGAGGCGCGCGATTGGTCTGTCATCGCCATCCTCCCCCCCAACCCCCCTACCCCTTTAAAATTAATGGAAAATGTAAACCCAAACGTAGAGTCGGATTCGTAACCTCGAAGTTACAAGTCGATTCGCTCAACTATCAAGGGAGAGTAAACGCGGCGACTGTGGCGGCACTCGCCACCGATGCGAAGTCAGCATCACGAAGTTGGCGTTAAATTCGAACGTTTGAATCAGTTATTTTCTTTCCGGCCCTTTTCGGCCCTGAACCGTGGAAGCGCCGAAATTCGGGTTTCATTTTTAACGCGGCAGCTTATACCTCCCGAGCGTTACCGACTACTGCCGGTGGTGGTCGTTAAGTTATCCTCCGCCGAGGTCGACGCGCGTTACCGATGCACTCGTAAAAACTTTTTCACGAATTTTCGCGAATTTTTCGCGCGGTAAACCTTTGTCTCCGGGTCCTCCGTCCGACGAGCCTACTCTCGCCCGCACCCGTCGACCCGTTCTCGAGCTGTACGGCGACAAAGAAACATTGATTTTTCACTAATTTGACGTCACCGAAAAAGTTACGGCCAACTGGGAATTAAAGGTATATTGCCTTTCCGAATTTTCCGGGAGCCCATCGGGCCTTCGGCCCCGCTCGGCTCGGCTCGGCTCGAGGTCGAGGTCGTCGGTAGCGACGATGGTGGCGGGGAGGCGCGCGATTGGTCTGTCATCGCCATCCTCCCCCCAAACCCCCCTCCCTTTAAAATTAATGGAAAATGTAAACCTAAACGTAGAGTCGGATTCGTAACCTCGAAGTTACAAGTCAACTCGCTCAACTATCGAGGGAGAGTAAACGCGGCGACTGTGGCGGCACTCGCCACCGATGCGAAGTCAGCATCACGAAGTTGGCGTTAAATTCGAACGTTTGAATCAGTTATTTTCTTTCCGGCCCTTTTCAGCCCTGAACCGTGGAAGCGCCGAAATTCGGGTTTCATTTTTAACGCGGCAGCTTATACCTCCCGAGCGTTACCGACTACTGCCGGTGGTGGTCGGTAAGTTATCCTCCGCCGAGGTCGACGCGCGTTACCGATGCACTCGTAAAAACTTTTTCGCGAATCTTCGCGAATTTTTGCGCGCGGTAATCCTTTGTCTCCGCGTCCTCCGTCCGACGAGCCTACTTTCGCCCGCACCCGTCGACCCGTTCTCGAGCTATACGGCGACAAAGAAACTTTGATTTTTCACTAATTTGACGTCACCAAAAAGTTACGGCCAACTGGGAATTAAAGGTATATTGCCTTTCCGAATTTTCCGGGAGCCCGTCGGGCCTTCGGCCCCGCTCGGCTCGGCTCGGCTCGAGGTCGAGGTCGTCGGTAGAGACGGTGGTGGCTGTGAGGTGCGCAATTGGTGTGTCATCGCCATCCCCCCCAACCCCCCTCCCCCTTTAAAATTAATGGAAAATGTAAACCCAAACGTAGAGTCGGATTCGTAACCTCGAAGTTACAAGTCGATTCGCTCAACTATCAAGGGAGAGTAAACGCGGCGACTGTGGCGGCACTCGCCACCGATGCGAAGTCAGCATCACGAAGTTGGCGTTAAATTCGGACGTTTGAATCAGTTATTTTCTTTCCGGCCCTTTTCAGCCCTGAGCCGTGGAAGCGCCGAAATTCGGGTTTCATTTTTAACGCGGCAGCTTATACCTCCCGACCGTTACCGACTACTGCCGGTGGTGGTCGTTAAGTTATCCTCCGCCGAGGTCGACGCGCGTTACCGATGCACACGTAAAAAATGTTTCGCAAATTTTCGCGAATTTTTCGCGCGGTAAACCTTCGTCTCCGCGTCCTCCGTCCGACGATTCTACTCTCGCCCGCACCCGTCGACCCGTCCTCGAGCTATACGGCGACAAAGAAACTTTGATTTTTCACTAATTTGACGTCATCGAGAAAGTTACGGCCAACTGGGAATTAAAGGTATTTCGCCTTTCCGAATTTTCCGGGAGCCCGTCGGGCCTTCGGCCCCGCTCGGCTCGGCTCGGCTCTGCTCGAGGTCGAGGTCGTCGGTAGCGACGATGGTGGCGGGGAGGTGCGCAATTGGTGTGTCATCGCCATCCCCCCCAACCCCCCCTCCCCCTTTAAAATTAATGGAAAATGTAAACCCAAACGTAGAGTCGGATTCGTAACCTCGAAGTTACAAGTCGATTCGCTCAACTATCAAGGGAGAGTAAACGGGGCGACTGTGGCGGCACTCGCCACCGATGCGAAGTCAGCATCACGAAGTTGGCGTTAAATTCGAACGTTTGAATCAGTTATTTTCTTTCCGGCCCTTTTCGGCCCTGAACCGTGGAAGCGCCGAAATTCGGGTTTCATTTTTAACGCGGCAGCTTATACCTCCCGAGCGTTACCGACTACTGCCGGTGGTGGTCGTTAAGTTATCCTCCGCCGAGGTCGACGCGCGTTACCGATGCACTCGTAAAAACTTTTTCGCGAATCTTCGCGAATTTTTCGCGCGGTAAACCTTTGTCTCCGCGTCCTCCGTCCGACGAGCCTACTCTCGCCCGCACCCGTCGACCCGTTCTCGAGCTATACGGCGACAAAGAAACATTGATTTTTCACTAATTTGACGTCACCGAAAAAGTTACGGCCAACTGGGAATTAAAGGTATATTGCTTTTCCGAATTTTCCGGGAGCCCATCGGGCCTTCGGTCCCGCTCGGCTCGGCTCGGCTCGAGGTCGAGGTCGTCGGTAGCGACGATGGTGGCGGGGAGGCGCGCGATTGGTCTGTCATCGCCATCCTCCCCCCAAACCCCCCTCCCTTTAAAATTAATGGAAAATGTAAACCCAAACGTAGAGTCGGATTCGTAACCTCGAAGTTACAAGTCGATTCGCTCAACTACCAAGGGAGAGTAAACGGGGCGACTGTGGCGGCACTCGCCACCGATGCGAAGTCAGCATCACGAAGTTGGCGTTAAATTCGAACGTTTGAATCAGTTATTATCTTTCCGGCCCTTTTCAGCCATGAACCGTGGAAGCGCCGAAATTCGGGTTTCATTTTTAACGCGGCAGCTTATACCCCCCGAGTGTTACCGACCACTGCCGGTGGTGGTCGGTAAGTTATCCTCCGCCGAGGTCGACGCGCGTTACCGATGCACACGTAAAAAATTTTTCGCGAATTTTCGCGAATTTTTCGCGCGGTAAACCTTCGTCTCCGCGTCCTCCGTCCGACGAGCCTACTCTCGCCCGCACCCGTCGACCCGTCCTCGAGCTATACGGCGACAAAGAAACTTTGATTTTTCACTAATTTGACGTCATCGAGAAAGTTACGGCCAACTGGGAATTAAAGGTATATCGCCTTTCCGAATTTTCCGGGAGCCCATCGGGCCTTCGGCCTCGCTCGGCACGGCTCGGCTCGGCTCGAGGTCGAGGTCGTCGGTAGCGACGATGGTGGCGGGGAGGTGCGCAATTGGTGTGTCATCGCCATCCCCCCAACCCCCCTCCCCCTTTAAAATTAATGGAAAATGTAAACCCAAAAGTAGAGTCGGATTCGTAACCTCGAAGTTACAAGTCGATTCGCTCAACTATCAAGGGAGAGTAAACGCGGCGACTGTGGCGGCACTCGCCACCGATGCGAAGTCAGCATCACGAAGTTGGCGTTAAATTCGAACGTTTGAATCAGTTATTTTCTTTCCGGCCCTTTTCAGCCCTGAACCGTGGAAGCGCCGAAATTCGGGTTTCATTTTTAACGCGGCAGCTTATACCCCCCGAGTGTTACCGACCACTGCCGGTGGTGGTCGGTAAGTTATCCTCCGCCGAGGTCGACGCGCGTTACCGATGCACACGTAAAAAATTTTTCGCGAATTTTCGCGAATTTTTCGCGCGGTAAACCTTCGTCTCCGCGTCCTCCGTCCGACGAGCCTACTCTCGCCCGCACCCGTCGATCCGTCCTCGAGCTATACGGCGACAAAGAAACTTTGATTTTTCACTAATTTGACGTCATCGAGAAAGTTACGGCCAACTGGGAATTAAAGGTATATCGCCTTTAAGAATTTTCCGGGAGCCCGTCGGGCCTTCGGCCCCGCTCGGCTCGGCTCGGCTCTGCTCGAGGTCGAGGTCGTCGGTAGCGACGATGGTGGCGGGGAGGTGCGCAATTGGTGTGTCATCGCCATCCCCCCCAACCCCCCCTCCCCCTTTAAAATTAATGGAAAATGTAAACCCAAACGTAGAGTCGGATTCGTAACCTCGAAGTTACAAGTCGATTCGCTCAACTATCAAGGGAGAGTAAACGCGGCGACTGTGGCGGCACTCGCCACCGATGCGAAGTCAGCATCACGAAGTTGGCGTTAAATTCGAACGTTTGATTCAGTTATTTTCTTTCCGGCCCTTTTCAGCCCTGAACCGTGGAAGCGCCGAAATTCGGGTTTCATTTTTAACGCGGCAGCTTATACCTCCCGAGCGTTACCGACTACTGCCGGTGGTGGTCGGTAAGTTATCCTCCGCCGAGGTCGACGCGCGTTACCGATGCACTCGTAAAAACTTTTTCGCGAATCTTCGCGAATTTTTGCGCGCGGTAAACCTTTGTCTCCGCGTCCTCCGTCCGACGAGCCTACTTTCGCCCGCACCCGTCGACCCGTTCTCGAGCTATACGGCGACAAAGAAACTTTGATTTTTCACTAATTTGACGTCACCAAAAAGTTACGGCCAACTGGGAATTAAAGGTATATTGCCTTTCCGAATTTTCCGGGAGCCCGTCGGGCCTTCGGCCCCGCTCGGCTCGGCTCGGCTCGAGGTCGAGGTCGTCGGTAGCGACGATGGTGGCGGTGAGGTGCGCAATTGGTGTGTCATCGCCATCCCCCCCAACCCCCCTCCCCCTTTAAAATTAATGGAAAATGTAAACCCAAACGTAGAGTCGGATTCGTAACCTCGAAGTTACAAGTCGATTCGCTCAACTATCAAGGGAGAGTAAACGCGGCGACTGTGGCGGCACTCGCCACCGATGCGAAGTCAGCATCACGAAGTTGGCGTTAAATTCGAACGTTTGATTCAGTTATTTTCTTTCCGGCCCTTTTCAGCCCTGAACCGTGGAAGCGCCGAAATTCGGGTTTCATTTTTAACGCGGCAGCTTATACCTCCCGAGCGTTACCGACTACTGCCGGTGGTGGTCGGTAAGTTATCCTCCGCCGAGGTCGACGCGCGTTACCGATGCACACGTAAAAAATTTTTCGCAAATTTTCGCGAATTTTTCGCGCGGTAAACCTTCGTCTCCGCGTCCTCCGTCCGACGAGCCTACTCTCGCCCGCACCCGTCGACCCGTTCTCGAGCTATACGGCGACAAAGAAACATTGATTTTTCACTAATTTGACGTCACCGAAAAAGTTACGGCCAACTGGGAATTAAAGGTATATTGCCTTTCCGAATTTTCCGGGAGCCCATCGGGCCTTCGGCCCCGCTCGGCTCGGCTCGGCTCGAGGTCGAGGTCGTCGGTAGCGACGATGGTGGCGGGGAGGCGCGCGATTGGTCTGTCATCGCCATCCTCCCCCCCAACCCCCCTTCCCCTTTAAAATTAATGGAAAATGTAAACCCAAACGTAGAGTCGGATTCGTAACCTCGAAGTTACAAGTCGATTCGCTCAACTATCAAGGGAGAGTAAACGGGGCGACTGTGGCGGCACTCGCCACCGATGCGAAGTCAGCATCACGAAGTTGGCGTTAAATTCGAACGTTTGATTCAGTTATTTTCTTTCCGGCCCTTTTCAGCCCTGAACCGTGGAAGCGCCAAAATTCGGGTTTCATTTTTAACGCGGCAGCTTATACCTCCCGAGCGTTACCGACTACTGCCGGTGGTGGTCGGTAAGTTATCCTCCGCCGAGGTCGACGCGCGTTACCGATGCACACGTAAAAAATTTTTCGCAAATTTTCGCGAATTTTTCGCGCGGTAAACCTTCGTCTCCGCGTCCTCCGTCCGACGAGCCTACTCTCGCCCGCACCCGTCGACCCGTTCTCGAGCTATACGGCGACAAAGAAACATTGATTTTTCACTAATTTGACGTCACCGAAAAAGTTACGGCCAACTGGGAATTAAAGGTATATTGCCTTTCCGAATTTTTCGGGAGCCCATCGGGCCTTCGGCCCCGCTCGGCTCGGCTCGGCTCGAGGTCGAGGTCGTCGGTAGCGACGATGGTGGCGGGGAGGCGCGCGATTGGTCTGTCATCGCCATCCTCCCCCCCAACCCCCCTACCCCTTTAAAATTAATGGAAAATGTAAACCCAAACGTAGAGTCGGATTCGTAACCTCGAAGTTACAAGTCGATTCGCTCAACTATCAAGGGAGAGTAAACGCGGCGACTGTGGCGGCACTCGCCACCGAAGCGAAGTCAGCATCACGAAGTTGGCGTTAAATTCGAACGTTTGAATCAGTTATTTTCTTTCCGGCCCTTTTCGGCCCTGAACCGTGGAAGCGCCGAAATTCGGGTTTCATTTTTAACGCGGCAGCTTATACCTCCCGAGCGTTACCGACTACTGCCGGTGGTGGTCGTTAAGTTATCCTCCGCCGAGGTCGACGCGCGTTACCGATGCACTCGTAAAAACTTTTTCACGAATTTTCGCGAATTTTTCGCGCGGTAAACCTTTGTCTCCGGGTCCTCCGTCCGACGAGCCTACTCTCGCCCGCACCCGTCGACCCGTTCTCGAGCTGTACGGCGACAAAGAAACATTGATTTTTCACTAATTTGACGTCACCGAAAAAGTTACGGCCAACTGGGAATTAAAGGTATATTGCCTTTCCGAATTTTCCGGGAGCCCATCGGGCCTTCGGCCCCGCTCGGCTCGGCTCGGCTCGAGGTCGAGGTCGTCGGTAGCGACGATGGTGGCGGGGAGGCGCGCGATTGGTGTGTCATCGCCATCCCCCCCAACCCCCCTCCCCCTTTAAAATTAATGGAAAATGTAAACCCAAACGTAGAGTCGGATTCGTAACCTCGAAGTTACAAGTCGATTCGCTCAACTATCAAGGGAGAGTAAACGCGGCGACTGTGGCGGCACTCGCCACCGATGCGAAGTCAGCATCACGAAGTTGGCGTTAAATTCGGACGTTTGAATCAGTTATTTTCTTTCCGGCCCTTTTCAGCCCTGAGCCGTGGAAGCGCCGAAATTCGGGTTTCATTTTTAACGCGGCAGCTTATACCTCCCGACCGTTACCGACTACTGCCGGTGGTGGTCGTTAAGTTATCCTCCGCCGAGGTCGACGCGCGTTACCGATGCACACGTAAAAAATGTTTCGCAAATTTTCGCGAATTTTTCGCGCGGTAAACCTTCGTCTCCGCGTCCTCCGTCCGACGAGCCTACTCTCGCCCGCACCCGTCGATCCGTCCTCGAGCTATACGGCGACAAAGAAACTTTGATTTTTCACTAATTTGACGTCATCGAGAAAGTTACGGCCAACTGGGAATTAAAGGTATATCGCCTTTCCGAATTTTCCGGGAGCCCGTCGGGCCTTCGGCCCCGCTCGGCTCGGCTCGGCTCTGCTCGAGGTCGAGGTCGTCGGTAGCGACGATGGTGGCGGGGAGGTGCGCAATTGGTGTGTCATCGCCATCCCCCCCAACCCCCCCTCCCCCTTTAAAATTAATGGAAAATGTAAACCCAAACGTAGAGTCGGATTCGTAACCTCGAAGTTACAAGTCGATTCGCTCAACTATCAAGGGAGAGTAAACGGGGCGACTGTGGCGGCACTCGCCACCGATGCGAAGTCAGCATCACGAAGTTGGCGTTAAATTCGAACGTTTGAATCAGTTATTTTCTTTCCGGCCCTTTTCGGCCCTGAACCGTGGAAGCGCCGAAATTCGGGTTTCATTTTTAACGCGGCAGCTTATACCTCCCGAGCGTTACCGACTACTGCCGGTGGTGGTCGTTAAGTTATCCTCCGCCGAGGTCGACGCGCGTTACCGATGCACTCGTAAAAGCTTTTTCGCGAATTTTCGCGAATTTTTCGCGCGGTAAACCTTTGTCTCCGCGTCCTCCGTCCGACGAGCCTACTCTCGCCCGTACCCGTCGACCCGTTCTCGAGCTATACGGCGACAAAGAAACATTGATTTTTCACTAATTTGACGTCACCGAAAAAGTTACGGCCAACTGGGAATTAAAGGTATATTGCTTTTCCGAATTTTCCGGGAGCCCATCGGGCCTTCGGCCCCGCTCGGCTCGGCTCGGCTCGAGGTCGAGGTCGTCGGTAGCGACGATGGTGGCGGGGAGGCGCGCGATTGGTCTGTCATCGCCATCCTCCCCCCAAACCCCCCTCCCTTTAAAATTAATGGAAAATGTAAACCCAAACGTAGAGTCGGATTCGTAACCTCGAAGTTACAAGTCGATTCGCTCAACTACCAAGGGAGAGTAAACGGGGCGACTGTGGCGGCACTCGCCACCGATGCGAAGTCAGCATCACGAAGTTGGCGTTAAATTCGAACGTTTGAATCAGTTATTATCTTTCCGGCCCTTTTCAGCCATGAACCGTGGAAGCGCCGAAATTCGGGTTTCATTTTTAACGCGGCAGCTTATACCCCCCGAGTGTTACCGACCACTGCCGGTGGTGGTCGGTAAGTTATCCTCCGCCGAGGTCGACGCGCGTTACCGATGCACACGTAAAAAATTTTTCGCGAATTTTCGCGAATTTTTCGCGCGGTAAACCTTCGTCTCCGCGTCCTCCGTCCGACGAGCCTACTCTCGCCCGCACCCGTCGACCCGTCCTCGAGCTATACGGCGACAAAGAAACTTTGATTTTTCACTAATTTGACGTCATCGAGAAAGTTACGGCCAACTGGGAATTAAAGGTATATCGCCTTTCCGAATTTTCCGGGAGCCCATCGGGCCTTCGGCCTCGCTCGGCACGGCTCGGCTCGGCTCGAGGTCGAGGTCGTCGGTAGCGACGATGGTGGCGGGGAGGTGCGCAATTGGTGTGTCATCGCCATCCCCCCAACCCCCCTCCCCCTTTAAAATTAATGGAAAATGTAAACCCAAAAGTAGAGTCGGATTCGTAACCTCGAAGTTACAAGTCGATTCGCTCAACTATCAAGGGAGAGTAAACGCGGCGACTGTGGCGGCACTCGCCACCGATGCGAAGTCAGCATCACGAAGTTGGCGTTAAATTCGAACGTTTGAATCAGTTATTTTCTTTCCGGCCCTTTTCGGCCCTGAACCGTGGAAGCGCCGAAATTCGGGTTTCATTTTTAACGCGGCAGCTTATACCTCCCGAGCGTTACCGACTACTGCCGGTGGTGGTCGTTAAGTTATCCTCCGCCGAGGTCGACGCGCGTTACCGATGCACTCGTAAAAACTTTTTCACGAATTTTCGCGAATTTTTCGCGCGGTAAACCTTTGTCTCCGGGTCCTCCGTCCGACGAGCCTACTCTCGCCCGCACCCGTCGACCCGTTCTCGAGCTGTACGGCGACAAAGAAACATTGATTTTTCACTAATTTGACGTCACCGAAAAAGTTACGGCCAACTGGGAATTAAAGGTATATTGCCTTTCCGAATTTTCCGGGAGCCCATCGGGCCTTCGGCCCCGCTCGGCTCGGCTCGGCTCGAGGTCGAGGTCGTCGGTAGCGACGATGGTGGCGGGGAGGCGCGCGATTGGTCTGTCATCGCCATCCTCCCCCCAAACCCCCCTCCCTTTAAAATTAATGGAAAATGTAAACCTAAACGTAGAGTCGGATTCGTAACCTCGAAGTTACAAGTCAACTCGCTCAACTATCGAGGGAGAGTAAACGCGGCGACTGTGGCGGCACTCGCCACCGATGCGAAGTCAGCATCACGAAGTTGGCGTTAAATTCGAACGTTTGAATCAGTTATTTTCTTTCCGGCCCTTTTCAGCCCTGAACCGTGGAAGCGCCGATATTCGGGTTTCATTTTTAACGCGGCAGCTTATACCTCCCGAGCGTTACCGACTACTGCCGGTGGTGGTCGGTAAGTTATCCTCCGCCGAGGTCGACGCGCGTTACCGATGCACTCGTAAAAACTTTTTCGCGAATCTTCGCGAATTTTTGCGCGCGGTAATCCTTTGTCTCCGCGTCCTCCGTCCGACGAGCCTACTTTCGCCCGCACCCGTCGACCCGTTCTCGAGCTATACGGCGACAAAGAAACTTTGATTTTTCACTAATTTGACGTCACCAAAAAGTTACGGCCAACTGGGAATTAAAGGTATATTGCCTTTCCGAATTTTCCGGGAGCCCGTCGGGCCTTCGGCCCCGCTCGGCTCGGCTCGGCTCGAGGTCGAGGTCGTCGGTAGCGACGGTGGTGGCTGTGAGGTGCGCAATTGGTGTGTCATCGCCATCCCCACCAACCCCCCTCCCCCTTTAAAATTAATGGAAAATGTAAACCCAAACGTAGAGTCGGATTCGTAACCTCGAAGTTACAAGTCGATTCGCTCAACTATCAAGGGAGAGTAAACGCTGCGACTGTGGCGGCACTCGCCACCGATGCGAAGTCAGCATCACGAAGTTGGCGTTAAATTCGGACGTTTGAATCAGTTATTTTCTTTCCGGCCCTTTTCAGCCCTGAACCGTGGAAGCGCCGAAATTCGGGTTTCATTTTTAACGCGGCAGCTTATACCTCCCGACCGTTACCGACTACTGCCGGTGGTGGTCGTTAAGTTATCCTCCGCCGAGGTCGACGCGCGTTACCGATGCACACGTAAAAAATGTTTCGCAAATTTTCGCGAATTTTTCGCGCGGTAAACCTTCGTCTCCGCGTCCTCCGTCCGACGATTCTACTCTCGCCCGCACCCGTCGACCCGTCCTCGAGCTATACGGCGACAAAGAAACTTTGATTTTTCACTAATTTGACGTCATCGAGAAAGTTACGGCCAACTGGGAATTAAAGGTATATCGCCTTTCCGAATTTTCCGGGAGCCCGTCGGGCCTTCGGCCCCGCTCGGCTCGGCTCGGCTCTGCTCGAGGTCGTCGGTAGCGACGATGGTGGCGGGGAGGCGCGCGATTGGTCTGTCATCGCCATCCTCCCCCCAAACCCCCCTCCCTTTAAAATTAATGGAAAATGTAAACCCAAACGTAGAGTCGGATTCGTAACCTCGAAGTTACAAGTCGATTCGCTCAACTACCAAGGGAGAGTAAACGGGGCGACTGTGGCGGCACTCGCCACCGATGCGAAGTCAGCATCACGAAGTTGGCGTTAAATTCGAACGTTTGAATCAGTTATTATCTTTCCGGCCCTTTTCAGCCATGAACCGTGGAAGCGCCGAAATTCGGGTTTCATTTTTAACGCGGCAGCTTATACCCCCCGAGTGTTACCGACCACTGCCGGTGGTGGTCGGTAAGTTATCCTCCGCCGAGGTCGACGCGCGTTACCGATGCACACGTAAAAAATTTTTCGCGAATTTTCGCGAATTTTTCGCGCGGTAAACCTTCGTCTCCGCGTCCTCCGTCCGACGAGCCTACTCTCGCCCGCACCCGTCGACCCGTCCTCGAGCTATACGGCGACAAAGAAACTTTGATTTTTCACTAATTTGACGTCATCGAGAAAGTTACGGCCAACTGGGAATTAAAGGTATATCGCCTTTCCGAATTTTCCGGGAGCCCATCGGGCCTTCGGCCTCGCTCGGCACGGCTCGGCTCGGCTCGAGGTCGAGGTCGTCGGTAGCGACGATGGTGGCGGGGAGGTGCGCAATTGGTGTGTCATCGCCATCCCCCCAACCCCCCTCCCCCTTTAAAATTAATGGAAAATGTAAACCCAAAAGTAGAGTCGGATTCGTAACCTCGAAGTTACAAGTCGATTCGCTCAACTATCAAGGGAGAGTAAACGCGGCGACTGTGGCGGCACTCGCCACCGATGCGAAGTCAGCATCACGAAGTTGGCGTTAAATTCGAACGTTTGATTCAGTTATTTTCTTTCCGGCCCTTTTCAGCCCTGAACCGTGGAAGCGCCGAAATTCGGGTTTCATTTTTAACGCGGCAGCTTATACCTCCCGAGCGTTACCGACTACTGCCGGTGGTGGTCGGTAAGTTATCCTCCGCCGAGGTCGACGCGCGTTACCGATGCACACGTAAAAAATTTTTCGCAAATTTTCGCGAATTTTTCGCGCGGTAAACCTTCGTCTCCGCGTCCTCCGTCCGACGAGCCTACTCTCGCCCGCACCCGTCGACCCGTTCTCGAGCTATACGGCGACAAAGAAACATTGATTTTTCACTAATTTGACGTCACCGAAAAAGTTACGGCCAACTGGGAATTAAAGGTATATTGCCTTTCCGAATTTTCCGGGAGCCCATCGGGCCTTCGGCCCCGCTCGGCTCGGCTCGGCTCGAGGTCGAGGTCGTCGGTAGCGACGATGGTGGCGGGGAGGCGCGCGATTGGTCTGTCATCGCCATCCTCCCCCCCAACCCCCCTTCCCCTTTAAAATTAATGGAAAATGTAAACCCAAACGTAGAGTCGGATTCGTAACCTCGAAGTTACAAGTCGATTCGCTCAACTATCAAGGGAGAGTAAACGGGGCGACTGTGGCGGCACTCGCCACCGATGCGAAGTCAGCATCACGAAGTTGGCGTTAAATTCGAACGTTTGATTCAGTTATTTTCTTTCCGGCCCTTTTCAGCCCTGAACCGTGGAAGCGCCGAAATTCGGGTTTCATTTTTAACGCGGCAGCTTATACCTCCCGAGCGTTACCGACTACTGCCGGTGGTGGTCGGTAAGTTATCCTCCGCCGAGGTCGACGCGCGTTACCGATGCACACGTAAAAAATTTTTCGCAAATTTTCGCGAATTTTTCGCGCGGTAAACCTTCGTCTCCGCGTCCTCCGTCCGACGAGCCTACTCTCGCCCGCACCCGTCGACCCGTTCTCGAGCTATACGGCGACAAAGAAACATTGATTTTTCACTAATTTGACGTCACCGAAAAAGTTACGGCCAACTGGGAATTAAAGGTATATTGCCTTTCCGAATTTTCCGGGAGCCCGTCGGGCCTTCGGCCCCGCTCGGCTCGGCTCGGCTCGAGGTCGAGGTCGTCGGTAGCGACGATGGTGGCGGTGAGGTGCGCAATTGGTGTGTCATCGCCATCCCCCCCAACCCCCCTCCCCCTTTAAAATTAATGGAAAATGTAAACCCAAACGTAGAGTCGGATTCGTAACCTCGAAGTTACAAGTCGATTCGCTCAACTATCAAGGGAGAGTAAACGCGGCGACTGTGGCGGCACTCGCCACCGATGCGAAGTCAGCATCACGAAGTTGGCGTTAAATTCGAACGTTTGATTCAGTTATTTTCTTTCCGGCCCTTTTCAGCCCTGAACCGTGGAAGCGCCGAAATTCGGGTTTCATTTTTAACGCGGCAGCTTATACCCCCCGAGTGTTACCGACCACTGCCGGTGGTGGTCGGTAAGTTATCCTCCGCCGAGGTCGACGCGCGTTCCGATGCACACGTAAAAAATTTTTCGCGAATTTTCGCGAATTTTTCGCGCGGTAAACCTTCGTCTCCGCGTCCTCCGTCCGACGAGCCTACTCTCGCCCGCACCCGTCGATCCGTCCTCGAGCTATACGGCGACAAAGAAACTTTGATTTTTCACTAATTTGACGTCATCGAGAAAGTTACGGCCAACTGGGAATTAAAGGTATATCGCCTTTAAGAATTTTCCGGGAGCCCGTCGGGCCTTCGGCCCCGCTCGGCTCGGCTCGGCTCTGCTCGAGGTCGAGGTCGTCGGTAGCGACGATGGTGGCGGGGAGGTGCGCAATTGGTGTGTCATCGCCATCCCCCCCAACCCCCCCTACCCCTTTAAAATTAATGGAAAATGTAAACCCAAACGTAGAGTCGGATTCGTAACCTCGAAGTTACAAGTCGATTCGCTCAACTATCAAGGGAGAGTAAACGGGGCGACTGTGGCGGCACTCGCCACCGATGCGAAGTCAGCATCACGAAGTTGGCGTTAAATTCGAACGTTTGAATCAGTTATTTTCTTTCCGGCCCTTTTCGGCCCTGAACCGTGGAAGCGCCGAAATTCGGGTTTCATTTTTAACGCGGCAGCTTATACCTCCCGAGCGTTACCGACTACTGCCGGTGGTGGTCGTTAAGTTATCCTCCGCCGAGGTCGACGCGCGTTACCGATGCACTCGTAAAAACTTTTTCGCGAATCTTCGCGAATTTTTGCGCGCGGTAATCCTTTGTCTCCGCGTCCTCCGTCCGACGAGCCTACTTTCGCCCGCACCCGTCGACCCGTTCTCGAGCTATACGGCGACAAAGAAACTTTGATTTTTCACTAATTTGACGTCACCAAAAAGTTACGGCCAACTGGGAATTAAAGGTATATTGCCTTTCCGAATTTTCCGGGAGCCCGTCGGGCCTTCGGCCCCGCTCGGCTCGGCTCGGCTCGAGGTCGAGGTCGTCGGTAGCGACGGTGGTGGCTGTGAGGTGCGCAATTGGTGTGTCATCGCCATCCCCCCCAACCCCCCTCCCCCTTTAAAATTAATGGAAAATGTAAACCCAAACGTAGAGTCGGATTCGTAACCTCGAAGTTACAAGTCGATTCGCTCAACTATCAAGGGAGAGTAAACGCGGCGACTGTGGCGGCACTCGCCACCGATGCGAAGTCAGCATCACGAAGTTGGCGTTAAATTCGGACGTTTGAATCAGTTATTTTCTTTCCGGCCCTTTTCAGCCCTGAACCGTGGAAGCGCCGAAATTCGGGTTTCATTTTTAACGCGGCAGCTTATACCTCCCGACCGTTACCGACTACTGCCGGTGGTGGTCGTTAAGTTATCCTCCGCCGAGGTCGACGCGCGTTACCGATGCACACGTAAAAAATGTTTCGCAAATTTTCGCGAATTTTTCGCGCGGTAAACCTTCGTCTCCGCGTCCTCCGTCCGACGATTCTACTCTCGCCCGCACCCGTCGACCCGTCCTCGAGCTATACGGCGACAAAGAAACTTTGATTTTTCACTAATTTGACGTCATCGAGAAAGTTACGGCCAACTGGGAATTAAAGGTATATCGCCTTTCCGAATTTTCCGGGAGCCCGTCGGGCCTTCGGCCCCGCTCGGCTCGGCTCGGCTCTGCTCGAGGTCGAGGTCGTCGGTAGCGACGATGGTGGCGGGGAGGTGCGCAATTGGTGTGTCATCGCCATCCCCCCCAACCCCCCCTCCCCCTTTAAAATTAATGGAAAATGTAAACCCAAACGTAGAGTCGGATTCGTAACCTCGAAGTTACAAGTCGATTCGCTCAACTATCAAGGGAGAGTAAACGGGGCGACTGTGGCGGCACTCGCCACCGATGCGAAGTCAGCATCACGAAGTTGGCGTTAAATTCGAACGTTTGAATCAGTTATTTTCTTTCCGGCCCTTTTCGGCCCTGAACCGTGGAAGCGCCGAAATTCGGGTTTCATTTTTAACGCGGCAGCTTATACCTCCCGAGCGTTACCGACTACTGCCGGTGGTGGTCGTTAAGTTATCCTCCGCCGAGGTCGACGCGCGTTACCGATGCACTCGTAAAAACTTTTTCGCGAATCTTCGCGAATTTTTCGCGCGGTAAACCTTTGTCTCCGCGTCCTCCGTCCGACGAGCCTACTCTCGCCCGCACCCGTCGACCCGTTCTCGAGCTATACGGCGACAAAGAAACATTGATTTTTCACTAATTTGACGTCACCGAAAAAGTTACGGCCAACTGGGAATTAAAGGTATATTGCTTTTCCGAATTTTCCGGGAGCCCATCGGGCCTTCGGCCCCGCTCGGCTCGGCTCGGCTCGAGGTCGAGGTCGTCGGTAGCGACGATGGTGGCGGGGAGGCGCGCGATTGGTCTGTCATCGCCATCCTCCCCCCAAACCCCCCTCCCTTTAAAATTAATGGAAAATGTAAACCCAAACGTAGAGTCGGATTCGTAACCTCGAAGTTACAAGTCGATTCGCTCAACTACCAAGGGAGAGTAAACGGGGCGACTGTGGCGGCACTCGCCACCGATGCGAAGTCAGCATCACGAAGTTGGCGTTAAATTCGAACGTTTGAATCAGTTATTATCTTTCCGGCCCTTTTCAGCCATGAACCGTGGAAGCGCCGAAATTCGGGTTTCATTTTTAACGCGGCAGCTTATACCCCCCGAGTGTTACCGACCACTGCCGGTGGTGGTCGGTAAGTTATCCTCCGCCGAGGTCGACGCGCGTTACCGATGCACACGTAAAAAATTTTTCGCGAATTTTCGCGAATTTTTCGCGCGGTAAACCTTCGTCTCCGCGTCCTCCGTCCGACGAGCCTACTCTCGCCCGCACCCGTCGACCCGTCCTCGAGCTATACGGCGACAAAGAAACTTTGATTTTTCACTAATTTGACGTCATCGAGAAAGTTACGGCCAACTGGGAATTAAAGGTATATCGCCTTTCCGAATTTTCCGGGAGCCCATCGGGCCTTCGGCCTCGCTCGGCACGGCTCGGCTCGGCTCGAGGTCGAGGTCGTCGGTAGCGACGATGGTGGCGGGGAGGTGCGCAATTGGTGTGTCATCGCCATCCCCCCAACCCCCCTCCCCCTTTAAAATTAATGGAAAATGTAAACCCAAAAGTAGAGTCGGATTCGTAACCTCGAAGTTACAAGTCGATTCGCTCAACTATCAAGGGAGAGTAAACGCGGCGACTGTGGCGGCACTCGCCACCGATGCGAAGTCAGCATCACGAAGTTGGCGTTAAATTCGAACGTTTGAATCAGTTATTTTCTTTCCGGCCCTTTTCAGCCCTGAACCGTGGAAGCGCCGAAATTCGGGTTTCATTTTTAACGCGGCAGCTTATACCCCCCGAGTGTTACCGACCACTGCCGGTGGTGGTCGGTAAGTTATCCTCCGCCGAGGTCGACGCGCGTTACCGATGCACACGTAAAAAATTTTTCGCGAATTTTCGCGAATTTTTCGCGCGGTAAACCTTCGTCTCCGCGTCCTCCGTCCGACGAGCCTACTCTCGCCCGCACCCGTCGATCCGTCCTCGAGCTATACGGCGACAAAGAAACTTTGATTTTTCACTAATTTGACGTCATCGAGAAAGTTACGGCCAACTGGGAATTAAAGGTATATCGCCTTTAAGAATTTTCCGGGAGCCCGTCGGGCCTTCGGCCCCGCTCGGCTCGGCTCGGCTCTGCTCGAGGTCGAGGTCGTCGGTAGCGACGATGGTGGCGGGGAGGTGCGCAATTGGTGTGTCATCGCCATCCCCCCCAACCCCCCCTCCCCCTTTAAAATTAATGGAAAATGTAAACCCAAACGTAGAGTCGGATTCGTAACCTCGAAGTTACAAGTCGATTCGCTCAACTATCAAGGGAGAGTAAACGGGGCGACTGTGGCGGCACTCGCCACCGATGCGAAGTCAGCATCACGAAGTTGGCGTTAAATTCGAACGTTTGAATCAGTTATTTTCTTTCCGGCCCTTTTCGGCCCTGAACCGTGGAAGCGCCGAAATTCGGGTTTCATTTTTAACGCGGCAGCTTATACCTCCCGAGCGTTACCGACTACTGCCGGTGGTGGTCGTTAAGTTATCCTCCGCCGAGGTCGACGCGCGTTACCGATGCACTCGTAAAAGCTTTTTCGCGAATTTTCGCGAATTTTTCGCGCGGTAAACCTTTGTCTCCGCGTCCTCCGTCCGACGAGCCTACTTTCGCCCGTACCCGTCGACCCGTTCTCGAGCTATACGGCGACAAAGAAACTTTGATTTTTCACTAATTTGACGTCACCAAAAAGTTACGGCCAACTGGGAATTAAAGGTATATTGCCTTTCCGAATTTTCCGGGAGCCCGTCGGGCCTTCGGCCCCGCTCGGCTCGGCTCGGCTCGAGGTCGAGGTCGTCGGTAGCGACGATGGTGGCGGTGAGGTGCGCAATTGGTGTGTCATCGCCATCCCCCCCAACCCCCCTCCCCCTTTAAAATTAATGGAAAATGTAAACCCAAACGTAGAGTCGGATTCGTAACCTCGAAGTTACAAGTCGATTCGCTCAACTATCAAGGGAGAGTAAACGCGGCGACTGTGGCGGCACTCGCCACCGATGCGAAGTCAGCATCACGAAGTTGGCGTTAAATTCGAACGTTTGATTCAGTTATTTTCTTTCCGGCCCTTTTCAGCCCTGAACCGTGGAAGCGCCGAAATTCGGGTTTCATTTTTAACGCGGCAGCTTATACCTCCCGAGCGTTACCGACTACTGCCGGTGGTGGTCGGTAAGTTATCCTCCGCCGAGGTCGACGCGCGTTACCGATGCACTCGTAAAAACTTTTTCGCGAATCTTCGCGAATTTTTGCGCGCGGTAAACCTTTGTCTCCGCGTCCTCCGTCCGACGAGCCTACTCTCGCCCGCACCCGTCGACCCGTTCTCGAGCTATACGGCGACAAAGAAACATTGATTTTTCACTAATTTGACGTCACCGAAAAAGTTACGGCCAACTGGGAATTAAAGGTATATTGCCTTTCCGAATTTTCCGGGAGCCCATCGGGCCTTCGGCCCCGCTCGGCTCGGCTCGGCTCGAGGTCGAGGTCGTCGGTAGCGACGATGGTGGCGGGGAGGCGCGCGATTGGTCTGTCATCGCCATCCTCCCCCCCAACCCCCTTCCCCTTTAAAATTAATGGAAAATGTAAACCCAAACGTAGAGTCGGATTCGTAACCTCGAAGTTACAAGTCGATTCGCTCAACTATCAAGGGAGAGTAAACGGGGCGACTGTGGCGGCACTCGCCACCGATGCGAAGTCAGCATCACGAAGTTGGCGTTAAATTCGAACGTTTGATTCAGTTATTTTCTTTCCGGCCCTTTTCAGCCCTGAACCGTGGAAGCGCCGAAATTCGGGTTTGATTTTTAACGCGGCAGCTTATACCTCCCGAGCGTTACCGACTACTGCCGGTGGTGGTCGGTAAGTTATCCTCCGCCGAGGTCGACGCGCGTTACCGATGCACACGTAAAAAATTTTTCGCAAATTTTCGCGAATTTTTCGCGCGGTAAACCTTCGTCTCCGCGTCCTCCGTCCGACGAGCCTACTCTCGCCCGCACCCGTCGACCCGTTCTCGAGCTATACGGCGACAAAGAAACATTGATTTTTCACTAATTTGACGTCACCGAAAAAGTTACGGCCAACTGGGAATTAAAGGTATATTGCCTTTCCGAATTTTCCGGGAGCCCATCGGGCCTTCGGCCCCGCTCGGCTCGGCTCGGCTCGAGGTCGAGGTCGTCGGTAGCGACGATGGTGGCGGGGAGGCGCGCGATTGGTCTGTCATCGCCATCCTCCCCCCCAACCCCCCTACCCCTTTAAAATTAATGGAAAATGTAAACCCAAACGTAGAGTCGGATTCGTAACCTCGAAGTTACAAGTCGATTCGCTCAACTATCAAGGGAGAGTAAACGCGGCGACTGTGGCGGCACTCGCCACCGATGCGAAGTCAGCATCACGAAGTTGGCGTTAAATTCGAACGTTTGAATCAGTTATTTTCTTTCCGGCCCTTTTCGGCCCTGAACCGTGGAAGCGCCGAAATTCGGGTTTCATTTTTAACGCGGCAGCTTATACCTCCCGAGCGTTACCGACTACTGCCGGTGGTGGTCGTTAAGTTATCCTCCGCCGAGGTCGACGCGCGTTACCGATGCACTCGTAAAAACTTTTTCACGAATTTTCGCGAATTTTTCGCGCGGTAAACCTTTGTCTCCGGGTCCTCCGTCCGACGAGCCTACTCTCGCCCGCACCCGTCGACCCGTTCTCGAGCTGTACGGCGACAAAGAAACATTGATTTTTCACTAATTTGACGTCACCGAAAAAGTTACGGCCAACTGGGAATTAAAGGTATATTGCCTTTCCGAATTTTCCGGGAGCCCATCGGGCCTTCGGCCCCGCTCGGCTCGGCTCGGCTCGAGGTCGAGGTCGTCGGTAGCGACGATGGTGGCGGGGAGGCGCGCGATTGGTCTGTCATCGCCATCCTCCCCCCAAACCCCCCTCCCTTTAAAATTAATGGAAAATGTAAACCTAAACGTAGAGTCGGATTCGTAACCTCGAAGTTACAAGTCAACTCGCTCAACTATCGAGGGAGAGTAAACGCGGCGACTGTGGCGGCACTCGCCACCGATGCGAAGTCAGCATCACGAAGTTGGCGTTAAATTCGAACGTTTGAATCAGTTATTTTCTTTCCGGCCCTTTTCAGCCCTGAACCGTGGAAGCGCCGAAATTCGGGTTTCATTTTTAACGCGGCAGCTTACACCTCCCGAGCGTTACCGACTACTGCCGGTGGTGGTCGGTAAGTTATCCTCCGCCGAGGTCGACGCGCGTTACCGATGCACTCGTAAAAACTTTTTCGCGAATCTTCGCGAATTTTTGCGCGCGGTAATCCTTTGTCTCCGCGTCCTCCGTCCGACGAGCCTACTTTCGCCCGCACCCGTCGACCCGTTCTCGAGCTATACGGCGACAAAGAAACTTTGATTTTTCACTAATTTGACGTCACCAAAAAGTTACGGCCAACTGGGAATTAAAGGTATATTGCCTTTCCGAATTTTCCGGGAGCCCGTCGGGCCTTCGGCCCCGCTCGGCTCGGCTCGGCTCGAGGTCGAGGTCGTCGGTAGCGACGGTGGTGGCTGTGAGGTGCGCAATTGGTGTGTCATCGCCATCCCCCCCAACCCCCCTCCCCCTTTAAAATTAATGGAAAATGTAAACCCAAACGTAGAGTCGGATTCGTAACCTCGAAGTTACAAGTCGATTCGCTCAACTATCAAGGGAGAGTAAACGCGGCGACTGTGGCGGCACTCGCCACCGATGCGAAGTCAGCATCACGAAGTTGGCGTTAAATTCGGACGTTTGAATCAGTTATTTTCTTTCCGGCCCTTTTCAGCCCTGAACCGTGGAAGCGCCGAAATTCGGGTTTCATTTTTAACGCGGCAGCTTATACCTCCCGACCGTTACCGACTACTGCCGGTGGTGGTCGTTAAGTTATCCTCCGCCGAGGTCGACGCGCGTTACCGATGCACACGTAAAAAATGTTTCGCAAATTTTCGCGAATTTTTCGCGCGGTAAACCTTCGTCTCCGCGTCCTCCGTCCGACGATTCTACTCTCGCCCGCACCCGTCGACCCGTCCTCGAGCTATACGGCGACAAAGAAACTTTGATTTTTCACTAATTTGACGTCATCGAGAAAGTTACGGCCAACTGGGAATTAAAGGTATATCGCCTTTCCGAATTTTCCGGGAGCCCGTCGGGCCTTCGGCCCCGCTCGGCTCGGCTCGGCTCTGCTCGAGGTCGAGGTCGTCGGTAGCGACGATGGTGGCGGGGAGGTGCGCAATTGGTGTGTCATCGCCATCCCCCCCAACCCCCCCTCCCCCTTTAAAATTAATGGAAAATGTAAACCCAAACGTAGAGTCGGATTCGTAACCTCGAAGTTACAAGTCGATTCGCTCAACTATCAAGGGAGAGTAAACGGGGCGACTGTGGCGGCACTCGCCACCGATGCGAAGTCAGCATCACGAAGTTGGCGTTAAATTCGAACGTTTGAATCAGTTATTTTCTTTCCGGCCCTTTTCGGCCCTGAACCGTGGAAGCGCCGAAATTCGGGTTTCATTTTTAACGCGGCAGCTTATACCTCCCGAGCGTTACCGACTACTGCCGGTGGTGGTCGTTAAGTTATCCTCCGCCGAGGTCGACGCGCGTTACCGATGCACTCGTAAAAACTTTTTCGCGAATCTTCGCGAATTTTTCGCGCGGTAAACCTTTGTCTCCGCGTCCTCCGTCCGACGAGCCTACTCTCGCCCGCACCCGTCGACCCGTTCTCGAGCTATACGGCGACAAAGAAACATTGATATTTCACTAATTTGACGTCACCGAAAAAGTTACGGCCAACTGGGAATTAAAGGTATATTGCCTTTCCGAATTTTCCGGGAGCCCATCGGGCCTTCGGCCCCGCTCGGCTCGGCTCGGCTCGAGGTCGAGGTCGTCGGTAGCGACGATGGTGGCGGGGAGGCGCGCGATTGGTCTGTCATCGCCATCCTCCCCCCAAACCCCCCTCCCTTTAAAATTAATGGAAAATGTAAACCCAAACGTAGAGTCGGATTCGTAACCTCGAAGTTACAAGTCGATTCGCTCAACTACCAAGGGAGAGTAAACGGGGCGACTGTGGCGGCACTCGCCACCGATGCGAAGTCAGCATCACGAAGTTGGCGTTAAATTCGGACGTTTGAATCAGTTATTTTCTTTCCGGCCCTTTTCAGCCCTGAACCGTGGAAGCGCCGAAATTCGGGTTTCATTTTTAACGCGGCAGCTTATACCTCCCGACCGTTACCGACTACTGCCGGTGGTGGTCGTTAAGTTATCCTCCGCCGAGGTCGACGCGCGTTACCGATGCACACGTAAAAAATGTTTCGCAAATTTTCGCGAATTGTTCGCGCGGTAAACCTTCGTCTCCGCGTCCTCCGTCCGACGATTCTACTCTCGCCCGCACCCGTCGACCCGTCCTCGAGCTATACGGCGACAAAGAAACTTTGATTTTTCACTAATTTGACGTCATCGAGAAAGTTACGGCCAACTGGGAATTAAAGGTATATCGCCTTTCCGAATTTTCCGGGAGCCCGTCGGGCCTTCGGCCCCGCTCGGCTCGGCTCGGCTCTGCTCGAGGTCGAGGTCGTCGGTAGCGACGATGGTGGCGGGGAGGTGCGCAATTGGTGTGTCATCGCCATCCCCCCCAACCCCCCCTCCCCCTTTAAAATTAATGGAAAATGTAAACCCAAACGTAGAGTCGGATTCGTAACCTCGAAGTTACAAGTCGATTCGCTCAACTATCAAGGGAGAGTAAACGGGGCGACTGTGGCGGCACTCGCCACCGATGCGAAGTCAGCATCACGAAGTTGGCGTTAAATTCGAACGTTTGAATCAGTTATTTTCTTTCCGGCCCTTTTCGGCCCTGAACCGTGGAAGCGCCGAAATTCGGGTTTCATTTTTAACGCGGCAGCTTATACCTCCCGAGCGTTACCGACTACTGCCGGTGGTGGTCGTTAAGTTATCCTCCGCCGAGGTCGACGCGCGTTACCGATGCACTCGTAAAAACTTTTTCGCGAATCTTCGCGAATTTTTCGCGCGGTAAACCTTTGTCTCCGCGTCCTCCGTCCGACGAGCCTACTCTCGCCCGCACCCGTCGACCCGTTCTCGAGCTATACGGCGACAAAGAAACATTGATATTTCACTAATTTGACGTCACCGAAAAAGTTACGGCCAACTGGGAATTAAAGGTATATTGCCTTTCCGAATTTTCCGGGAGCCCATCGGGCCTTCGGCCCCGCTCGGCTCGGCTCGGCTCGAGGTCGAGGTCGTCGGTAGCGACGATGGTGGCGGGGAGGCGCGCGATTGGTCTGTCATCGCCATCCTCCCCCCAAACCCCCCTCCCTTTAAAATTAATGGAAAATGTAAACCCAAACGTAGAGTCGGATTCGTAACCTCGAAGTTACAAGTCGATTCGCTCAACTATCAAGGGAGAGTAAACGGGGCGACTGTGGCGGCACTCGCCACCGATGCGAAGTCAGCATCACGAAGTTGGCGTTAAATTCGAACGTTTGAATCAGTTATTTTCTTTCCGGCCCTTTTCGGCCCTGAACCGTGGTAGCGCCGAAATTCGGGTTTCATTTTTAACGCGGCAGCTTATACCTCCCGAGCGTTACCGACTACTGCCGGTGGTGGTCGTTAAGTTATCCTCCGCCGAGGTCGACGCGCGTTACCGATGCACTCGTAAAAGCTTTTTCGCGAATTTTTTCGAATTTTTCGCGCGGTAAACCTTTGTCTCCGCGTCCTCCGTCCGACGAGCCTACTTTCGCCCGTACCCGTCGACCCGTTCTCGAGCTATACGGCGACAAAGAAACTTTGATTTTTCACTAATTTGACGTCACCAAAAAGTTACGGCCAACTGGGAATTAAAGGTATATTGCCTTTCCGAATTTTCCGGGAGCCCGTCGGGCCTTCGGCCCCGCTCGGCTCGGCTCGGCTCGAGGTCGAGGTCGTCGGTAGCGACGATGGTGGCGGTGAGGTGCGCAATTGGTGTGTCATCGCCATCCCCCCCAACCCCCCTCCCCCTTTAAAATTAATGGAAAATGTAAACCCAAACGTAGAGTCGGATTCGTAACCTCGAAGTTACAAGTCGATTCGCTCAACTATCAAGGGAGAGTAAACGGGGCGACTGTGGCGGCACTCGCCACCGATGCGAAGTCAGCATCACGAAGTTGGCGTTAAATTCGAACGTTTGATTCAGTTATTTTCTTTCCGGCCCTTTTCAGCCCTGAACCGTGGAAGCGCCGAAATTCGGGTTTCATTTTTAACGCGGCAGCTTATACCTCCCGAGCGTTACCGACTACTGCCGGTGGTGGTCGGTAAGTTATCCTCCGCCGAGGTCGACGCGCGTTACCGATGCACACGTAAAAAATTTTTCGCAAATTTTCGCGAATTTTTCGCGCGGTAAACCTTCGTCTCCGCGTCCTCCGTCCGACGAGCCTACTCTCGCCCGCACCCGTCGACCCGTTCTCGAGCTATACGGCGACAAAGAAACATTGATTTTTCACTAATTTGACGTCACCGAAAAAGTTACGGCCAACTGGGAATTAAAGGTATATCGCCTTTCCGAATTTTCCGGGAGCCCGTCGGGCCTTCGGCCCCGCTCGGCTCGGCTCGGCTCTGCTCGAGGTCGAGGTCGTCGGTAGCGACGATGGTGGCGGGGAGGTGCGCAATTGGTGTGTCATCGCCATCCCCCCCAACCCCCCCTCCCCCTTTAAAATTAATGGAAAATGTAAACCCAAACGTAGAGTCGGATTCGTAACCTCGAAGTTACAAGTCGATTCGCTCAACTATCAAGGGAGAGTAAACGGGGCGACTGTGGCGGCACTCGCCACCGATGCGAAGTCAGCATCACGAAGTTGGCGTTAAATTCGAACGTTTGAATCAGTTATTTTCTTTCCGGCCCTTTTCGGCCCTGAACCGTGGAAGCGCCGAAATTCGGGTTTCATTTTTAACGCGGCAGCTTATACCTCCCGAGCGTTACCGACTACTGCCGGTGGTGGTCGTTAAGTTATCCTCCGCCGAGGTCGACGCGCGTTACCGATGCACTCGTAAAAACTTTTTCGCGAATCTTCGCGAATTTTTCGCGCGGTAAACCTTTGTCTCCGCGTCCTCCGTCCGACGAGCCTACTCTCGCCCGCACCCGTCGACCCGTTCTCGAGCTATACGGCGACAAAGAAACATTGATATTTCACTAATTTGACGTCACCGAAAAAGTTACGGCCAACTGGGAATTAAAGGTATATTGCCTTTCCGAATTTTCCGGGAGCCCATCGGGCCTTCGGCCCCGCTCGGCTCGGCTCGGCTCGAGGTCGAGGTCGTCGGTAGCGACGATGGTGGCGGGGAGGCGCGCGATTGGTCTGTCATCGCCATCCTCCCCCCAAACCCCCCTCCCTTTAAAATTAATGGAAAATGTAAACCCAAACGTAGAGTCGGATTCGTAACCTCGAAGTTACAAGTCGATTCGCTCAACTATCAAGGGAGAGTAAACGGGGCGACTGTGGCGGCACTCGCCACCGATGCGAAGTCAGCATCACGAAGTTGGCGTTAAATTCGAACGTTTGAATCAGTTATTTTCTTTCCGGCCCTTTTCGGCCCTGAACCGTGGTAGCGCCGAAATTCGGGTTTCATTTTTAACGCGGCAGCTTATACCTCCCGAGCGTTACCGACTACTGCCGGTGGTGGTCGTTAAGTTATCCTCCGCCGAGGTCGACGCGCGTTACCGATGCACTCGTAAAAGCTTTTTCGCGAATTTTTTCGAATTTTTCGCGCGGTAAACCTTTGTCTCCGCGTCCTCCGTCCGACGAGCCTACTTTCGCCCGTACCCGTCGACCCGTTCTCGAGCTATACGGCGACAAAGAAACTTTGATTTTTCACTAATTTGACGTCACCAAAAAGTTACGGCCAACTGGGAATTAAAGGTATATTGCCTTTCCGAATTTTCCGGGAGCCCGTCGGGCCTTCGGCCCCGCTCGGCTCGGCTCGGCTCGAGGTCGAGGTCGTCGGTAGCGACGATGGTGGCGGTGAGGTGCGCAATTGGTGTGTCATCGCCATCCCCCCCAACCCCCCTCCCCCTTTAAAATTAATGGAAAATGTAAACCCAAACGTAGAGTCGGATTCGTAACCTCGAAGTTACAAGTCGATTCGCTCAACTATCAAGGGAGAGTAAACGGGGCGACTGTGGCGGCACTCGCCACCGATGCGAAGTCAGCATCACGAAGTTGGCGTTAAATTCGAACGTTTGATTCAGTTATTTTCTTTCCGGCCCTTTTCAGCCCTGAACCGTGGAAGCGCCGAAATTCGGGTTTCATTTTTAACGCGGCAGCTTATACCTCCCGAGCGTTACCGACTACTGCCGGTGGTGGTCGGTAAGTTATCCTCCGCCGAGGTCGACGCGCGTTACCGATGCACACGTAAAAAATTTTTCGCAAATTTTCGCGAATTTTTCGCGCGGTAAACCTTCGTCTCCGCGTCCTCCGTCCGACGAGCCTACTCTCGCCCGCACCCGTCGACCCGTTCTCGAGCTATACGGCGACAAAGAAACATTGATTTTTCACTAATTTGACGTCACCGAAAAAGTTACGGCCAACTGGGAATTAAAGGTATATTGCCTTTCCGAATTTTCCGGGAGCCCGTCGGGCCTTCGGCCCCGCTCGGCTCGGCTCGGCTCTGCTCGAGGTCGAGGTCGTCGGTAGCGACGATGGTGGCGGGGAGGTGCGCAATTGGTGTGTCATCGCCATCCCCCCAACCCCCCCTCCCCCTTTAAAATTAATGGAAAATGTAAACCCAAACGTAGAGTCGGATTCGTAACCTCGAAGTTACAAGTCGATTCGCTCAACTATCAAGGGAGAGTAAACGGGGCGACTGTGGCGGCACTCGCCACCGATGCGAAGTCAGCATCACGAAGTTGGCGTTAAATTCGAACGTTTGAATCAGTTATTTTCTTTCCGGCCCTTTTCGGCCCTGAACCGTGGAAGCGCCGAAATTCGGGTTTCATTTTTAACGCGGCAGCTTATACCTCCCGAGCGTAACCGACTACTGCCGGTGGTGGTCGTTAAGTTATCCTCCGCCGAGGTCGACGCGCGTTACCGATGCACTCGTAAAAACTTTTTCGCGAATCTTCGCGAATTTTTCGCGCGGTAAACCTTTGTCTCCGCGTCCTCCGTCCGACGAGCCTACTCTCGCCCGCACCCGTCGACCCGTTCTCGAGCTATACGGCGACAAAGAAACACTGATTTTTCACTAATTTGACGTCACCGAAAAAGTTACGGCCAACTGGGAATTAAAGGTATATTGCCTTTCCGAATTTTCCGGGAGCCCATCGGGCCTTCGGCCCCGCTCGGCTCGGCTCGGCTCGAGGTCGAGGTCGTCGGTAGCGACGATGGTGGCGGGGAGGCGCGCGATTGGTCTGTCATCGCCATCCTCCCCCCAAACCCCCCTCCCTTTAAAATTAATGGAAAATGTAAACCCAAACGTAGAGTCGGATTCGTAACCTCGAAGTTACAAGTCGATTCGCTCAACTACCAAGGGAGAGTAAACGGGGCGACTGTGGCGGCACTCGCCACCGATGCGAAGTCAGCATCACGAAGTTGGCGTTAAATTCGAACGTTTGAATCAGTTATTATCTTTCCGGCCCTTTTCAGCCATGAACCGTGGAAGCGCCGAAATTCGGGTTTCATTTTTAACGCGGCAGCTTATACCCCCCGAGTGTTACCGACCACTGCCGGTGGTGGTCGGTAAGTTATCCTCCGCCGAGGTCGACGCGCGTTACCGATGCACACGTAAAAAATTTTTCGCGAATTTTCGCGAATTTTTCGCGCGGTAAACCTTCGTCTCCGCGTCCTCCGTCCGACGAGCCTACTCTCGCCCGCACCCGTCGACACGTCCTCGAGCTATACGGCGACAAAGAAACTTTGATTTTTCACTAATTTGACGTCATCGAGAAAGTTACGGCCAACTGGGAATTAAAGGTATATCGCCTTTCCGAATTTTCCGGGAGCCCATCGGGCCTTCGGCCTCGCTCGGCACGGCTCGGCTCGGCTCGAGGTCGAGGTCGTCGGTAGCGACGATGGTGGCGGGGAGGTGCGCAATTGGTGTGTCATCGCCATCCCCCCAACCCCCCTCCCCCTTTAAAATTAATGGAAAATGTAAACCCAAACGTAGAGTCGGATTCGTAACCTCGAAGTTACAAGTCGATTCGCTCAACTATCAAGGGAGAGTAAACGCGGCGACTGTGGCGGCACTCGCCACCGATGCGAAGTCAGCATCACGAAGTTGGCGTTAAATTCGAACGTTTGAATCAGTTATTTTCTTTCCGGCCCTTTTCAGCCCTGAACCGTGGAAGCGCCGAAATTCGGGTTTCATTTTTAACGCGGCAGCTTATACCCCCCGAGTGTTACCGACCACTGCCGGTGGTGGTCGGTAAGTTATCCTCCGCCGAGGTCGACGCGCGTTACCGATGCACACGTAAAAAATTTTTCGCGAATTTTCGCGAATTTTTCGCGCGGTAAACCTTCGTCTCCGCGTCCTCCGTCCGACGAGCCTACTCTCGCCCGCACCCGTCGATCCGTCCTCGAGCTATACGGCGACAAAGAAACTTTGATTTTTCACTAATTTGACGTCATCGAGAAAGTTACGGCCAACTGGGAATTAAAGGTATATCGCCTTTAAGAATTTTCCGGGAGCCCGTCGGGCCTTCGGCCCCGCTCGGCTCGGCTCGGCTCTGCTCGAGGTCGAGGTCGTCGGTAGCGACGATGGTGGCGGGGAGGTGCGCAATTGGTGTGTCATCGCCATCCCCCCCAACCCCCCCTCCCCCTTTAAAATTAATGGAAAATGTAAACCCAAACGTAGAGTCGGATTCGTAACCTCGAAGTTACAAGTCGATTCGCTCAACTATCAAGGGAGAGTAAACGGGGCGACTGTGGCGGCACTCGCCACCGATGCGAAGTCAGCATCACGAAGTTGGCGTTAAATTCGAACGTTTGAATCAGTTATTTTCTTTCCGGCCCTTTTCGGCCCTGAACCGTGGAAGCGCCGAAATTCGGGTTTCATTTTTAACGCGGCAGCTTATACCTCCCGAGCGTTACCGACTACTGCCGGTGGTGGTCGTTAAGTTATCCTCCGCCGAGGTCGACGCGCGTTACCGATGCACTCGTAAAAACTTTTTCGCGAATTATCGCGAATTTTTCGCGCGGTAAACCTTTGTCTCCGCGTCCTCCGTCCGACGAGCCTACTTTCGCCCGTACCCGTCGACCCGTTCTCGAGCTATACGGCGACAAAGAAACTTTGATTTTTCACTAATTTGACGTCACCAAAAAGTTACGGCCAACTGGGAATTAAAGGTATATTGCCTTTACGAATTTTCCGGGAGCCCGTCGGGCCTTCGGCCCCGCTCGGCTCGGCTCGGCTCGAGGTCGAGGTCGTCGGTAGCGACGATGGTGGCGGTGAGGTGCGCAATTGGTGTGTCATCGCCATCCCCCCCAACCCCCCTCCCCCTTTAAAATTAATGGAAAATGTAAACCCAAACGTAGAGTCGGATTCGTAACCTCGAAGTTACAAGTCGATTCGCTCAACTATCAAGGGAGAGTAAACGCGGCGACTGTGGCGGCACTCGCCACCGATGCGAAGTCAGCATCACGAAGTTGGCGTTAAATTCGAACGTTTGATTCAGTTATTTTCTTTCCGGCCCTTTTCAGCCCTGAACCGTGGAAGCGCCGAAATTCGGGTTTCATTTTTAACGCGGCAGCTTATACCTCCCGAGCGTTACCGACTACTGCCGGTGGTGGTCGTTAAGTTATCCTCCGCCGAGGTCGACGCGCGTTACCGATGCACTCGTAAAAACTTTTTCGCGAATCTTCGCGAATTTTTCGCGCGGTAAACCTTTGTCTCCGCGTCCTCCGTCCGACGAGCCTACTCTCGCCCGCACCCGTCGACCCGTTCTCGAGCTATACGGCGACAAAGAAACATTGATTTTTCACTAATTTGACGTCACCGAAAAAGTTACGGCCAACTGGGAATTAAAGGTATATTGCCTTCCGAATTTTCCGGGAGCCCATCGGGCCTTCGGCCCCGCTCGGCTCGGCTCGGCTCGAGGTCGAGGTCGTCGGTAGCGACGATGGTGGCGGGGAGGCGCGCGATTGGTCTGTCATCGCCATCCTCCCCCCAAACCCCCCTCCCTTTAAAATTAATGGAAAATGTAAACCTAAACGTAGAGTCGGATTCGTAACCTCGAAGTTACAAGTCAACTCGCTCAACTATCGAGGGAGAGTAAACGCGGCGACTGTGGCGGCACTCGCCACCGATACGAAGTCAGCATCACGAAGTTGGCGTTAAATTCGAACGTTTGAATCAGTTATTTTCTTTCCGGCCCTTTTCAGCCCTGAACCGTGGAAGCGCCGAAATTCGGGTTTCATTTTTAACGCGGCAGCTTATGCCTCCCGAGCGTTACCGACTACTGCCGGTGGTGGTCGGTAAGTTATCCTCCGCCGAGGTCGACGCGCGTTACCGATGCACTCGTAAAAACTTTTTCGCGAATCTTCGCGAATTTTTCGCGCGGTAAACCTTTGTCTCCGCGTCCTCCGTACGACGAGCCTACTCTCGCCCGCACCCGTCGACCCGTTCTCGAGCTATACGGCGACAAAGAAACTTTGATTTTTCACTAATTTGACGTCACCGAAAAAGTTACGGCCAACTGGGAATTAAAGGTATATTGCCTTTCCGAATTTTCCGGGGGCCCGTCGGGCATCCGGCCCCGCTCGGCTCGGCTCGGCTCGAGGTCGAGGTCGTCGGTAGCGACGATGGTGGCGGGGAGGTGCGCAATTGGTGTGTCATCGCCATCCCCCCAACCCCCCCACCCCTTTAAAATTAATGGAAAATGTAAACCCAAACGTAGAGTCGGATTCGTAACCTCGAAGTTACAAGTCGATTCGCTCAACTATCAAGGGAGAGTAAACGGGGCGACTGTGGCGGCACTCGCCACCGATGCGAAGTCAGCATCACGAAGTTGGCGTTAAATTCGAACGTTTGAATCAGTTATTTTCTTTCCGGCCCTTTTGGCCCTGAACCGTGGAAGCGCCGAAATTCGGGTTTCATTTTTAACGCGGCAGCTTATACCTCCCGAGCGTTACCGACTACTGCCGGTGGTGGTCGTTAAGTTATCCTCCGCCGAGGTCGACGCGCGTTACCGATGCACACGTAAAAAATTTTTCGCGAATTTTCGCGAATTTTTCGCGCGGTAAACCTTCGTCTCCGCGTCCTCCGTCCGACGAGCCTACTCTCGCCCGCACCCGTCGACCCGTTCTCGAGCTATACGGCGACAAAGAAACTTTGATTTTTCACTAATTTGACGTCATCGAGAAAGTTACGGCCAACTGGGAATGAAAGGCATATCGCCTTTTTGAATTTTCCGAGAGCCCGTCGGGCCTTCGGCCCCGCTCTGCTCGGCTCGGCTCGGCTCGAGGTCGAGGTCGTCGGTAGCGACGATGGTGGCGGGGAGGTGCGCAATTGGTCTGTCATCGCCATCCTCCCCCCAAACCCCCCTCCCCCTTTAAAATTAATGGAAAATGTAAACCCAAACGTAAAGTCGGATTCGTAACCACGAAGTTACAAGTCGATTCGCTCAACTATCAAGGGAGAGTAAACGCGGCGACTGTGGCGGCACTCGCCACCGATGCGAAGTCAGCATCACGAAGTTGGCGTTAAATTCGAACGTTTGAATCAGTTATTTTCTTTCCGGCCCTTTTCAGCCCTGAACCGTGGAAGCGCCGAAATTCGGTTTTCATTTTTAACGCGGCAGCTTATACCTCCCGAGCGTTACCGACTACTGCCGGTGGTGGTCGGTAAATTATCCTCCGCCGAGGTCGACGCGCGTTACCGATGCACTCGTAAAAACTTTTTCGCGAATGTTCGCGAATTTTTCGCGCGGTAAACCTTGATCTCCGCGTCCTCCGTCCGACGAGCCTACTCTCGCCCGCACCCGTCGACCCGTTCTCGAGCTGTACGGCGACAAAGAAACATTGATTTTTCACTAATTTGACGTCACCGAAAAAGTTACGGCCAACTGGGAATTAAAGGTATATTGCCTTTCCGAATTTTCCGGGAGCCCATCGGGCCTTCGGCCCCGCTCAGCTCGGCTCGGCTCGAGGTCGAGGTCGTCGGTAGCGACGATGGTGGCGGGGAGGTGCGCAATTGGTGTGTCATCGCCATCCCCCCCAACCCTCCCTCCCCCTTTAAAATTAATGGAAAATGTAAACCTAAACGTAGAGTCGGATTCGTAACCTCGAAGTTACAAGTCGATTCGCTCAACTATCAAGGGAGAGTAAACGGGGCGACTGTGGCGGCACTCGCCACCGATGCGAAGTCAGCATCACGAAGTTGGCGTTAAATTCGAACGTTTGAATCAGTTATTTTCTTTCCGGCCCTTTTCGGCCCTGAACCGTGGAAGCGCCGAAATTCGGGTTTCATTTTTAACGCGGCAGCTTATACCTCCCGAGCGTTACCGACTACTGCCGGTGGTGGTCGTTAAGTTATCCTCCGCCGAGGTCGACGCGCGTTACCGATGCACTCGTAAAAACTTTTTCGCGAATCTTCGCGAATTTTTCGCGCGGTAAACCTTCGTCTCCGCGTCCTCCGTCCGACGAGCCTACTCTCGCCCGCACCCGTCGACCCGTTCTCGAGCTATACGGCGACAAAGAAACTTTGATTTTTCACTAATTTGACGTCATCGAGAAAGTTACGGCCAACTGGGAATGAAAGGCATATCGCCTTTTTGAATTTTCCGAGAGCCCGTCGGGCCTTCGGCCCCGCTCTGCTCGGCTCGGCTCGGCTCGAGGTCGAGGTCGTCGGTAGCGACGATGGTGGCGGGGAGGTGCGCAATTGGTCTGTCATCGCCATCCTCCCCCCAAACCCCCCTCCCCCTTTAAAATTAATGGAAAATGTAAACCCAAACGTAAAGTCGGATTCGTAACCACGAAGTTACAAGTCGATTCGCTCAACTATCAAGGGAGAGTAAACGCGGCGACTGTGGCGGCACTCGCCACCGATGCGAAGTCAGCATCACGAAGTTGGCGTTAAATTCGAACGTTTGAATCAGTTATTTTCTTTCCGGCCCTTTTCAGCCCTGAACCGTGGAAGCGCCGAAATTCGGTTTTCATTTTTAACGCGGCAGCTTATACCTCCCGAGCGTTACCGACTACTGCCGGTGGTGGTCGGTAAATTATCCTCCGCCGAGGTCGACGCGCGTTACCGATGCACTCGTAAAAACTTTTTCGCGAATCTTCGCGAATTTTTCGCGCGGTAAACCTTGATCTCCGCGTCCTCCGTCCGACGAGCCTACTCTCGCCCGCACCCGTCGACCCGTTCTCGAGCTGTACGGCGACAAAGAAACATTGATTTTTCACTAATTTGACGTCACCGAAAAAGTTACGGCCAACTGGGAATTAAAGGTATATTGCCTTTCCGAATTTTCCGGGAGCCCATCGGGCCTTCGGCCCCGCTCAGCTCGGCTCGGCTCGAGGTCGAGGTCGTCGGTAGCGACGATGGTGGCGGGGAGGTGCGCAATTGGTGTGTCATCGCCATCCCCCCCAACCCTCCCTCCCCCTTTAAAATTAATGGAAAATGTAAACCTAAACGTAGAGTCGGATTCGTAACCTCGAAGTTACAAGTCGATTCGCTCAACTATCAAGGGAGAGTAAACGGGGCGACTGTGGCGGCACTCGCCACCGATGCGAAGTCAGCATCACGAAGTTGGCGTTAAATTCGAACGTTTGAATCAGTTATTTTCTTTCCGGCCCTTTTCGGCCCTGAACCGTGGAAGCGCCGAAATTCGGGTTTCATTTTTAACGCGGCAGCTTATACCTCCCGAGCGTTACCGACTACTGCCGGTGGTGGTCGTTAAGTTATCCTCCGCCGAGGTCGACGCGCGTTACCGATGCACTCGTAAAAACTTTTTCGCGAATCTTCGCGAATTTTTCGCGCGGTAAACCTTTGTCTCCGCGTCCTCCGTCCGACGAGCCTACTCTCGCCCGCACCCGTCGACCCGTTCTCGAGCTATACGGCGACAAAGAAACATTGATTTTTCACTAATTTGACGTCACCGAAAAAGTTACGGCCAACTGGGAATTAAAGGTATATTGCCTTTCCGAATTTTCCGGGAGCCCATCGGGCCTTCGGCCCCGCTCGGCTCGGCTCGGCTCGAGGTCGAGGTCGTCGGTAGCGACGATGGTGGCGGGGAGGCGCGCGATTATTCTGTCATCGCCATCCTCCCCCCAAACCCCCCTCCCTTTAAAATTAATGGAAAATGTAAACCTAAACGTAGAGTCGGATTCGTAACCTCGAAGTTACAAGTCGATTCGCTCAACTATCAAGGGAGAGTAAACGGGGCGACTGTGGCGGCACTCGCCACCGATGCGAAGTCAGCATCACGAAGTTGGCGTTAAATTCGAACGTTTGAATCAGTTATTTTCTTTCCGGCCCTTTTCGGCCCTGAACCGTGGAAGCGCCGAAATTCGGGTTTCATTTTTAACGCGGCAGCTTATACCTCCCGAGCGTTACCGACTACTGCCGGTGGTGGTCGTTAAGTTATCCTCCGCCGAGGTCGACGCGCGTTACCGATGCACTCGTAAAAACTTTTTCGCGAATCTTCGCGAATTTTTCGCGCGGTAAACCTTTGTCTCCGCGTCCTCCGTCCGACGAGCCTACTCTCGCCCGCACCCGTCGACCCGTTCTCGAGCTATACGGCGACAAAGAAACATTGATTTTTCACTAATTTGACGTCACCGAAAAAGTTACGGCCAACTGGGAATTAAAGGTATATTGCCTTTCCGAATTTTCCGGGAGCCCATCGGGCCTTCGGCCCCGCTCGGCTCGGCTCGGCTCGAGGTCGAGGTCGTCGGTAGCGACGATGGTGGCGGGGAGGCGCGCGATTGGTCTGTCATCGCCATCCTCCCCCCAAACCCCCCTCCCTTTAAAATTAATGGAAAATGTAAACCTAAACGTAGAGTCGGATTCGTAACCTCGAAGTTACAAGTCAACTCGCTCAACTATCGAGGGAGAGTAAACGCGGCGACTGTGGCGGCACTCGCCACCGATACGAAGTCAGCATCACGAAGTTGGCGTTAAATTCGAACGTTTGAATCAGTTATTTTCTTTCCGGCCCTTTTCAGCCCTGAACCGTGGAAGCGCCGAAATTCGGTTTTCATTTTTAACGCGGCAGCTTATACCTCCCGAGCGTTACCGACTACTGCCGGTGGTGGTCGGTAAATTATCCTCCGCCGAGGTCGACGCGCGTTACCGATGCACTCGTAAAAACTTTTTCGCGAATCTTCGCGAATTTTTCGCGCGGTAAACCTTGATCTCCGCGTCCTCCGTCCGACGAGCCTACTCTCGCCCGCACCCGTCGACCCGTTCTCGAGCTGTACGGCGACAAAGAAACATTGATTTTTCACTAATTTGACGTCACCGAAAAAGTTACGGCCAACTGGGAATTAAAGGTATATTGCCTTTCCGAATTTTCCGGGAGCCCATCGGGCCTTCGGCCCCGCTCAGCTCGGCTCGGCTCGAGGTCGAGGTCGTCGGTAGCGACGATGGTGGCGGGGAGGTGCGCAATTGGTGTGTCATCGCCATCCCCCCCAACCCTCCCTCCCCCTTTAAAATTAATGGAAAATGTAAACCTAAACGTAGAGTCGGATTCGTAACCTCGAAGTTACAAGTCGATTCGCTCAACTATCAAGGGAGAGTAAACGGGGCGACTGTGGCGGCACTCGCCACCGATGCGAAGTCAGCATCACGAAGTTGGCGTTAAATTCGAACGTTTGAATCAGTTATTTTCTTTCCGGCCCTTTTCGGCCCTGAACCGTGGAAGCGCCGAAATTCGGGTTTCATTTTTAACGCGGCAGCTTATACCTCCCGAGCGTTACCGACTACTGCCGGTGGTGGTCGTTAAGTTATCCTCCGCCGAGGTCGACGCGCGTTACCGATGCACTCGTAAAAACTTTTTCGCGAATCTTCGCGAATTTTTCGCGCGGTAAACCTTTGTCTCCGCGTCCTCCGTCCGACGAGCCTACTCTCGCCCGCACCCGTCGACCCGTTCTCGAGCTATACGGCGACAAAGAAACATTGATTTTTCACTAATTTGACGTCACCGAAAAAGTTACGGCCAACTGGGAATTAAAGGTATATTGCCTTTCCGAATTTTCCGGGAGCCCATCGGGCCTTCGGCCCCGCTCGGCTCGGCTCGGCTCGAGGTCGAGGTCGTCGGTAGCGACGATGGTGGCGGGGAGGCGCGCGATTGGTCTGTCATCGCCATCCTCCCCCCAAACCCCCCTCCCTTTAAAATTAATGGAAAATGTAAACCTAAACGTAGAGTCGGATTCGTAACCTCGAAGTTACAAGTCAACTCGCTCAACTATCGAGGGAGAGTAAACGCGGCGACTGTGGCGGCACTCGCCACCGATACGAAGTCAGCATCACGAAGTTGGCGTTAAATTCGAACGTTTGAATCAGTTATTTTCTTTCCGGCCCTTTTCAGCCCTGAACCGTGGAAGCGCCGAAATTCGGGTTTCATTTTTAACGCGGCAGCTTATGCCTCCCGAGCGTTACCGACTACTGCCGGTGGTGGTCGGTAAGTTATCCTCCGCCGAGGTCGACGCGCGTTACCGATGCACTCGTAAAAACTTTTTCGCGAATCTTCGCGAATTTTTCGCGCGGTAAACCTTTGTCTCCGCGTCCTCCGTCCGACGAGCCTACTCTCGCCCGCACCCGTCGACCCGTTCTCGAGCTATACGGCGACAAAGAAACTTTGATTTTTCACTAATTTGACGTCACCGAAAAAGTTACAGCCAACTGGGAATTAAAGGTATATTGCCTTTCCGAATTTTCCGGGAGCCCGTCGGGCATCCGGCCCCGCTCGGCTCGGCTCGGCTCGAGGTCGAGGTCGTCGGTAGCGACGATGGTGGCGGGGAGGTGCGCAATTGGTGTGTCATCGCCATCCCCCCAACCCCCCCCCCCTTTAAAATTAATGGAAAATGTAAACCCAAACGTAGAGTCGGATTCGTAACCTCGAAGTTACAAGTCGATTCGCTCAACTATCAAGGGAGAGTAAACGGGGCGACTGTGGCGGCACTCGCCACCGATGCGAAGTCAGCATCACGAAGTTGGCGTTAAATTCGAACGTTTGAATCAGTTATTTTCTTTCCGGCCCTTTTGGCCCTGAACCGTGGAAGCGCCGAAATTCGGGTTTTATTTTTAACGCGGCAGCTTATACCTCCCGAGCGTTACCGACTACTGCCGGTGGTGGTCGTTAAGTTATCCTCCGCCGAGGTCGACGCGCGTTACCGATGCACACGTAAAAAATTTTTCGCGAATTTTCGCGAATTTTTCGCGCGGTAAACCTTCGTCTCCGCGTCCTCCGTCCGACGAGCCTACTCTCGCCCGCACCCGTCGACCCGTTCTCGAGCTATACGACGACAAAGAAACTTTGATTTTTCACTAATTTGACGTCATCGAGAAAGTTACGGCCAACTGGGAATGAAAGGCATATCGCCTTTTTGAATTTTCCGAGAGCCCGTCGGGCCTTCGGCCCCGCTCTGCTCGGCTCGGCTCGGCTCGAGGTCGAGGTCGTCGGTAGCGACGATGGTGGCGGGGAGGTGCGCAATTGGTCTGTCATCGCCATCCTCCCCCCAAACCCCCCTCCCCCTTTAAAATTAATGGAAAATGTAAACCCAAACGTAAAGTCGGATTCGTAACCACGAAGTTACAAGTCGATTCGCTCAACTATCAAGGGAGAGTAAACGCGGCGACTGTGGCGGCACTCGCCACCGATGCGAAGTCAGCATCACGAAGTTGGCGTTAAATTCGAACGTTTGAATCAGTTATTTTCTTTCCGGCCCTTTTCAGCCCTGAACCGTGGAAGCGCCGAAATTCGGTTTTCATTTTTAACGCGGCAGCTTATACCTCCCGAGCGTTACCGACTATTGCCGGTGGTGGTCGGTAAATTATCCTCCGCCGAGGTCGACGCGCGTTACCGA